>NC_063164.1:79784299-80384299 GCF_023159225.1 Perognathus longimembris pacificus
ATTTGGTGGCTTTAAATGTTTATTATGCCACGCTTTCTATGGTCATGGTAGGATGCCTCAGCTCATTGCTAACTGGACTCAGTTTACTAATTTCTCACAAGGAACTACAGAAGGTACAACCCAGGGCCCCCAGACTCATAAAAATTTCTGAATAAAATATAGTGTATGGCAGTATGTCTGGTACTTCTGTCCTGAATACCAGCATTATTTTCTTAAATATTCAAAATAAATATTACTAGGTCTTGTCATACTGAATATAACAATTCACTATGCTCTGATAATTAAACACAGGGTTAGATATTTAAAACATATTTTAGATTACCTAACATAACTTCTGACTGCTTTAAAGACTACTGTAAATAATATTATCATGCTATGTATTGAAAAATAATTTCAGAAAATAGTTTTTCTTATTTAAAAATGATGATAGAGGCCTTGGATGTAGCTCAATGGTAAAGCACTTGTGTAGCATGAACAAGAGCCTGGATTTAATCTCAAGCACCAAAAGAACATTTGATGGTTTCTAAAATAACATTTAAAAATAGTATGCATATTTTCTTGTAATATGGGATATAATAGTGAAATAGTGTGCATTAATCACATGTCTACATTGTGTAATAAAATTTTTCATGTCACCAACATATTTTTCAAGATTTCAGAATTTTCAAGGGTTTTCTCCTTTCTAGTAGTAGTAGTAGTAGTGCCAGTACTGAACTCAGGCTTGAATGTAGGGCCTGAGCTTAAGGTTAGTACTCCCTCAAGAGAATCAGAGCTCCACTTCTTACTTTTTGGTGCTTAATTGGAGAGTCTCATGGACTTTCTTGCCCAGTCTGACTTTGAAATGAGATATTCAGATTTCAGACTCCTGAATAGCTAAAATAAGAAGAGTAGGTAAGATTACCACTTAGCTATTTACCCTTCACCCCTCCCCCATATTTACATACCTCCAAAGTGTCTCTTTCTTGCAATGCCTTCCTTTGATTAAGTTAATAAAAATAACTCCCCAAGGGCAGCATGTCCAAATTTCTTACTTATGACTTCAATTGGCTTTTATTCTTCTGTAGGACTAGCCCAGGGCAGCCAAGTAAGCAGAAGAATGTAAACTTAGGGATTTGCATCTTATTTCTTGCTTCATTAATTTCATTAACTTCTAAACTGATGAGCTCTTAGAATTAAAATGTCATTTACACTTAATACCCTGAATCACTTTCTTCACAATGAAAGCATTTAATTGTTTTTTTGAATTCTAGTTGCAAATTGTGTTCGTCAAAGTCTTAATTAGATTTATGTCATATACGTAGGGAAATGAACTGCACAGTAGAGGGACTGGGTTTTTCTTTATGGGAGTGTTTTTAAATGCTTAAGACAATGTAGGTGTTCTATATTTCTTAAGTAAAGGTATCCATTTCAAACTCTTAAATGAAGAATTTCCTTCTATACACCTGAAGGAGAGACCTAACTACATTCCTACAGGTACAGTCTGTGTGGGAATTGTGTGGAGTCTCATTTAATAAGAGAAGATTTTACTTTGTTGTTTACTTACAAGAGTGACAAATGGTTGCCTGAAAGAAAAGCAAAGTATGTAATCAATCTTAACACCTCTGTTGTTTTCCTAAGAGAATAAAAAAAGACAAAAAAGAGGACAAAGCAAAGAAGATAATTGCACAGGAAAGATAAAAATTGTGCTGTTTCTGTTGGTAATGGTGGTGATGAAGATAATGATGACACTAACAAGAAGAACAAGTGCTATTTCTGATCTTTAGAAGGATGCTGGAGATTTAATGTTATCTTCATATTTTCAAAGACAAGGATATTTGAGCTTCATAAAAATGTGGCCAATTTGAGATTTCTGAAAGATAGCAGAGTAGTATTTAAATAAAAGTCAGTTCTTCTTAGTAGTCTGGTTCCTTTCTGCTACTTACAGTGTCTGTAATAAAACACCAGGTGATTGTCATAGTAACACAGCTTAACTCATTGCTTTCAATAATGTCTAATCTCAAGAGTTTCTTTCAAGGAAATGATTGAAACCTGAGGATTTTTTTAAATGATACTTTATATAAAAATACAAACAACTCTTCCACTGAGTGGTAATATTAAAAAAAAAGTGAAACATATTATGAACATTCAAATCAGTAAATATTGACTCCACAACAACAATAAAAGAAGACAAACTATAGTGGTTAGCAAACTTTACTGATGGACATGTTAATAAATTCATGAAAGTATAACAAGGCTAAATAAGACTAAATCACACCTTCAAATACTGACACTTTTACTGAAAATATGGTGATTTCAATCATTGCTACTTCAACTCTTGCTAACAGAAGATATTAGGAGTGAGAAATTTGGAGGGAAATGTAAATAGAATGAATACCAGATTGCCAATATCCATGAGCACGACCTTGTATTTAGCATCTGAATAGCTACTTTCTATCTGCTACCATGCCCTTTACTTGATTTCTGTGTAGAACAAAGGAAATTCTGAGTATTGTAAATGGACACTACACTACTTCTGCTATGATTTATCTCACCAATATTATTATTTAAAGAGCATCATACTTATTTTTGGATATGACTAGAAAACATTGTTTCCTGAGAGCTCTCATTTTACCAAGCTATATTTACTGACTTCCTGTGATTTGTTTGGTGATTTTTGGGTAAACAAATAAGAAAGGCTTGCAAAAAGTTAAACATTTTATTTTATTTTGCAAAGAAAAATTAATTTAAAATTCTTGAAGGTTTAAATTAGTATAACTACTACCAAAGACTTCTATGGTGACTTCTCAGAAAAAGTAAAATAGAACCATTATAGGATTCAGTGACACTCATGAAGTTACATCAGTATCTCAGATTGACCTCCACTTACATTTCAGCATTATTCACAATAGCAAAGTTATAGAACCAACACTAGCAATCATCAATGAAAGTATGTATAAAATGTGTATGTACATATGCGCAATTTAATATGAAGCTTTAAGAAGAAGGAAGTGCTGTCATTTTACAATACTATAGTTGGACCTAAAAAGCCAGGACTAAATAAGAGAAAAGAAGTCAAATACAGAAAGGTAAGTGCTGCATGCTATCACTTATCTAAAGAATCAAAAGAATCTAAAGAAGTCAAGTTCATGGAAAGGATAGGGAGTTTTTGGTCAAAGGATTCAAGGTGGCAAGAGGAATATTTTATAGCATATAGGCAAAAAGCTCATAATAACGCATACTATTGTTGAAAATCAATATGAACATAAATTATAAGTATCTTCAAAAGTAAAATATGTTATATGATAAATATCTTAGCTGGTTTATTTAATCATTCTACAATGGATACTTATTGGAAACCAGTATTACACATCATAAATATATTGAACTTTCCTTCATCAATTTGAAAATATCATAGAGGAAATGAAAGGGTCTTTTGCCAAAATCTAAGTACATGCCACATTTCGAAGCCAAATGAAGAAGTAAAGCATGAATGGAAATCACCTTGTAAAGTATTTTATGCATTAATAAGAGTTATTTTTAAAATTGCAGCTACATAGAAGGTTGAAGCAGAGGATAAAAATTAAGGCTAGAATCTTACTGAGTCCTATCTCAAAATAAATAAACAATAACAAACCAAACTGAATCTGAAGTTATTTGAATATTATTCAATAATTAAAATTATATTTGCTTACAATACATAATATGATGCACTATTGGCTTAGAAGAAAAATGTTAGTTATATATACTGTATTTTAAATATTTTAGAAGTTTATACTTTATTGAGAACTCTGTGTCGGTAAATGTCTATAACACTCAAACATACACACAAACACACACACACACACACACACACACACACACACACACATACACAAGATCCCACAGATCTACTAATTAAATTTTTACTTAAGTTCATTTTCTTATCTTTCATTTTCCAGGAATACAGACCACTGCACCGAGTATTTCTACTTCTATAATAAAAATTTCTGGGCAAACACATCTCTTTGTGATTTAGCTTAGCAAGAAAAAAGGCAGAGAACAGTGCAATTATAAGGAATATATGAGGGTGACCTTGTTTTCTTCGTCTCATTTCCTGGTTTCAGGTGCTATGAAGGTTTTCATTTGGAATGTAAATCTGCTTTTCAACAGAGCTGGCTTTGATTAAGATCTTGGGAGATATTTCAGACAAATACCAAGGTCCTCAGTAGAATTTCACATTATTTAGATCTTCTGCTTTCTATAGCCTTATTAGAATAAGGTCTTCATGAATCATGTAGTTCTGAAATAGGGCACTCTTAATTTACTCATTCTTCTTTGTGCCATTTTAAATCTAACTCTCCCATCTTTCTCTCTCTCCCTCTGTCTGTCTCTCTCTGTGTCTTTCCAGCATACAAAAATTATATTTGTATACGAAAACATTTTGCTCAGTTTTAAGGGATGAAACATAACAGATATTCAGAAGTCTATTCTTACACGTTTTTTTTTTTAATTTACTCATGATTTTCCTGTTAAATATTTAAGTTTTTTTCTGGAATATACTAGATTGCATGATTGACAGAAAAAGTTGGATATATCAAAATTCTCTGATACTAAATATAGAAGACATATAATACTTGCCCAGAGGTCTTAGTACACAGATGTCTAAGCTATTATCTGGGGCCAAATCCTCACACATTTTTTCCAAAAGCGCATATCAATTAAAATAGAGTCAGAACTTGCTGCAAAATTGCATTCATATTCTGGCTCACTGAATACATGAACATTAGCATTTTGATGTTGGTTTGTATTTTTCCATTTGAACAATCTCTGCATTATTTTAGTCATTGTTCCTTGTTTATCTTATCCATCCTTTAAAAAGAGCACAACTTTTTTCTGAAAAATGAATTTCTTTAATTTTATCAGAAGCAAATTCTTTGGACATAAATATAAAAATCTTAAATTAGTTATTTACAGTTTAAAATCTTAAATTATAGTTTAGCAGAAAACAAGGGATAGTAGACCATCTCTCATTATCTAAACCATACTGACTTGGTTTTTCTCTTTATTTATCACAGCTTTGTGGCAAGATTGGATTTTTTGAAATGTGGCAAGTTAAAAACTACTGTTTTAATCATTACTTTAATTTGAGGAACAAAAAACTACACTCTAAAGTAAAAAGTAGCTGGCATGTATGTCACTAGAAGGGTTTGCTTCTTCTTTTCTTTCTCTTTCTTCTCCTTATCCTTCTTTTTGTGCTGTTACTGGGGCTTGAACTCTATAGTTTGATGCTATCTCAAGGCTAGCACTCTACCACTTAAGCCATACCTTCACTTCTGTTTTTCTTTTTTGATTTATTTAAAATGAGTCTCACAGACTTTCCTACCTGGGCTGACTTCAAATTGTGATCCTCAGATATCAGCTTTCTGAGTAACTAGGATTACAAGCATGAGCTACTAGCACATGACAGATTTTGGTTCTTTTAACAGTAGATGTGTTGGTAGGGTCTTCATGATGTATCAATTTTCTGGTCACAGAGAGTTGTCATACTGTATATACGTGTATTAGAACAAGGGAAGGGAAAAGGAATACCAAAATCGAGAGACAAAGGATTAAAAGACAAACCATTCTAAAATCAATATTTACAAAACCATTTGGTGTTAACAAACTGTACAACTCAGGGGTGGGAGAGGGAAATGGGGAGGGGGGAAGTGAGGGAGGAGCTAACAAGTTGGATAAGAAATGTACTCACTGCCTTACATATGAAAATGTAACTCCTCTGTACTTTGACACTAAAGAAGAAAAAAATAAATATTAAAAAAATTAAAAACACTTCAGTTAGGCCACTGGATGTTTTGTTGTTAGTTTGCATAGGTTCTCTTGTTTGAGTTAAGCCTTGTAATTAGAAAAGCTAAGTTCAAGGAGTATAAATTGGAATTAACAAAAGAAAAAGCGAAAGTAGATATTAAGAACCATACATTAGAGATTGCAAACTAGTGACTTTTACCCCATAGAGGGAAGGAAATATTTGGTTTTAATTGTACATTTGTTAATCAATGTGCATATCAAGCCATATATCAAAGGGAACTGAAAAAACAGCACATTGTTTAGATAAGTGAATTTTCCATGAGATACTTTCAAGCCTTAAAGCCATTTAGGCTCTTGCTTTCATGCTCTATACAGATAGCAGATCATCTCAGATTCTCTCGGATCCATTCATTGTACCCACCATTCTGCAGTGCTACCCTCTGCTCAACCAAACCACCAACAAATATATTGCTTTACTCAATGTCCTCATTTCTGTTCTATTGTTGGGGTATGCTTTTTATTGTCAACAAAATTATTTTAATTATTTTAACATTAGGGCTTTCTTAATCAGTTCAGGATATTGTAACATAGTCTTGCCAATTAGACATGCCTAATAAACAGCAAACATCCATAAAGTTTATAAATAGAAAACATCTATAAAATTTTTCCTTTCTTTTATGATATGTAATCTAGAGAGTTGATAATTTTCTTAGTATACTATTTAATGTTACCATTTCTTCAAACTTTATTATCTAATTGTATCTAGAACATGAGAGCACTGCTGACTTTTGTTTATTAGCCTTCTGTCCAACAATTTGATAAATTCAATTCCAGTTTGAAAGTTCATTTAGGTGTGCTTTGATTCCCTAATCATAATCATGTATATTGAAAATAATACAGTTCTCCTTTTTTGTCCACAATAACATAACTTTCTTTTTGCCTTACTTGCTCTCTAAAACTTATGGGTAAGACTTTTTTCTCCTTAAACTGTGATTATAATATAGGCAGAATATAGCACAACCAGAAACTACATAAATATGTATCACATTCACCTGTTAATACAGACTTTACAGGAATGATTAATATTAAAGATTACAACTAATCATTTGAGATTATCATATGTGAACTTCTTAACACAGAAAACATTCTCTGAGAGAAACAAGTGAGAAACAGAAAGAAGAAATCTGAAAGATTCAATTTGCTATTTCTGAGCATGTCCACATAGGAAAATGAGGAGGTACAAGGCAGCTAGCTTCTAGTACAATGTCCTGGTGGATGTCAGCAGAAGAACAGTCATCCACATCTTACAACAAAGCAATGAAAATTCTAGTTAAGACTTTGAATAAGCTTAAATATGGAATGATCTTCAGAGATTCTAGAAAGGAGACCCAGCATCTTGAATTCTTCTTTGTGAGATTATGAGCTGATTATAGCTGACTTGTATTATGCCTGTAATTTGGAAGTAGAGGTATGTTTACTATACCTCTAGGATAGCTATAACAGCACTTATTTCACACTAACACAGTAGAAGATTTAAGTCATGAAACTTGAACCTCTTGCTTTGGCTGTAGAGTGGGATGGCTACCAAGAATTTTGCCTGGGTTCATCTTTCATGTGGTCTTTGTCTTTAGATGATCATTCCCCTATTTTACCTTTCCAAGTCACAACTGAATGATGTCAAAGACCTGAGTACTGAGAACCCTTTCCAAATTTACTCTTTTCCTATACTCTATCAATGAAAGAATGATAAAAAAAAATTTCAAGAATTTAAGACTTTTGTGAAGATAAACAATTAAATCACCAAATGTATAAGGTTGGTAAACATCACTAGATAAATGCCATTGCATTTGATTATCAAATGAGAAATTACCAGTTTAACTTTGCCAATCCTTGAAAATGAGCTCTACTCTATTTCCAAAAACCAAAAAAGCAAAAATAAGATCAAAAGGAAATGTGACTAGAAGACAGGCAGGCTGGGGATTGTAAATGGAGATTATTTTTAAACTAGAAGATTTTGAAATGAGAGATGAGAAAAGTTTTAGGATACTGGAAGCCTGTCAAAGACAGAAAAATAAAAATAAAATTTGAAACTGTGGTTCCAGTCTGTTTTCACCTTCATGGTGTTCAAGAAGTACAAGCTAAGTAAAGGACTTGAATTATTTTGAATTTGCTCTGTTTTTCATGGGCTGTGTTATTTTAACTGCAACATTGCCCTGGTTCTGAACTACATAGGTCAAAGCTGTGGAAGTATTTCTACACAGTAGATTTTCAATTTCACCATACCTCAAGGAAATTTTGCTCTGTGACATATATATTAAGTTTTTTTTTTCATGCTACTACTCTTGGCTGTGTATTTTAGTAGGTGCACAGTTTAACTTCAGGAAATGTTCCCAATCTTTCCACATCTCATTTTATAGATATTTTAAATAAAATTATCCTACTTAAACTCACTATTGAGATATTTGAATATATTGACATTCCAAAATTACATTTGTAATGTTGTTTATAACATTTCTAAAGTGGATCTCCACCAACCTGCCCTTTAGCTACTCAACAACCTGAGGGTAAGCTATTCTCTGAAGTGTATTAGTTGTTAGAGGAATTCTGATCTATTTCCACCACTATCCAGTATCAGTCTTTTGGTCAGGCAGATTTAAATTAAGATTTAACTCTCAAAATTCTGAAACACTCTTGGATGAGAAGAAATGGTTCTGTAAATAAAGTAATAGTACATGACCTAAGGTACATCTTTCCAATAACTAATCACAAGTTGATAGACCAATGTCAGAATTCACTTAACTAATTTTGCCAAAAGATACTTTTATCTCAAACGCGAATTCGTAGAGGTCAGCTTGACTTCGTATAATTCCTACAAAATTAGAACTTAAATCAAGGATATGGATTTGAGAATTTTGTTTGATGTTATCCAGGAAAATCAGGGTTCTAAAATAAAAATAAGCCCACATTATTTGACGCTTAGTTCTTGAAATAGGTTTGCCTATATTAATATGATCTATACAGAAATGAGGCTGAGTAATTAGTGCAGACTAGATGTAATTAATGAGATTAAATAAAAGCCTTGCTGTTTTTGCACTGGAATCATTCTGGCAACTCCAAGTCACTACATAGAAGCCAAAATATGTTTTGATTGCCATCATCACATTTAAATTACCTGTTAAATCGAAAAGGTTTCTTTTTTGGTGTGTGGTCAAGACCCACTGCCTGAAGAGTGCTCTTATGCAAAGAGCTGAGGGGAAACTCTAGTATGTAAGGAAACTGTATGCATGGAAAACCAGGGAATATGGTTATATATCAACTATTGTTTGTTAATCATGTGGAATTTTATTTCAAAATCTTTAACTCCAGTATACCTTTGAAAAGCTTCAACTTCTGTAGTTTATACATCAGACTCTGAAGCCTGATTTTCTACTGATTTCCCTATTGGGTCAGAACCAGAAGAGATTGTTGGCTACAAATATGAACTTAGAGTTTATCATAAGTGGGTGAAAGAAAATGGAAATTCACTAAAGGTTTACATTAAATGCAAATGCTGTACTTTACAATGCTGATGTATTATGAATGAGCAAGGCACAAGCTCAATAGAGAAACAAATAAAATCCTAAAGTCTTCTTCCAGGTATGTGAAAAGAAGAGGTAATAGTCAATCTGACACTTGTGCTCAGATATCTGGTACTAATTCCATCGATCCTTATGCGGGAACTTGAATATCTTTTCTTAAAATTTTTGGCTAATGAGACTATAGTATTCCTCCTTAGGAAATGGACTAAACTATTTATTTGGGAGAAGAACACGGGGATATCTCAGAAGAGATCATTCTTAGGGGCAGAATGGACCACACATCACAAGGTTGTAAAAATCAACTGAAAAGTTACAAGCTTGTGCTAATCATATATATATATATATATATATATATATATTTTTTTTTTTCCTAATTTAACCTAGTTGAAGCAGTAGCAGAAAGCATTGTTTCCTTTACCCATCTTCGGGAATAAGAATATGTGAAACACTTAACCAGAAGACATAGCCTGCGTTCTATTGAGTCTACAGCAGGTTAGTGTACAGAAATAACAGAAAAGTGACTGTCTTTTTAAGTCCATTTACCAATTTCCCTAAACACTAGATAGTCTTTTTTATGAGAAAAAGAGGCAGTTTTTTTGCCAAAGGATCACAGAGCATAGATCACTGAGTTTTGCCAAAAAGAACTCAATTTTGACAAGACTCCACTAAGAAAGTGCACATAATTTCCTTCACTACAGTTGCATGAATTATGCTTCTGATTTGTTGACTCCAGATGTCTTCTTCTGTTTAGTTGTTTAGCTATTCATTCTCACAAATAAAACTTTCAGTTCAGCCTTCAAACCAACACTTAGATCATTATAATAAAATGGTTAGCATAACAGAATGTGTCTTTCCGCTTGATCATTATCTCTAGTTTCTCAGGAGATGATACATGAAAAAAGCTAATAAAACCACGATTGAAAAAGATTTTCCAGATATGGTAAAATGGTTCATTGGTAGAGTACAGGGTTTGCATACAGAAGTCTATAAATGTAATTGATAACATGCAAAACATATTCCCCATAATCATTTATTTGACTAAATATTATATTCCCAAATCTAGTGCTAATACCATCTTCTAATGTAAATATTTGAAATGTTAGTGTTTCACACTCTCTAAAGCAAATAAATACAGTAGTGGCTTCATCATTACTGCTTCTAGATTCACCTTGTTTCAACTTCATTTTGGGAATTTGAAATTTGTTTATAGCATGTACCAATGATTTCTTCAGATCTCTGTTTTACTCTCTTTTCTCCCTTTCTCTTCTGTAACTCCTTGTAAAGGCTACAAAAATGAATATTAAAACAACAGTGTGATGAAAAGTCTTACTTTGAAAATTTATGATTGCTTCTGTTTGCTATTGGGAACTTTACAAACATAAGTGATAATTTAAAAATTTAATCTTATTATAAAATATTTTTGTATATATATCTACCTAAAAATGATTGCATCATTCCATACTCATTCAATTTAAATAGCTTATGAGATTCAGATGTGTGGTTAATTTTCACTTAATTGAACAAATGAAACTGCTGATTTTTTTTACAGCTATTATTTTCATGTGCACCAACACAAGAGGAGTTATGTGAGATAAAACTTATTTCAGTGTGCTATGTCTAGAAAATTCTTCTGATATTTCTTTTTATTTTTCTTCTCTTCTCTTTTGTTTTATTTTATTTCATTTTATTTTTATTGTAAAGATGCTGTACAAAGGGGTTAATTACATAAGTCCAGTAGTGAGCACATTTATTTTTAAACAGTGTCACTTCTCTCATTTTCTTCCAATTTCTTGCCTCCCGAACCTCCTTCCTCCAAGTTATAGACATTCATTTTCAAGATAGTATATAGTGAATATCACTGCTATGATAGTTCACCCTTTTCCCACTATTGCTGTGCATCCTCTTATCCTCCCCAAAGCACATAAACACATGCAAAATAAAAAGTACAGAACTCAAAAAAAGTGACAAAGGAGAAAAAAGAAAAAAAAAATTACAAAAAAGTAAAGTAAAACCCAAAACCTCTTGTTTCCATTTCTTGGAATTTATTGCAAAAGACATCATTTTATATGATGATATGCACATAACTATTGAGCCCTTCTGATCCTCTCCTAAGACTAGTCTCCTTTGGTGGCACTGTGTGAATGTTTAGAATCTTGTATCATTTCTCGTGTCAAGGTACAATGTTTTTGTCTTTTATCATCCATTGTATTTACTTGTAGATTTTCTCCCATTTCTAATCAAAGAATTTATGAGATAATGTGTCAGGGAGAATTAGCCTGTGTTCAGTCAATAGAAACTGTATGTCAAACTCTCAGAGGATTATAGAAACATCCTTTCTCATAACTGAAATAACCAATGAGGAACCTATTAAGTCTTTATGGTATAAGCAAATAATCTTTGCTAAAATTTCTTATTCCTTATTCAAATTTAAAGTAGATATTAAGAGAAAGTTTTGTTGTTTTAGTTTTTTAGTCTATGACTACCTTTGTCTCGTGAAATCTGAGCAAGAATACTTTCACTGTGAATACCATTTATGCATCCTCTGAGTCTTCCTCATGCTTTTTTCTTACACCATTGTAAACTTTTGTTCTTCTTTTTGTCTCACAGAATATTTTAGCACACCAAAATGAATGCAGACTCTTGTAGTCTTCTTGGAATGACTAAGTGAAGCACATCTGTTTGGCTCTGTATACATTAATTCTATGAAATTCTATTTTGTAATATTTTGAACTGTGGGGCTACAATTACTGTTTATCCACTTCTCTATTTTCTTTAAGAAACTGCCTTCCAAACTTTTGTCATCATTTTTGCTACCTTTAAGACATGGAAAGAAAAGAAAAAAAAAAGCAAATAAACAAAAACAAGAACTTAGCTGGAGGAGCATGCTTACAATAAGCCAGGACATTGGTAGGCCTGTGACAGTTGCCATATAAACTCACTAAAATTTAGAAGCTTAGGAACAGCATTTATTGAATGTCTGATTAATACAATCTATAACAAAGATTAACAATCGTCACTCCACAGCCCAAACATGGAAACAACTGTATGTGAAAAGAAAGAATAATTTAAATCTATTACACTCATTTACTTTCCTATTGTGCATGTCTAGTTTTCTACCATAAGAGCTGAAATGAGTAGTAGCAACACAGAAAGTACAACCAGCAAAGCCTAAACTATTCACTGTCTTAACCCCCACAGAAAAGCTTTTTGGTCCATTTCCTGTAATTGTGAGAGTTTCTTTGTTCTTCATCACTGCAGCCATCACACAGAAATGTCTGCCTCATTAAGTCTGCATTCCTTTCATAGTGGCCTCTATTTATGGATCCCAGCTCTGACACATGTGATCTCTAAGCACAAGATATCTCTTCAGTAAACAGCAGCTTCCCAAACATAGTAGTACTTTTGGGAAGAGGAAATGAGTTATCATAAGGCACATTACTCACCAAAAACCAAGCTAACTTGTAAACTTCCTTACAAATATTTTCTGAAGTGTTTACAGGAACTTGAAAGTTAAACATCTAGTTCATATTGCATCCAAAAGTGTTTCTTCACATACAAATCTTTTTGAAAGAAAAAAAAATCAAACATTATCCAATTCTGTTTTAGATCGAGAGAGAGCACTGACATAAAGAACTCAATATTACTCCATGGTTTTCTGTTTAGTGTATTTATACTTTTCTTTGGCACCAATATATTTGACATTCATAATGCTTTAAATGATTTTAGTAGGTGTACGGTACACATATCAACCTGAATTTTAAAAATGTCATTTGGATCACATATGTATTTCCTTTCTTTGTATGAATCAAGATATCACTGAAACTTTTTGAGCATCAATGTGACACAGCACAGAATACTGGCTTTGAAATCAAATCTGGCTTGGAACACTGTCATTTTAACTATCTAAAACAAGTGAACATATTGGAAATTCTGAGTATTTTCTCAATTGTTTTGCATGATATAGATTATGCAAAAGAGTAAGTATAGCTTATAGAGTAGTGCTTTATAGTGTAGTTAATATATTTAAGGAGTTTAGTACAAGACCTTCAATATGATAATAGAACATTCTAATGAACTGTGTTTTGTTAGTTTAGTGGTTACTCTGGTTAAGTATATCTTTTTAAAAAAGGAATCCTTGCTTGTAATCTAACATCTATTAGGTTAGATCTATTTTATTTATATTATTAGATTATATTATTAGGTTGTATTAGATTATATTAGATCTCTTTCATTTATGAATAACATGCAATTTATTCATGTTTTATCTACTACAATTATGACTGAAACTTTGAAAAGGACAAAGCTACTTCTGATATCCCAGAAATATTCTCAATATAGTTCTTCGTAGGATAAACTAAAACTATTCAGTACTCTTGGCTGTGATCAGTCATCTGTCCCAGAGAGTTTTGTTCTTTTTACTATGTTTGGTAAATATTTGTATCAGCTCTCTTCAGATTGCCATATAGATGGATTGAGTGCAATAGGTGGATTGCAATAGATGGATTGAGTAGAAATCAATATGAAAATTAATTTTATTAATTCATAAAGAATATTGACCAGATATTAATTTAATAAGATCCCAAACATTATTTTTATCTTCTTTGAATAAATGATTGTCAATTAGTATATGATCATGAGAATTACATATGAATAACCATTGCATTGCAGTGTTTTCATTTGTATGAATTTATTTCTGAGTATGGATAGAAAGGTTTCTCTTTACTAGTACTGTTATGCCCATGTCACGAGGAGACCACCAAGAAGACCACCAAGAGCCAGATGTTCTGAAATGCAAAAGCAAGGCTTTATTCAGGCAAGCTGAAACTCAGGCATCGTCCTACCCACCTACACAGCGGAGGTTAGGAGGAAGGCCCAAGTTGCAGCTCGCCTGAATAAAGCCTTGCTTTTGCATTTCGGAACGCCTGGCTCTTGGTGGTCTTCTTGGTGGTCTCCTTGCGACATGGGCATAACATTTGGGGTTTTGTCCGGGATAGCCCCAGAGACCTCTGAGACCCCAGACTCCGAAGGTGAGAAACAGCGCTGTTAATTTGTCTTGTCCTGTCCTTTGTCTATGTGTATGATTTTTACTTTCATTTTCTCTTGAAGACAGCCGTTCTAGCTTGTTCTATTTTTTTTTAGGGATGGTCAGAGCAGATGTGCTCATAAGACAACCCTGGAGGAATTGGGAGATGTCCCAGACCCTCTACCCTTGAAGGGGGACCCCCAGAACCCCGCCTTGATACTTGTAGGGTGCAAATCAGTCCGGTTTCTAGCCAGTACTGACAGGGAGGGTCTCCTCACCGAGGCTCAACCCGCCGACTTGAACTTGGGTCCACTCCTTCTGCACCCTCGCAGGAGGCTGGGGGCCAACTTGAACTTGGGTCCACTCCTTCTGCACCTTCACAGGAGGTTGGGGGCCGACTTGGGAGATCTCCAACTTGTACTAGTAACTTGTAACTTGTCTTTTTCTCAGGCCTGTGTGTTTGGTACCTTTTCTGTTGTTGTAATTGTTGTGTTTTTTGTAGCTGCCTGGATTGAACACCTCACCAGAACCATGGGTAATGTACCATGTTGCCCCCTAGACTTGACTCTAGCCCACTGGAAGGACCCCCCAGTCCTAAACAGTCAGCCCAAGCCACCCACAGATGACGGGGAGTGGCCCCAAAGGACAGCGCTGCCTCTTGTTATTTGTGAGTCTGACAGTCTCTTTTGTGTCAAACATGCATAGCCTGTTTTGTTACTTTGTCCTGTGTTTGTTGGCACCGTCAGTTTATAAATTAGTAGATTGTTTATGGCATATTTAGTTCCTGTATGAGTTGTCTTTTCTATTTTATTGGAATTATTTTACCTCTTGTTATTTTATGGACTAGTCTGATTGATGTGGTTAATTGGACTTTGATGAAAAAGAGAAAGTGAAATTGAAAACAGAAGGGCCTAGGAGGAGATTGTGTACTGAGGAGACTAGGTCTGGTGGTGAATTAGGAAAGAAAGTAATAGTAAATCCAATCAGATACTAGAAAAGATTGTGTTGCAGAAAAAGGAAAAGCAATTTGCTTGTATTATTATAGGACTGGTCTGGACTGTTCTTCGTTTTGTGTATCTCCTGACTGTGACAGACAAAATGGGACAGACTCCCTCTACCCCCTTGAATTTATGTTTAGCTCATTGGAAAGATGTACAGGCGACAGCTCACAATCAGAGTGTGTGTCCACAAAAAGAACTCTGGGTGACCCCCACCAGCCTTCTTCAGCAGAAAATTATTCGGTGTGCTAAAATGTTTTGCTAAAATTATCAAGCCCTGGAAAATGAGGCTGGAGAATGCTAAAAATCATTTGTTAAAAGCTTTATCTTAAAATTTGGGTGTTGCAGGAGTAAGATTGGCAAAAATATCTCTTGCCACTGGAAAATGTATGGCCGATGTTTATTTTGCGCGCTTTAAGACAGATGATACCTACAAGTTTGTCAAGATGTAACATTGGCCCTTAATAAGTTCCAGGTAAGAGCATGCTTAAAAACTATTTCCGTGTGGCCCACCTTGTTGCTTTTAATTGGAATAAAGTGGCCTCTTGTAAGACTCATTGATCTGAAATCTGCAGGGTTTGAAGCCAGTCCGGGCAGAGAAAGGTCCCTGTGAGAGTCTTCGTGTCCAGTTGGCCAGCAGAAGTGCTGGGAAAAGAGTCTTGAGTTGCTTTGAGACTCAAAGTGGTAGGGTGCTAGCCTTGAGCTGGAGAGCTGAGGGACAGCACTCAGGCCCTGAGTCCAAGTCCAGTGACGGACAAGAGAAATGCCAAAGGTGCATTTATACCAGCATGGAGAAGTTACTCCTAGGACATAGTGATTGCACATCCAGAGGCAGTAAGCCACTGCTTGGATGACAGAGAGCGTGTCAGATCCTAGAGGCACTCCTGTTTGGCCTTTCAAAAGTTAATCAGAGCCGGAGGTCCTAGAAGAATAGTCCATAAGCATGCCTTTTATTGCCCATGTCTATCTACTTTGTAACTGGACAGGAACTTGCCAGTCATCTGTGATAGTGGGTAGTAAAGCTAAGTTTGTCAAATGAGAGAATAGTTTAAAATCCCAACCCCCCACAACTACTCAAAGCCCTGACTGGCAGTGAGAATTTTAAGCTGGTACATCTGTTCAGGAAAGAAAGCTTGTGGACCTGAGATTGGATTGTGTCCTTATTGAAATCTGTTAAAGGCCTGCAAAGGTAACGTAGGCATTTTTTAAGTCATCAGAGATCAGTTCCCCAGCCAGTCAGGAAAAAGCTTTTACAAACCAGAATGTTAAAAGGCTACACTGCGGTAACCCAAAAAGAAGTCTGTATAGTTGAAAGTTAAAATGTTGAATGTAATTTCCAGTTTGGAGTAAAGCTCCTAATGGACATGTGATCCTGCAGCCCTCTGGTAAAGTAGACTAAGGTTATAGGTTCCTGGTTAGGTAAGGTCAATGTCCCTCAGTCAGCCTGAAGAAGTTATAGAAGATGGATGATCTTCGCCAATCAGCCCCCCCCCCCCCTTTTAGGACCAAGAGACCAGAGTTGATTTTGGGAAGATGAGGCAGGATGAACTAGAGGCATGGAAAACAGAGGTAATAGTGTACAGAGACTGCACTTGTGAGAAATAGTTACAGGCTAAGCCTTCTATGTTGGCTTAAAAAAAATCCTAGCCTTATTGGAAATATCTGATTTAAACTTATTGCCCTGGCAAAATTACCCAAGGGCCATTGATTGCCTAAAGCTGTCTTGACTTTCAGTGATGTGCCAGCCTACAAAAGCTAGTGTGCTTAAGAAGGAATCAAGAAAATACAAGGAAATTTGACTAAAGTTAGGCCTTAGGTTAACTTAGGTTAAGCTATCAAGGACAGTCTGACAGTCATCTAAAAGAATCTACATCTTCACCCTGTGTAGCCCTATCATGGTAAAACAAATGGGACTCTTATCACAAGCAGTTGATTTCTGCTAGAAAGTACTTTGGATCTGCTGAAACTAAAATTTTGGGGGGACATTCTTGAGTTGACTGGAGTTAACTAGCTCTATTAAGAAAATTGGATATTGTAAGAAATTTTCAAGCAGACTGGCCTGCTGCTAAATTCAAAGCATGTATGACAGGCTGGAGAGTCACTTCCAGGCAATGCCTGGGGTGGGAGGTATGCCCAAGAGTATTAAAATGTGTCCAGATGGATTAGGGTGTGACCTCAGAAGAAAGAGAGGTAACTGCCATCAGGTGTGCCAGGTACCAAGGTAACTGGACAGAGATTTAAACTGGCTGGGGGCATCTTCATGGAGCTCTCCTGAGGGTGGATCTTACAGATGCCACTGGCCAACCTTAGGTACTTAGAGGCACTGGAAACTGGAGAAATCCACTCTAAAATAGTAACTCAGGATAGTTGGCTCTGGTCTAGCTTCTTAGGAGCAGCAGTCGCATCAGGTGGGTAAAGTCACAGTAAATTGCCTTGATGTAGTTGAGATAAACCGGATTCTACAAACCAGAGGAAAAGAAAATGTAGACAGTTTAAAACTCTAGCAGCAAAGAAGCCCCAGAAACTGTAAAGAGGAAAGTTAGTATAGTAAGCCTTGGAGAATAATAAAGGGATTTAAAAAGTCAAGTGTCACAGAATGTTCCAGTAAGTCTCTGCTGGCTTGAGGAAGTAAAAGATGGTGTGAGTGGGGATATGTTACATTTTAAACTGTATAAGGAAAGACTTTAGAAAGAGAATTGGGGAAGCAAAAAATGTTTCCTTTAGATTTAAAGGTTTTGGCATGTTAACAGAAAGACAATCCCTAGAAAGTTTGAGTATGTAGCAACTGATATCAGTATGTCTTAAAATTAGAGCTTATAAGTAAAGTTGGTATGTAATCAAATTGGCTATAATATAAATAGGTAAATAGGGTCAGAATTGGGGCTTCGGTGTGAAACTATCTGTACCTTCATCTGCAGGGCTAAGGGACTTGTGTGATGTCATCTAAATGTTAACCAGAAAGATCTCATGTATCTTTAACTGCTTGATTCCCTCGCTGAGATGGTTTTAGAGGTAAAGCCTGGATTTGCTCATGTGTAGCCTTAGGATCATATTTGGGATGCCCTCCCATAATTCCTAACTTGCAGTTGCATTTGTTATGAGCTTTTATCCCCCCTCAGAGCCCTATAGCAGGTCCACCAAGAGAACCATGTTGGAAGGGACCCTACATCCTGCTGCTGACAACTCCCACCGCACTCAGGGTGGACAGAGCTGCGACCTGGATTCTCTTCACCCACGCCCCCAAAGAGACTGGATCCGGTGGACTCATTTGAAGCCAGAGAGGACATTCCACCCCGGTGGCGGATTAGCCACAACAGAGGCCATATACCAAAAGATGGACTTGGCTAACTTTATCTTGCTAGGCCTGCTATGTATGGTTGGTGCTTAGGTAGCTAGGGAGAGAGCCTAGACACTCATAAACCCTACCTATGGGTGGTACGGCCACTTGGGGATGATAGAATAGTGAGCACCTGAACTTACATATCTTCCCTGGCCTCCAGCCCAAGCTATTGTAACTCCCCTGGCCACTATTATTGCTCTTACTTGAGTTGTGATGTCATGGCCCCACTGTAAAAAGAAAAGGAAGAGGTAATTATTCCCCATGGCTTACTACCTTAATATCTACTTTTTTGGAACAGCGAAGCAGGTATATACCTCTTCCAGATAGAGAGCTATTGGAATTTAGTTTACAGCCTGAAACACAGGATTGTGCTTCATATCCATAAGTCCGGGGGGAATGAAAGACTAGGACCACTCCATCTTGAAACTGCAACCATCTTGCTGTTTGTGTTAAGCTAAGAATAACCCAACACGTACATAAAACCTGGAAAATGACTTGTTTATGGTGAAACTAAGTAGACATTGTACAGATTCCAGGAACAAAGTTGATTGTACCGAAACCAACCAGCCATAAAAACCCATTTCCCGGATGGCCCAACCGGTTCGGGAACATTCCAGATATGTTGACCGCCCTGGAATGTCCTCAGACCAATTTTAGAGAACCCCCTAGCCCCGAGCCAATCATATTTGTTCTCGCACCCCAACCCTGCTTGCACCTGGTTTATGTAACTTTGTGATTTTTTTCCTTTAAATACCCATGTGAAACTCTGCTCATGGCCTTCCTCCTAACCTCTGCTGTGTCGGAGTGTAGGACGAGGCCTGAGTTGCAGCTCGCCTGAATAAAACCTTGCTTTTGCATTTCAGAACGTCTGGCTCTCGGTGGTCTTATTGGTGGTCTCCTCGCAACATGGGTGTAACAGTACACTATAGTAAGGATAAAATGAGCAAAGCATCTTTATTCTCCCATGTAAAATTTACTATACTATATGCTACATTAGACATTACTCTCCTTTTTTTTTTCCTATTCTGAATAGGTAGTGCCAAGCTCTTTCTTATTACTTTAATACATTATAATTCATAACAGTTCTCAGTTGGCCAGTTTGCATCTTAAGGCTTATTGAAGGGTCTAGTAAGACTAGCAAACCATTCCAATTTCATTGTAAAAGAAATTCAAAACTTAAAAAAAAAGAATCAGCAGGAATAGAGTAAAAGAAATTCAAAACTTAAAAAAAAGAATCAGCAGGAATAGAGTAAAATATATGCCTAAATTAAGTAATAGATTATTAATAAATAGAAGTTCCTAAGTTTTACCCCATTTCAAAATTTTGTAGTAATGTAACTTCACCAAATTTTGTTCTCATAATGAAAGAGTAAAAAATATATTACAAAATGCACATTCTTAGACATCAAGAATGCAAATCATACTGACAAAAAGATTGCATCCAATAGTAGGCTGAATGCCTCTACTAAGAAAGCAACAACAACAACAACAGCAAATCTGGCACAAAAAGTGGGAGGGAAATAAATGCTTCTACAGCTTTAACAGTAAGGCAAATTAGTTTAGCCAATATAGAAATATGTAGAAATTAATATACAACTATTATGTGATACAGATAAATCACTTCTAGGTGTGTAACTCAAAGAATAAAATTCAGAATATAGTAAAATAATTGCACGTCAATTTTTTATTACAGCTCTACTTGCATTACCCAAGTTAGGGAAACATCGCAGATACCTATCAATGGTTAAATGGATAAAGAAATATAGTATATAGTAAAATGAAGTATTATTCAGCCATAAACAAACTGAGAATATATATTTGTAGGCAAATGGAAGAAACTGGAGATCTTCCAGTTAAATTAGGTAAGCTAGATTCAGGAATTCAACTATCACTGGGTTGGTTCTCTTCACAGCCATCATCAATCCATTGTATCACTGAAGTCAAATCCAGTAGCCTACTGTAAAACAGTGACAAAGCAGAACACAGTGGCTAGGAGGAAGTTTCAAAAGGGAACTCAAACAAATTATGTAAAACCTTTTGTCCAGTTTCTTGAGGTCAACAAAAGCTCCTACTTAAGAGAGTTGGGGCACTTCCTGGTGTAGAAACATGCAAACAAACTTATTCTCTAACTCTACCAAGAGGGTTTGTGTGATGTCTAACCAAAAGAGATATTAATATTTGTTAAAAAGTTGAATCATTAATTTCCTTTAATCATGCTATTTTATGCATTAGTGCAGTTGATTATTTTTGCATAGATACAAGTAAACTCATTAAGCTTACTGAAAAGTTTTAGGTTGTGAAACTTCCAGGATGCAATATATGAATGTGTTGGTCCAAATATATACCTGGGCTTTCAGGTGCATGGCATGCGATAATTATCATAATTTTTATTTCTTAGTATATTGTATTTCCATAATACTCTATGCTCTTTGGCATCTGAATGTTCCTCAAGTTCTGAATATAATGTTCTATTACTCATACTAAATGTAGTAAATGTAGTAATGTAGAGCAGCCTTAGTACCAAGCTATTGATTAACATGCACACCAACCATAGTGGTAAACTTTAGCTGTCAGTGGCATTTCCCTAGCTAAAGGTCAGGGAGTTGTACATGTCCTCTATTGATTTAGTAGTAGATCAAAGAATATATAGATTGAGGTGGCTACAAGTGTTCATACTATTCTACTTTTTTTGTAGATCTACAAATAAAATTTAGGGCATGTTCTTTTCTAGAATTTCAATTTGTGTTGAAGACCAAATGACCCTAATTCCTTCAAGAGATACTATACCTTTGAACAAATAACTTACAAAGAAAAAAAGGATTAATTTCACCATCATTTCAAAAGCTGCTATCTTCCAAATCTCTTTGTCTTGATTATTTTAATAAGGCTCTCTTAATTTCCATAATTTTCCATTCCTGCAGTCAGCTCAATTGCCTTATTTTCTTGTTTATGACTCTGCTAATGGATACTTCATTTATAATCCACAAAAGAGCTTCCCTATTCAATTTTACTTCTCTTACTGTCTTCATTTCCCTTTTCCTTAAGTGGCATTTAGAAAGAAAATATTTTTAATAGATATTTTTCTTTCCTATCAGTTGTGAAACACATTAGAAACAACTAAGGCTTATCTTTGAGAGATATAGTTTAAAAATCTTATTTAATTTTTGCTTGCTTCAGAAATTAATACCAAATATAAAGGTAATAATCTCCTATTTCCTATTTTACATGCTTACCAGAAAACAAACTAAATGAAAGACTTCTTGGACTGATAATATATTTTGTGTTTATATACATATTAACATATATACATATATATTACATATACATATAAAGAGCTTTCTCTATACATAAATATATGTAGATATATGTAGTTTCAAATATAGATAGATATAAAGATATATAAAGATATAATTTCTCTATATGTCTCTCTATATATATCATACGTTCTAATTTTTAAAGCTAAACCAGCTTTGCGTGGTGTAAACAGGTCCTTACTCCATGATCTTGGCCTGCCAGTGACTCAATTAAGGTAGTAATTTAATATTAGCGTAGCCAAGAGTGAATTTAATGAACTTTTTATGAATGGACCTGAGAATGAGATTTCCTACTAGTTCATTCCACACCAGTGGAAGAGGAACTGGCTCTTCAAAGTAGATTATAATAACGATAAAGTATCTTTATGGGAGAGGACCTGGGTTTCCTGGGAAATGAAACTCTGTGGATTTATGCCTACAGACATTTTCCTCTTTAAATTCTTGTATCTAAAAAAAAAAGTAATAAAACACTTCTATTTCATAACTACTAATAGCAAGTATTCAACATGTATTTTTAAATCAATGAATTGGACTTATACCCTAGCATTTTCAAAGTGAAAATTATTGGTTTGTTTTCCCATTTTTTAAAAACTGAGTTTGGTATCATGTGCTTTAAGAAGAGTATATATATCTCTAAGTTAAAATACTGGAGAGAAGTCAATACAAATGTTATCTTTTTAAAATTCAATTCTACTTTACTAAAATGAGAGAGGAAAACTGGCCTGAATAAGCCACACATACAGTATGTTTTCACAGAAGAGTATCTCATTTAAATCTGTAACAAAGAAAATCTAGAAGAAGCAAGATCATGGAAGAAACTAGCACTGCTGTATCTTGATCTTCTGAATTGAGTTACTCTAATACTAAATGATAGGCACAGTTTAAAATCAGAATGAAGTTTGAGAATAATGGAGAGGGATGGGAAGGAGACTGAGTGACATCACTTACCATCTTCTTTTAAAGTCAAGTCTCATTAGGCAGTTACTTCAACTCAAACACTCCAGATAATGGATGAGGAAACTAGAGCTGGAGGCAGAGCAGTGCAGATCCCATCAAGAACTCGGGAGCCTTCATGTTTCCACAGGTGAACATAGATCTGTGAACTCCCTGCTGCTAGGGAGCCATTTATTGTGTACAATGCACCAAACAGAAGAGGTGACACTGTTCAAAAAGAAGTACACTCAATACATGACGAATGTCATTGTAACCTCTCTGTACATCACTTAAAAAAAGGTGAGGAACAGCACCCATGTCTTCAGTCCAAGTGCCAACAAAGAAAGGAAGAAAGAAAAAAAGAGCTCAAAGGTAAGCTGAACATGGAATGTGGCAATCAGTCCCAGCTCCATCTTCAAAGGAGCAAGGTAGTATGAACATGAGTGGCTGGGTAGAGGAGGGGCTGGAAAATGCAGCCCGATATGAAAAGCTCAGGTCCAGAGCACAAAAATTAGTGTATTTTGAGGTAAATGGGAGCAGCAGGAAGCCACAGGTTAAGTGAACAATGAATGATGCTGAGGGGTAGAGAAGAAACAAATGAAACCTTTCAGTGGAACATGGGATCAAATCTGTAAGTTCCTCATCTATGTTTGCTAAACACTAGAAGCCTGTGATTGCCATTACTCTGAGTTTCACTCTCAAAACTGCTGGACTGAAGGATACAAAGTTATGCAGGAGGGGCTGGGGATATAGCCTGGTGGCAAGAGTGCTTGCCTCATATACATGAAGCCCTGGGTTCGATTCCCCAGCACCACATATACAGAAAATGGCCAGAAGTGGCGCTGTGACTCAAGTGGCAGAGTGCTAACCTTGAGCAAAAAGAAGCCAGAGACAGTGCTCAGGCCCTGAGTCCAAGGCCCAGGACTGGCAAAAAAAAAAAAAAAAAAAAAAAAAAGTTATGTAGGAGAAAAATAAGAACAGCAGCTTTACAGAGCAACCAAGACTCTATACTTTTCTATTTGCTCTAATTACCACTTGGAAATATGTTCACTTATTTTTTGTAAATAAGTCAATTTGATTTGTATATTTGATATTGGTTGATTTTGTAAATTTGGATTACTTTTGACTCCTTCTTCTCACTTTAGATTTTGTCTTTTTTTTTTACTTCCATTTAATTGCACTCACTTTGGATGAGGACAGACACTCACCTTTCAATGTTCAATTTTTAACTGTACAATTTTCCCTCTCCTAACACCACCTACCCCTGTTAATACTTCCCCTTTGTCTGCAAACAAGATAAGCATCTTGCTTCTATTTTATTCTTTTTCTATTCTCCAATCCACAATTCTTTGCCACCTATATTTTAAAAAGTTAATTAGGTCGCTAGATCAGGTTTTGTCTATTTGCCTTTTTTCCTTCAATGCACCATTAACTGGAACTTTTCTAGTTATCTCATTTCAGTTTCCCATTATCTCTTTCTATTAACCATAGTCAACACTTTTTGCTAGCTGCACATCAACATAAACCATAATATTCATTAGTATCATTTCCCTTATCTCAATCCCATTACCACCTTCTGTAACGAAGGTCTTTAATAACACAGTCCCATCTCTGTTATTTTATTCCTCTAACAAAAATACTAGCACTAGTGAGATCATTTGTTTCTGACTTTGATGTCATGTCATGATGGTTTTTGTGTCATTTGTAGCAGCTATTGCAGCTAAACTGCTTTTTCCTGAGTGAAATAGACTGGACTCAGAATCTTGAGTACAGAAGCCTGAACATTTGAGTACTTAGCCACGTGACCCCCTTAGTCTATCAATAAGAAAATTTACCTCACCATAACTAATCTAATCAAACCACCATAAAATCACCAACTGAGGGGACAAATAAATATAAAACCTATAACAAAATCTTCACTACATCTGTAACTACCAACACATTAACATAAAGGAACATCCACTAGCATTAAAACAAATTTCTCAACACAGTCTAAATGCATAAAAGGCATGGGATGATATAATCCAAGATTTAAAAGAAAACAATTGTCAATCTCAATTATTGTATGCATCATAAGTCAAAGTGAAATAATTTTACATGATAAACAAAAACTGAAAGAATTTATGACCACTAAACTAGAACTTAAAGGAATTCTACATACACAGAAATGGAAAATAAATGCAACGAGGAAAATATAAACCCTATTAGATAGGTATATTAAGACAGGAAGACTTAGAAAGATACAAGCATCATAATAAGAATAACATGACAGGAAATACTGCATACTTGTCGATATAAACACTAAATGTTAGTGATCTCAATTTTCCAATCTATTACATCAAATGGAATGTTAGACTGGAAAATTAGACCCCACTGTTTCATACAATAAGTGCATCACATTGACAAAGACAAAATAGATTTAAGATGAGAAGATGTATAAAAATCATTCAAAAATGGATCCCCAAAATATAACTAAATAGCTACAGTCATATATAATCAAATGTATTTTAAATCAAAATTAGAAGGGAAAATGAAGGCCACTATGTATTAACAAAATGACCAACCATGAATCAGAGATACAGTTATTAACTTACACAGTGCAGAGGTGATGTGAAGAAGACATTATACAGCTATAAATTCAGATAACATAAAACCAAAGAGAAAAAATAAATAACTAGAGGTTGTATTTCAAGCTCTTAGAAAAATAAGTGCAAGCTAAAAATCAATATCAGTATGCAGAAAAATAATAAAGATTAAGGCAAAAATTATTAATTTAATAGTAAAATATGCAAAATATCAATACAACTGTGGTTATTTCTTTGAAAAGATAAATAATATTAACAAATCTTTAGCCCAACTAACTCAAAGAACACCCAAATTAAAAAAAAATAGAGGTGAAAGAGAAATATCACAAACACTGAAGAAGTCCAGAGGAACATGAAGAAATATTTTTTTTAAGTAAAGAAAATAATAAGATAAAACTAGCTGGTTGCTGGTGGATCATGTTTGTAATCCTAGCTACTCAGGAGGATGTGATCTGAAGATCACAGTTTGAAGCTAGCTGGGTCAAAAAAGTGTATAAGAATCTCATCTCCAACTAATGTACTCTCCCCAAAAAAATCTGAAAGTGTAGCTGTGGCTCAAGTGGCAAAGCACTAGCCTTGACCACAGAAAGCTCAGGGATAACTCCCAGGTCATGAGCTCAAGTTTCAGGACAGGCATCAGAACAAGCACAGCTTCCTATGTTCCACTGAACTGAAAAATCTTTAAAAAGCAAAAGAAAGAAAGATAAGAGATAGAAAGAATTCAAATTGCAATTAACATATGAAAATGTGACAAAGTTGGCATAAACCACATAAGCCAGAGGTATAGCTAGCAATTACTGAAGGAATTATAGATTATGCCAACAAACAATTCTACAAGATTTTAAAGAATAAGCACTGTACTCCTCTGGCGATGCCTTGAAATAAAAAGCAAAGTAACATTATTAAGCTCTTTCTATAAAGCCAATATTACTCTTATACCAAAACAAAATGATTAAATAACAAAAAAGAAAATTATAGGACAATTTCTTTGATGAATGTAGAAACAAATATCTCTAATAAAACAGGTGCAATGATACACTAAAATTCAGCAACATTGTAAAAAGATTATACAACATGTTCATGTTATTTTCATAGCCAGGATTCCAGGGTGGTTCCATTTGCAAAAATTAAAAATGTAGTAGTGTACCATTGGATGCTGATGGTCCATGCTTGTAATGATAATTATTCAAGAGTCTTAGATCTGAAGAGTAGTTTGAATCAAGCTCTGGCAGGAAAATCTGTACAATTTTATCTCCAACTAACCACCACAAATCCAGAGATGGAAATGTGGTGAATGTGATAGAGCTTTAACATTGACTGAACATTCTAAAGGGTAGGAGATAAGCCCTGAGTTCAAGCCCAAGAGATCACATGCATGGACGCGAGCGCACGCACACACACACACACACACACACACACACACACAGATGTAACACAAGACATAACAAAATCAAGTACAAAAAAACACATTGATCATATTAATAGATATATTAAGTGTCCAACAAAATTCTATATCCCTTTATGGGAAACTTTCTGAAGAAACTAAGAATTGTAAAACATTTTTCTCCAGGAACTGGTGACTCATGCTTGTAAAACTAGCTACTCAGGAGACTGAGATATGAGAATCATGATTCAAAGTCAGCCCAGGCAGAAAAGTCCATAAGACACTTGTCTCCAATTATTGACCAAACCCCAAAAGTGGACTGTGGCTCAAAGTGGTAGAGTGTTAGACTTGAACAAAAAATCAGAGCCCAGGCCCTGATTTCTTGCCTGACAACTAACTATAAAGAAAAAAAAGAACATTGTTCATGATAGCAAAACCTTCTATATTATGCAAAGCCTACAGTGAATAACATACTAAATGAGGAAAAATTAAAATAGATTCCTTTAATGTTAGGGAAAAAAAACAAAAATGTTCCCCCTCTCCAGTACATTATTGAAATTTCTGGTCATAGTAATAATGTAAAGAAAAAAAATTAAGGGGATACAATGAAAAAGGAAAAGTTAAATTACCCCTTTTCAAAGGTAATGTGTTTGTATACTTAAAAGGTGCTTAGAAACAGCACACGGTAAAGATCTTTTCCCAATCTGTGGGCTTTCTGTTTTTCTTGCGAGCTATGTCCTTTACCCTGCAGAAGCTCTGCAGTTTGATGCAGTCCCATTTGTCCAACCTTTCTTTGATTTGTAGCATTTCCGGGCCTTTATTAAGGAAGTTTCGTACTGTGCCAAGGAGCCCAAGTGTTACTCCTACTCCCTCTTTTAGTGTTTTCAGGGTATCTGTTTTAATTTCGAGGTCTTTGATCCACTTGGAATTGATTTTGGTGCAGGGTGATATATAAGGATCTAGTTTTAGTTTGTTGCAGGTGTTGAACCAGTTTTGCCAGCACCATTTGTTAAAGATGCTATTTTTCCTCCATCCTAATTTTTAGCTCCTTTATCAAAGATTAAGTAGGCATAGTTCTGTGGGTTCATTTCTGGGTCTTTAGTTCTGTTCCATTGGTCTTTTGGCCTGTTCCTGTACCAATACCAAGCTGTTTTTATTACTATAGCTTTCTAATACAGCTTGAAGTTTGGTATTGTAATGTCTCCAGCACTGTTCTTTTTGCTTAGGACTGTTTTTGCTATTCACGGTCTTTTATTGTTCCATATGAATTTCTGGAGTGCTTCGTCTATTTCATTAAAACATGGTGTTGGGATATTAATGGGTATTGCATTAAATTTGCAGATGGTTTTTGGTAATATTGCCATTTTTACTATACTAATCCTACCAATACAGGACGGTGGGAGGTTTTACCATTTCCTTAGTTCTGCCTTAATTCCATTTTTCATGGTTTTAAAGTTCTCATCATAGAGGTCTTTCACTTCTTTGGTTAAGGTTATTCCTAGGTATTTTATGTTTTTTGAGGCTATTGCAAAAGCAGTTGCTTTCTTGATTTTGGCCTTGGTCTTTGGGTCATTGGCATATAGAAAGGCCATTGGTTTTTGAGGGTTTATTTTATATCCTGCAACCTTGCCAAAGTTTTGGATCAGCTCTAGTAGCTTGGGAGTAGAGTCTATGGGGTTCTTTAGTTATAGGATCATGTCATCTGCGAAGAGAGAAAGTTTAACTTCATCTTTTCCTATTTGGATCCCCTTTATGTTTTCTTCCTGCCTAATTGCTCAGGCTAGGATTTCTAGTACTATGTTGAAGAGCAGAGGAGAGAGCAGAAATCCCTGTCTTTTGGGCATCTACCAAAAAGACCACAAACAAGAACACACTAAAGCCACCAGCACAACAATGCTCATCGCAACACAATTTGTCATAGCTAAAATATGAAACCAACCCAGATGCCCCTCAGTAGACAAATGGATCAGGAAAATGTGGTACATATACACAATAGAATTGTATGTCTCTATCAGAAAGAATTACATTGCCCCATTCATAAGGAAATGGAAGAACTTGGAAAAAATTATACTAAGTGAAATGAGCCAGACCCAAAGAAACATGGACTCTATGGTTTCCCTCATAGGGAATAACTAGCACCGGTTTAGGCTAGTCACAGCAGAGGATCACAAGAGCCTAGTAGCTATGTTCCTATGAATGCATAATATCCTGCTAAGTGAAATGAACTCCATGTTATGGAAACGAGTGTTACATCACTGTTGGAATTACTTTCAGCATCCCCTGTGGAACCATAGCTTCTTTTGTTGATGATACTCTTGTATCCCTTCCTGTGGTTGTACTCGTGCTATCACTGTATCTCATCTGAATACACTGGATACCGTATATACTGGTATTAGAACTAGGGAAGTGAAAGGGAATATCAAAATAGAGAGTCAAGGGATAAAAAGACAATTGCCTCCAAAAGCAATACTTGCTGGTGTAAACCAGCTGCACAACTCATGGAGGGAGAGGGGAAGGGGAAGGGGTAAGGGAGGAATGAGGGATGAGGTAACAAACAGTACAGCAAATGTCCCCAAGTACCTACATATGAAACTGTAACCTCTCTGTACCTCAATTTGACAATAAAATAAAAACATATTTAAAAAAGAAACAGCAAACGGCTCTCTCTCTCTCTCTCTCTCTCTCTCTCTACTAGATTAACAACTTTGGTAAAGTTACAGGATACAAAAGTAACTTAAAAAAAATTGTATCTTTTCTATATACAAAAAAGTATATCCTGAGAAAAAAATTAGGAAAACAAATTCTATTCCAAACATTCTCAAAACAAAAATGAGTAAAATACTTAGGAATAAACCTACCCCAGAGGTTGGAGGCTTCAAAACTGAGAACTATAAACATGTAAGAAATAACCAGGAGAGTAAAAACAGAAGATAATTCTGCTGATGCATTAGTAGATTGAATATTGTAAAAATTGCTGTACTACTGAAAGCAATCTACATATTCAATACAATCTCCATCAAAATACCAAAGTCATTATTCACAGAAATATTGATATTAATATACAATTCCATCCTAATATCATAGTTAAACACAAAGACCCCAGAATAGCCAAAGGAACCTTGAGAAATCAAAGAGCAATCTTGGGGATATGACAATATGGGAACACAAATTGTTCTATAAAACCAAAGAAACACAAATAAAGCAGCATTGCCACAAAAGCAGACACAAACAACAGTGGAACAGAAAGAAAAAGAACTAGAAATAAATAAAACCGTTAATGCTACTTGAATTTTTACAAAGTAGTCTAAAATATTTATTGAAGAAGAAACAGCCTCTTCAAAAAATAACAATGGGAAAGCTACATGCTAATAACTGAAAACTACATGCTAATAACTGAAAATGGACCCTCATCACTTATCTTAAACAAAATGTATGAAATATGAATCAGAGATCTTAATGATAAGACCTGAAACTTTTAAAGGACCAGAGGAAAACATGGAGAAAATTCTTGAGGATACCTCTGCAAATATTTCTTTAAGAGGGCTCAAAAACTCAGGAAATAAGAACAAACTATACTACATCAGATTAAAAAGGTCTGCACATGAAAAGTAACAATTAACTTAATGAAGAGACAATCCAGAGTGGAAGAAAAGGCTTTACAAGATATTCACTGGATGAAGGATTAACCTCCATCATATACAACCAGCTGAAAAAAACAAAGATATTGTTTAATTAATAAACAGAAACATGAATTATACTGTTCTGAGAAGTACAAATGGCTAGTGAATATATAAAAGAACTATTCACCATCCAAGCTACATGGACATTCTATTTCACTCTAAACGGTAAATTTTGATGAAATGCCAAAGCAAACTTACTCATGTACATGCAGATATAAATATTACAAACACTATGAAAATCAATATGGATCTTCACTGAAAAGCTGAAAACAGATATTATAACTCTGCTGTATCCCTCTGGGGTATATACTGGAAGGAGTATTAATCCATATATAAGAGAGCTCTCTATATTTATCACAGTGATATTATAAGAATTAAGCTGTACAATCATTTTTTGTTCAACAATAGAAGAATACATGAGGAAAATATGCACAGTGGTGAGTTACTCAGCCATAAAGAAGAATGAAATAATGGTGTAGCCAGGACAAAGGATGGAGTTGGAAATAATCTTATCTAGAGACAAAAGCCAAGTTTAGAACTCAAATATTTGGATGCTTGCATTCATTTGGAAATTCTAGTTCTAAAATAATAACAGATAACAACAATCTTTGTAGTCAAGTGTAAAAATGACAACTGTTGTTGGAGTGCTGTGGGAAGAAGAAGGAAAAATTGAGAGGCTACTAGGTTGTGAAGGGATCAAGGTATATATGTATAGAAATTGCATAAAGAAGCTCTTTCAAAATTAAGCGGAGGAAGGAGAGAGAAGAGGCTACTTAAGGGAATATAACAGAGAGAATATATTTTATAATAAGCTATACTGTATATATCTGGGAAATTTTTACATGAAACCCTTTATACTATGAAAAAAATCCTAATTTTTAAGTGAGGGTTAAATTCAATTAAATGACATGTACAACAATTAAATCAAATACCAACAGAATATGTTATAAATAATCTTATGCTATTGGTTTTATTGGAAATTTTCTCTGCTTTCTTGATTAAAATTATGATCTAAACATGTTTCACTCTATTTTAAATGTAATCAAATAACAAATATTTTATGTCTAACTGCTTAAAATCCTGAGGCAATTTCTTAAGTTAAATAATTTTAAAATGAAATCAACTTTTATTTTTAATCTTTCATTTTCCATACTGCTGTGACCTAGTGATGCCAAGGAGCTGAGACAAAGCAAAACCTCTCTTTGTGCACCAGGCCTAGATTGCCCCAGCACTATCATCATCTTGACTGCCTTCTCCCCAGCTTTATGCCCCACTGGTCTTCAAATCTGTATTCCCCGGGATGTGTGGAGTCATATAAATGTGGGCTTGAAGTCCTCGGGAATGGTCTACTGCTGCAGACTTAATATTATGCAACAATCCATACAGGTCTTGTCACATAAATCTACCCTTGATGTATTTATAGGTGGAACACATTTCCTTTCATTTTTCCAGCATGAGTTTTGAGAATGTAAATGAAGTGTCAATAATATCTTTGAAAGCCAGCTATTGGTGGCTCATGCCTGTAATCCTAGTTACTGAGGAGACTGAGATATGAACATAGTGGTTCATAACCATCCCAGGCAGGGAATTCCATGAGATTTATCTCCAATTGAACACACACACACACACACACACACACACTCACACACACACACGCAGATTTTTCTTTCTCTTTATACCTGTATGTGGCTCTGATTTCAACTCTGTTTTAACTCTCTGAATAGCATTAGGCAATCACTTAAGGCCGTGCAACTCTGATGAATTCACTTATGAAATGAGGGAGAATCCATGTTTAATAATTGCTTTGCAAATGATAGAAAATGAACGCTTAGCAAAAGGCATACTTCTGAAATATTGCTTTATAAATGGAGAGTTTTTAATATTGTTTGTGCTATTGGTCTTAAATGAAAACTATTAAGGGTACAGTTCAACCATCAGATAGTGCCTATCTATAATGGACAAAAGATGGTTGTCAATTTGATAAATAGGAAGTACCTACCATACCTTACATAAATAGTGTACCATCATTTTGACAGGTATCTTCTTCATGAGCACACCCAGTTCTCAACACCACCTGCACACTTAGTTCGCAGCTTCTTCTCTTGATATAAGAGCCTTCTCAGTTGAAATTGTTTTCTGCTCTCCCAATATCTAAACTTAACCATTTCCAAGAGTTTCACCTGCAATGAAGCCTTCTTACACAAAACAACATCCCTAAATTTATGATCCCATAATCTCTTGAGTTATGCCCTTTGATTATGTTCACGTTGAATTTTATGTATATTTTCAATTGTCCTTGCCTTACATGTACAAAAAAATGTATTTATTGAGAATGTAAAGGAAAGATTTGCATTATCTTTCATGTATATGATTAGTACTGGTATAACAAATTATCATACATGTAGTAAATTGTGACTCTGTGAGTTTGTCTTATAATTTTGCAATTCAGAATCTTGAAGCTGATCTAGTTGTTTCATATAAAAAATAAAACAATGTAAACTGGCTTGCATTCTTTTCTGGGTTTGAAAGGAGAATATTCATACTACTTCCTACTCTATGGTTTGGTCACACATTTTGGCTCATGGCCCCTTCATTTTCAAATCCAGCAAAGGCTGGATGAGTCTCAATTTATAACACTCTTGTACTGACCCTTCCTGCCTGGCTGTCCTTCATGTTTGAATACTTAGGAATCTTTGTTTGTGGACTTACCTACATAATGGAAAAAAAAAAATTCTGTAGCGTAAGTTCTACTGATGAGTGAGCTTGATTTCCATTTCCTGTCAAAAGTATGTCCACTTCTCATGTGTCATGATGTGTCCACAGGTTCTAAACACTATGTTATGAGTCTTTGTATGAGACGTTTTTACTCAGCACAGTTGGGTATCTTGAGGATTTTTTTTTAATAGTTAAAAAGCACAGCTTTTCTGAAAACTCAGGAAAAGTCTAGTTGTTTGTTTGTTAGGGGTATTGTAGGCTTTTGGTGTGGATCTACAACTCAGTCAAACATCTCTCTAGAGAACTTCTTTCTAGCTTTTTGTAAACAAATATTTACATATTAACCATGTCTAGTATGCGTATATAATTTTAAAAGCAGATTTTTTTCATGTTTTCCATATAGAGTTAAATTCCTGCTTTTACTCTCAACTCTTCTTAGAATTTTAGTTCATGAGGCTTTTGTTTTTTTGTGCCAGTCCTGGGGCTTGAACTCAGGGCCTGAGCACTGTCCTTGGCTTCCTTTTGCTCAAGGCTAGCACTCTACCACTTGAGCCACAGCGCCACTTCCACCTTTTTTTTTGTATATATATATATGGTGCTGAGGAATCAAACCCAGGGCTTCATGTATACGAGACAAGCACTTTACCACTAGGCCATATTTCCAGCCCTCATGTGGCTTTCATATATGGGCATGTCTAAACTTGATATACATCTTAGAACTATACAAATAAACTATGCTCAAAATTTCTCACTTCAACCAACTACTCTCCTGAGCATCTCTTATCTTCCTATGACCTCAAATTTAAATTGTGGCCCTCCCCCCAACATGAATATTGAAAAATGCTATGTGCAAAGTTCCACTTGGTGAGTACAGTCTTACAAACTTCAGCCATGAGGCTCCTTGCTATACTTATGTTTTTCTATTTAAGCAGACTTCCTTTTTTGTCTGCATGCACATTTTTCTCCTTTTGTTTAAAATTCCTTATTTGATTCTAATTCATAAGCAAATTTCAGCAAGTACTTTATCCTTCTTTCACTCCAGAAATCCCAATTAGTAAGATAAATTCAAAGGAGTCACTCACAATCAGGATCATAAAAGGTCAGAGGTGGCATTTTTATGATCTTGAAAGGGAGTGTCACCTTAAATTTTCATCGTATAGTCCTTTCTTCATTCTACTAATCTAGATCTGGTACATCATCTTCAAATTTAAAAGAATTAACTACAAATATTACTCTCCTTAGTCACTGTATAGTTGGCATTCTAGAAGAGATATATTATGGACCACAAAAGAAAGTAATCCCTAGAATCTTCTTCAGTTTGGAGAAGACCTTATCTACTATGATCTACCACCATCAGCCTCTAACATCATCAATAGAATTCATATCACAAACGCATCAATCCTGACTTTCCTTCTTGATTTATGAACTCCAACTTTACCCACAATGCCATTCAATTGAATTTTCCTATCCCAGTTATCTACTTTCAAATTCTCACTAGTGTTATGCCAAGTCGCGAGAAGACCACCTAGAAGGCCACCAAGACTCAGACTTCTGAAATGCAAAAGTAAGGCAAGGATTTATTCAAGAGAGCGGCAACTCAGGCCTCATGCTACCCACTGACACAGCAGAGGTTAGGAGGAAGCCCCGAGCTGCGATTGCACAGGGCTTATTAAGGCAAAAAACAAAGTTACAGCAATCAGGTGTTCAAGCAAGACAAAAAACAAAGTTACAGCAATCAGGTGTTCAAGCAAGACAAAAAAACAAAGTTACAGCCATCCGGTATTCAAGCAAGACAAAAACAAAGTTACAGCAATCAGGTGTTCAAGCAAGATTAGGACACGGGTACAAATCTGATTGGCTCAGGGCTCAAGGCACAGGGCTTGAGGCATTCTGGGGGCGGTTAGAATTCTTGACCGGCTGGGCCCTAATAAGCTTGTCCTGGGTTTGCTCACAGGGCCTGCTTATCTCAGGTTCCCGTGGTAAAGTGGGGCCTGACTTCAAAATGGCTTTAGTCTGGCTCTTCAACTAGGACTTGTTGTAGAGCTAACTCCATCTTGATTAGGGAAACATGGTAGGAAATGTTGGAGGAAATAGAGCTGACTCTTGATTATTAGGTTAACCTGACCCCAAAATTCTGCTTCTGTAAATGGCTTGCTTAACTTGTTTGTTATTTGCTCTACCTGTTGTGTCAACTTCCTACATCTGTGCCACACTTGCGTTGTTGAATGCTCTGGGGAAGCCTGAACAAAATAGTCTAAAATAATCAAGAACAACTTCATTTTTACTAAAAGTTAAAGGTAAAATGCCCAGCTTACAAGATGCTTCATTGCCTTGCTTAATATGTGTTTCTCATAAATGTTTTGCTAAACCCTATGTAAGATTGACCCCCAACTCAGCAACACAAAGGGAGTGTATTGTAATGTGGTCAGTGTGTTAAAAAGACCCATTCCCTGCAGCTGCGCGAACAACACCCTTTTGTGGTAAACTCCCCAGCTTCAGCAAATCAGCATGTCCCTGACAACCCTATAAAACCCTGTTAGTTAGTGTTGGGGCTCTAAATCCATATCCGCTGCAACGGTCATGGCTGTGACTTCAGGCTCAAGCTTGCAATAAAGACTCTCGTGTCCTTGCATCAGAATCGGCTCCTTGGTGGTCTTTGGGGACCCCAAATCTGGGCATAATATTGTCATTTCCCAATGTTCTAAAGATGACCTTTGGCTTCTCCAAAAAAAAAAAAAAAAAAAAGAAGAAGAAGGTTTACTACACTTTTTTCAGGGAAGTACCTTGAAAACACTGATCTTTTATTAAGCTGTCCTGTTCTTTTCAATAAAGGTGAGATTCACTGAATCAATTGTAAAACATCAATACTTTTAGTTCTCTAAATAACTAGAAAGATACAAACAAGTTCTTTCCCCACATACTCTGTCTAGGTCCCCTCACCCAATAAAGGCTATGACAAATCTCCACATTGAGACTCTCTCTTCAGTACACATCTTCTGCAGTGTCTACCTTTTCCCTAGAATTTCTAATTCAACAGCTGACATTAATTGATGCGAATAAAACTCTCTGGGCTTTTGTGCTTATAAAAGTATTTACACAGCACACAGACCGAAATGTTGCCTTAATGTGATCATTTCTCCTGGGTCATAAGAGCTTAAATTTTATATTACTTTTCTTTTTTTACTGAGACAAAATTAGATACTCTTATTTAGGTCAATTTATTTTTGTAAGTAGGATCATTTATGGAGTATGAGTACAGGAACTTAATAGACAACCACTTGAGCTATCATTTGATCCAGGCTTTGTTCTGGTATTGTGGAGGCGTAGTCTCAAGGACTTTTCTGTCTTGATTAACTTTGAAATCAAATCCTCTGGATCTCAGCACCCTAATTAGATAGGACTGTAGTCATGAAACAGTAGTGCTTGTCTTCAGGTTTATCTCTCAAAACAAAGAAAATAGAAATGTGAAATTGCCTTGCATACTCTAAAGGCAAATCCCATAAATAGCTTTTTGAAATGACAAGATGTAGTATGGAAACAATGGCTCATGCCTGTAACCCTAGCTACTCAGGAAACTAAGATCTGAGTGGTCAGAAGCCAACCCAAGCAGGAAAATCCACAGGACGCATATTTCCAGATAACCACCAAAAGCCATAAGTGCAGCTGTGGCTCAAGTGGTAGAGTATTAGCCTTAAGCAAAAAAAGCTGAGGGAAAGTGGCCAGATGTTGAGATGAAGAACTTTCATGAAAGAAAAACAAATAAAAATGCTCTAAAAATGGTGAGATATCTTTAAAACTGAAAACAAAATAACTGACTATCCCAATAAGTGCCAACCTTTTTTTTTTGCTGTTTTTATTCCTTATTTGCATAGATTGAAGTGTGTGTGTGTGTGTGTGTGTGTGCATTTGCTTTGTTTTTGCCAGTCCTGGGGCTTGAACTCAGAGCCTGAGCAATATCCCTGGCTTCATTTTGCTCAAGGCTAGCCCTCTACCACTTGAGCCACAGTACCACTTCTGGTTTTTTCTGTTTCTGTTGTGCTTTGGAATTGAACCCAGAGCTTCATGCATGCTAGGCAAGCACTCTATCACTAAATCACATTCCCAGCCCCCTGAAATGTCAATATTTATGTAATACCATATTCTACTTTTTTGGACTGATATTTTCATGGTTTGATAGCTCTAAAATATCATTAAAGCAGCAGAATTTTCCTTACCATCCTAGTAAAAGGATACAGCTAATATTTCTAATTCAATATCATTTCCTTAGTTATTTTTGCAGTGGCAGAGAGGGAGAGAGGAAAGAAAGGGAGAGACACAAGAGAGAAAAAAAGAAATCAAGAAGAGTGATAGCAACTGTTACTGGGGAAATGTACATAGCATATTCAAAAGAAACACTTCTAAAATGCTTGGGAGTAAAGAAATTAATTTGTTTTCAATACAAACTATTTACTATTTATCTTTTGTAAGTGATTTATTTGTTGATGCAGTTTCAAGCATTTTGGAGAAAGTCTCAGTTATGTATGTGTTTATTTTTAACATTTTTGAATCTTTCAGGGTTCAATCAAAGCAACAAGTCCACAGAACTTTAAGAGGAGGAACCTGTAAAAGAGACAAGGCAATGAATAAAATGAAAGAAACTGAGAAAGTGAAAATCCAAATAGCAGAAATGGGAAGTGAGAGACAGGGTCACTGGCCATATTTTTAGAATACTACCGCAAGTGTGTAAATCTGAATGCTCAATCAAACACAGAGTCAAATACAGCTTTTAAATTACAATCATCTAAGTCAAACTCCTACAGAATTCTGAACTGTTTCTTCCTGCACTCATCAACCCATATCCTCAGGCAAACTAAAGATTAGCCTGGTCCACTGCTGGATAGCAGAAGACAGACACACAGACAGGACAGGAAAGGCTTGGACTTACTGAAAAAGTCTAGATTTTCTGGTACTATATCTGCTCCCAAAGACCTAAGACTGATAAGTGATGTTACCACTGCCTTCCAAATCACATGCAGATTCCCATTTGCCTTACTTTCACCAAGAAAAAAAAAACAAAAAAGGAGTGGTGAATGTCAGCTCCAGGCCACATGATTCTCAGCTCAATCTGGTAAAATCACACAAGTTTGCACACTTTCCCCTGTCATTCAATAGTCCTATTTTCTGGAGACTGGATCCCCAGCAGGATGTATCAACAGATGCTAAAAAGTGAATTGGCAACCACTAGGGATTGCCTGGAAGTATTAATGTCATCAACATCGAATGAAACAAAAATTGAGTGGATCTTAATTATTTGGATTTATAAATATTTTGATGATAAGATGCAATCACTTTTTGTCACTTTGTTTTTAACAGTAGCTATACACATAAAGTCTCCTACTTATATCTTTGTATTTGTAACATAGAGTTAAGATTTTGAATAACTGTTTCAAAATTGATTTTCTAAGAGTAAGTCAGAGAAAGGAGAGACAGGGAAGAAAAGGGAAAGAAAAATGGCACAAAATGAGAGAAAGTTTCTTCCAATCTCCTAAGGCAAGGGTGATGACAATATAAGACATAACTCAGAGTTCATTCAACCAATGAACAGAGGAAATGGAGAGGGTTTGTGCTCCATGTTCAGGTAGGGATTAAGAATATTCTGGGAGAAAACTACAAGGACTTGCCCTCATATTGACAAGCAAATTTTTCTTGCAAGGATCCTTTACTTTCAACTGTTAGAACATAGTTCTAGTTCTCTGCAAAGAACAAGCAATGCAAATGAGCAAGAAAATTATAAAAGGCTCAGAGGACACATATTTGGAATGTCTGAACTCCACTTAATATGTTCAAAGGTCAGTCACAAACTTTCTCTTATGCTGGGCAAATGATCTAACACTTGAATCATCCTTCCAATACTTCCCTTTTTTTTTCAGGTTTCAGATTTGTAATCTGAAGCTGGCCTCAGATAAAAATTGACTGCTTAAGTTTATTACTATAGCTGGAATTAAAGGTGTATATCATCATGCATTGCTACACATGTTTTTATGTTCATTTGTTTGGTTTTCATTTTTGTAATTTACTTATTAATTAAACACAAATTTTTTGACAAAGTGTTGTGCAAAAAGGATATAGTTACATAGTAGGGCAGTGTGTACATTTCTTATGATATCTTACACCCTGTTTTTCTTTCCCTTCCCTGGGTCAGGTAGACATATATACATTACACAATGTACCAAGAACATATACAGTAGCCACGTGGCCTACGCCCAAGAAAATTCGCTTAGGGCTTTAAATGTAATGTCGATATTAGACAATATGTCAACAGTAGTCTTTTTTTTTCTTTTGTTTTGGCCAGTCCTGGGCCTTGGACTCAGGGCCTGAGCACCATCCCTGGCTTCTTCCCACTCAAGGCTAGCACTCTGCCACCTAAGCCACAGCGCCCCTTCTGGCCGTTTTCCATATATGTGGTGCTGGGGAATCGAACCGAGAGCTTCATGTGTAGGAGGCAAGCACACTTGCCACTAGGCCATATTCCCAGCCCCAACAGTAGTCTTATATGAACGAACATACATACTTTTGAGCTACTGTATTCCACTGAGAGGTCAATTTTTGATCTTTATATGTTGAGTAGTTGTTTGGCTTTAGTTACATAATGTTTGGTCGCTGACCCAGTCCTGTGGGAAATACCATTTGACAAGCAGTTTTGGTTTCACAGACCTGGTCTCTATTATCTCTCCGTCACCCCTTCTTAACAGTCATATATCAGGGAGATCATGCCCCTTTGTTTTCTGTGTTCTAGGCTTGTCTTGCTCAACTATATTTTTTCAATTTCTGACCATTTCCCTGTGAATAACAATATTTAACCATTCCTAATTGCTATGTAGTATTCCATTGTATATAGGTACTATATTTTTTGGATCCATTCATCTGTGGAGGGGCATCTGGGTTGTTTCCATATTTTGGCTATTGTGAATTGTGCAGCAATAAACATGGAATTACAAATGTCTTTTTGATATCTTTGGACCTGCTGTTCAGGATAAATGCCTAGGAGTGGTATGGCTGGGTCATAGGGTAGGTCTATATTAAGCTTTTTGAGAAACCTCCATAGTGTTCTCCAGAGTGGTTGTACTGATTTGCACTCCCACAAACAATGGAGAAGGGTTCCTCTTTCCCCACACCCCCTCCAGCATTTGTTGTTGCCTGAGTTCAGAGTATAGGCCATTCTAACTGGAGTGAGGTGGTATCTCACGGTTGTTTTTATTTGCATTTCCTTTACTACCAGGGATGTTGAACATTTCTTCATATGCTTCTTTGCCATTTTTATTTCTTGTCTTGTGAAGTCTCTCTTTAGCTCCTTTGACCATTTCCTAATTGGTTTATTGGGCTTGGAGGGGCTTAGTTTTTTGAGTTGTCTGTAGATGACACATATAAGGCCTTTGTCTGTTGCTGTGCTGGTAAAGATCCTTTCCCATATGTTGGCTGTCTTTCTATTTTGATGGCTATGTCCTTAGCTCTGCAGAAACTTTTTAATTTGTAGTAGTCCCATTTATCGAGTCTCTCCCCTATTTGTTGTGCCCCTGGGACTCTATTTAGGAAGTTCCTTCCTGTGCCTATAAGTTCTAGCATCTTTCCTACTCTGTCCTTTAGTAGTTTCAAGGATTCAGGTCTGATATTGAGGTCCTTGATCCATTTTGAGTTGATCTTGGTGCATGGTGATAGGCTTGGGTCTACTTTGAGTTTTCTGCATATGGCTACCCAGGTCTCCCATTAGATGAAGAGGCTATGTTTATTCCATTGTATGTCTTTAGCTCCTTTGTTGAATATCAGCTGACTGTAAGAGTGTGGTTTTATGTCTGGATCTTCAATTCTAATCCATTGGTCTTCCGGTCTGTTTTCATACCAATACCAGGCTGTTTTTGTTATGATGGCCCTATACTAGAGCTTGAAGTCTGGTATTGTGATACCTCCTGCACTACTTTTTTTGCCTAGAATTGCTTTGGCTATTCTAGGTCTTTTGCTGTTCCATATGAATTTTTGGATTGCTTTATCTATTTCAGTGAAGAATGTAACTGGGATTTTGATAGGGATTGCATTGAATTTGTATAACAATTTGGGCAATATAGCCATTTTCAATATATTGATTCTGCCTACCCATAAGTATGGGAGGTCTTTCCATCTCCTTGTGTCTTCTTTGATTTCCCTTATTAGATTTTTATAGTTCTCATTAAATAGGTCCCTCACATCCTTGGTTAGGTTGATCCCTAGGTACTTTATTTTTTTTTTGGCTACTGTAAATGGAATTGTTTCCATAATTTACTTTTCTGCTTGTACATTGCTGGTGTACAGAAAAGCTGCTGACTTTTGTAGGTTGATTTTGTATCCTGCTACTTTGCCAAAATGGTTTTTTAGGTGTAGGAATTTGGGGAATGAGTTTCTTGGGTCCTTCAGATATAAGATCATGTCATCTGCAAATAGAAATAGCTTTATTTCTTCCTTGCTATGTGGATCCCTTTGATGTCCTCCTTTTGCCTTATTGCTATGGCTAGGGATTCCAGCACTATGTTGAAAAGAAGTGAGGAGAGTGGGCATCCTTGTCTTGTTCCTGAGTTTAGGGCGAATGATTTAAGTTTCTCTCCATTTAATATGATATTAGCAGTTAGTCTCTTGTATATGTCTTTTATTGTTTTGAGGAATGTTCCATTTATTTTTGTTCTCTCCAGAGCTTTTAATAAATATGGATGTTGTATTTTGTCAAAGGCTTTTCGAGCATCGACTGAGATAACAATGTGATTCTTGATTTTAGTTCTGTTTATGTGGTGAATTACATGGATTGATTTACGGATGTTGAACCATCCTTGTGACTGTGGGATGAAGCCTACTTGGTCATGATGTATAATTTTCTTGATCAGTTTCTGGATCCTGTTACCTAATATTTTATTGAGGAGCTTTGTGTCTGTGTTCATTAGTGATATTGGTCTGTAGTTCTCTTTTTTTGTTGGGTCTTTGCCTGGTTTGGGAATGAGTATGATATTAGCTTCATAGAATGAGTTTGGGATTTCTCCCTCTGTTTCTAATTCGTGGAAGTGTTTGAGGAGTATTGGTATTAGCTCCTCAGTAAAGATTTTATAGAATTTGTTGGTGAATCCATCTGGGCCTGGGCTTTTCTTTGTTGGGAGGTTCTTGATTATTCCCTGTATCTCGCTGTGTTATTGGTTTATTTAGTTGATTTATTTCTTCTTGGTTCAGTTTGGGCAGTTTATACTTCCCTAAGAATTGATCCATTTCTGTAAAATTATTTTTTTTTTACTGAGTAGAGGGTCTGGAAATAGTTTCTTATGATTGTTTGAATATCGTGTGTACTTGTAATTTTTCCGGTGGAGTCCCTGATTTTACGTATATGAGTCTCTTCTCTTCTTTTTTTTTTTTTTTTTTTTTTTTGTAAGTCTTTTTTTGTAAGTCTTATTTCTCAAAGAACCAGCTTTTATTCTTATTTATTTGTTGAATGGTCTTTCTATTTTCAATCATATTTATCTCTTCTATAATCTTTGTGATCTCTCTCCTCCTAGTCATTTTAGATTTGATCATTTCTGGTTTCTCCAGTTGTTTTAGTTTCATCGTGAGGTTATTCACCTGCTCTGCTTCCATTCTTTTAATATGAGTGCTGAAGGCAATGATCTTGCCCCTCAGTACTGTGTGTCCCATAGGTTTCTTTGTGTTGTATTTTGATTGTCCTTGTGGCTTATGAATTCGTTGATTTCATCTTTAATTTGGTCTGTGGCCCAAGTGTTGGATAACAGTGTGGGGTTTAGCCTCCAAGAATGTGTATAGCCTCTGTGGTAACCGTTGTTATTGAGGGTTACCTTTAATCCACTGTGGTCAGATATAATACATGGGATGACATCAATACTTTTGTATTTGCTGAGGTTCTTTGTGTTGGCTATGACATGGTCTATTTTGGAGTATGATCCATGCACTGCTGAGAAGGTGTATTGGGTCTTTGTAGGGTGGAAGATTCTGTATAGATCTGTCAGATCCACTTGGGATATTGTGTTACTTAGGTCCTCAGCTCCCTTGCTGATCCTCTGCGTGTTGAATCTTTCTCTTGGAGAGAGTGGGGTATTAAAGTCACCCACTATGATTGTGTTTGGGTCTATCTTGTTCTGTAGTTCTGTGAATATTTGCTTGACATATGTAGAGCCTCTTTTGTTTGGTGAGTATACATTTATTACCGTGATGTCTTGATTCTGTATTAAAATGTAGTGACTTCCTTTGTCTTTTTTAGTTGATTTTAATGAAAAGTCCAGCTTGGTTTTCTTTTTCCCTGTAATAAAGGAAACATTATTGAAGCTCTTGAAGAACAGGATTAAAATCCAAACACACCCATCAAAGGACAGAGTGGCTTGTTTGATCTTCTTACTGGAGGAGAAGTTGTAGGTGTGGCTGCAATTCTTGTAGCGGTTGACAGCTGAGAAGTGTAGGCAGGACTGTCGCTTTCATGAATCATCATGACATAGTTATGCTTCTGTGCCAGGTGATGCAGGGCAGACTTGATTTGTGTCTTATGGGTGCAGCACCAAGAGCAAGTCAAAATCTCTGACCATTGTAATCTGAGAAAGTATGGCTATCCTCCAGCTGCTTGCCAGTAAGTAAGCCACTGCTGCTCAGTGAGATGCTCTCCTCATTTTTAATTTAGGTATCATGTTCTTCAGAAAGATCTATGCCACTGTATCTATAGCTCTACTGTCTGATTGAAGAAAAAGAGCTCCACACACTCTGAGAGAAAATACACTCATAACCCCTCTGTACATTGGCAATAAATAAGTAACTATTAATTTTAAAAAAATGAAAAGAAAAGAAAATACACTCACTGATATTCAAAGTTGAGAGGGTCACAAGGAAAGAAAAAACTCAGAGAAAATGAGGGGAGGGGAGACACATACAAAGAGTGCTCATTACTTGAGTGACATAACTATAACTCCTCTGTGTATCACCTTTACAATAAAAGTTAAAAAAAAATAATGTCCCTATATATAAATGAAACCAGGTGAACTGAGAGAATACTGGGACTGGAAGTAATGGGGAAAATGATAAAAGGGGTGAAACTGATCAATGTGGTTGGACAAATGTGACTGTATCAACCTGCAGTGCCTGTGCACAGCAAAGGACATACCTTGCAAGATAAATAGAAAGCCCGCAGACTGGGAGACGATCTTTACCAGCCATACAACAGACAAAGGCCTCATATCTAAAAGCTATGTGGAACTCAAGAAATTAACTGCCTCCAAAATAAATCCTCAAAGAACCAACTGCCCCCTCAACAAATGGGATAAAGACCTAAAAAGAGACTTCTCTGAAAAGGAAATGAGAATGGCCAAGAGTTACATGAAGTGACCAACAACACTGGCCATAGAAATGCAAATCAAAACAGCACTGACATTCATCTCACCCCAGTAAGAATGTCCATTATCAAGAAATCTAATAACAGATACTGGAGTGGATGTGGCCAAAAGGGAACCCTATTACATTGTTGACGGGAGTTTAAACTGGTTCAATCACTCTGGAAAGCAGTATGGAATCCCTCAAAAGGCTAAACATAGAGCTCCCCTATGAACCAGCAGTCCCACTTTTGGGCAACTACCCAAAAGATTACAAGCAAGTCCATACCAAAGCCACCAGCACAACTATGTTCATTGCAGCACACTTTGTCATTTCTAAAATATAGAACATAGCTAGATGCCCCTTAGTAGATGAGTGGGTCAAGATAATGTGGTACACTTATGTAATGGAATTCTATGCATCTATCAGAAAGAATGGCATTGCTGCATTTGTGAGGAAATGGAAGCACTTGGGAAAAATCATACTATGTGAAGTGATCCAGACCCAAAAAACATAGACTCTATGGTTTCCCTCCCTGGGAATAATTAATACACGTCTAGGATTATTCTAGTAGAAGATCACAATAGCTCAATAGCTATGTACATAAGAACACATAAGATGATGCTAAGTGAAATGAATTGCGAGTTATAGAAACAAGTAGTTTATCATTGTTGTTGTTATTTTCAACATACCATGTGAAATTATGCACTTCTTTTCTTTCTTTTCATGATTTTATCCCTGATGTCACTGTAACTGATTTTGGTTCCCTGGATATTGTATATATGTGTATTGGAAGTATGGAAGAGAAAGGGAATACCAAAACCAAGAAAAAAAGTATAAAAAGACAAACCAAGGAAACAGCAATACTTACAAACCTATATTGTGTAAACCAACTGCATGAGAGGGAAATAGAAAGGTGGGGGAAAATTTGGGAGATAACAACTTGGAAAAGAAATGTACATATTGCCCTACGTATGAAACTGTGATCCCTCTGTACATCACTCTAGATATAAAGAAATGAAAAAAAATGATATGTTGATTGAAATTCCTTTATATAACTACTTAAAGATAACTTTAAAAAGAAAATGTACTTAAGAATGCATGGAAGTTAACTGACTTAACATGAAACCTATACTGCTTCCAACATAACAGTAAAAACAGCAGTAGATGTGCTATCAACTAAAAAGCTTCCTAAATAAATCAAATTTTCTGAGATGATAAGGCAAACTTTAGAAAAATATGCAGTCAAAGAATCCCTGATGCTTAGGAACTAAGTCCATGTTGGCCCCCAAAATTTATGTAAATAAACTCTAAAGTTATTGTAATCATATTATTGCCATAGTGGAAACAAAATAAATAAGTGGAATATTAGATTGGAACATAGATCGGAAATAATATAAAAAAAGCATGCAATGCCAGCAGAGGCACTTTTAAGAGTCTGAGAAACGATGGTATTCAACAAATGGTGTTGTCATTATTGGTAATTCATTTATTAGTAAAAGTATATTTTCAATTTATTTTTTACAATATACAAAACGTATCACCAATTCAATCATGATACAACAATTTTTTAAAACAAAACATAAGTTCATGGCATATTTGACAGCACAAATTTTTTAAACAAAATAGAAAATAACATACCAGGGTGATATATTTGAAACACATAAGGTGAAAAGGAATTAATAGTCAAAATATACTATATAATATATTTCATATATTATATATAAATATATATGCATATTATATATTAATATATAATATTATATATAAATATATAATATATAAATATATTATTATAAAATAAGAAGGAAATGAATAGAAATGAGAAATATGAGTTTATTGCACGCATAAACATCAACATAAAACATGTATAAGAATATGCAATGCTCGGGGCTGGGGATATAGCCTAGTGGCAAGAGTGCCTGCCTCGGATACACAAGGCCCTAGGTTCGATTCCCCAGCACCACATATACAGAAAACGGCCAGAAGCGGCGCTGTGGCTCAAGTGGCAGAGTGCTAGCCTTGAGCGGGAAGAAGCCAGGGACAGTGCTCAGGCCCTGAGTCCAAGGCCCAGGACTGGCCAAAAAAAAAAAAAAAAAAAAAAAAAAAAGATATGCAATGCTCAAGTTCTATTGCAGCAATGAAAAACCAAAATGCATTACTTATAATTCTCTTACCCATCTGATGGGAAAATAATAAACAAAGTTATTAAAATCTAGTAGGCATCAGCATATAGAGAACAGGCACTCTAGTTTGTCTTTTTGTTTCTAGTTTATTTGTTGCAGGACTGAAATCTGCATGAACTTTTCAAAACAATATATTGTTCATCAAATGCAAAGCTGTTTGATCAGCAGCTTCATATGTAGGTACATACAGTAATGGCACACATATGTATGTGTGAAAAATCTCAGTCAGACCCATTCAACTCTGGTATTAGTAACATGATTGAGAAGTGAATTTAATAAAGGAACAAAGGATATGTCCACATCACAGAATATAATGCAATAATTAATGTAATGGGTGTAGTCTTTCCTGCAGTTGCATAGATATTCCCCAAAGTGTATTAAGTCTCAAAAGCAAAATGTAAACTCTTAGGCATAAAAATTTCTATTTAATATTATAGATATCTCATAAATATGTTTATCTAGTTATGCACAAGACATACTCTGCTCCAAGCACTCACCTAACCTACTATTTAGGAAACTAAGCAACTGATAGTTTCCACATTTCTGCTGATTTGGAATTTATGATAATAACTGATACAGAAAATGATGGCTTTTAGTTGGAAACAAAATAAAGTATCTTAATCTCTTGGGACTCATGAAAGGATTAGACTTGCCAGTTTTCCTTAAAAATCAGTCATATGAAACTTCCAGACTATTCAATCCCTAGTGATAAATTTATCCACTTTGATAACCATTGGCAATAACTAGAAATTTTGAGGTTCTATGTCTTTGACTATCCTCACTATCATTAAATTCAATATCTACCCTAAACACTGAGTTGGATGAAATTTCTTAGATACTAATGTACTGTTCAATTCAGTGCATATATTTTAAAATTAAGATGAGGGAGTAGGGTTTAGGGATAGGTCGATGAGAATGTTGGTAGAGGTAACCTGGATCAAGACACACTGTATTCATAAACTGCTTTATTAAATAGCACGTACCTTTTAAAGCAACTATTTAAAGAGAATTTAAAAGATTCAATTAAAACAACAATGAATACCAAATACAAAAAGTAGTGAAGTTAGGTGTTCCATTGATACCTGGTCAGCTATCTTTCCTTTACAGATAGCAATGTCCCTAAGCCAATCACTATGTGTCAGCATATGATAAAGTGTAAGTGAAATCAATGACCATGAAGCAGCATAAGGAGAACTTGTTAGACCTTTGGTCCCATTAGCCAAATATTATCAATGAGCTAATCAACTATAGTTACAGTCGAATACTCCAGAGCAGCTGGAGTTTTAAGAGGAAACATAATGTGATTAAGTTTCCCTAACCTCTCTGTGGCATCAGAAGTATCCCCTTACTAGCTATTTAGAGAAAGTAAGTAAGCTGGCTCCTGATGTAGAACAGAGCCAATTTGCAAGGAAAAAACAAACAAACAAACATGAAAGTGAACCCAATTACTTAGATAATCCTGTGTTAAACTTTAATGGCTAGGTAAAAATTTAAGCTCACCATGGCTGTTTTCAAGATGAAATAAATAATTTGTTTTATTCTCATTCTGATAATTTCTTAGATTTAGTTCGAGAAGTGAATTTCAAAGAAAGCAATATCTGGCATTTCATAATCTCAATGGTATTTACTAACACACCGAGTTCCCTGACAATAGATTATTTTCCCTTCAAACAGAACTAATTGAAACTCATATACCTCTTAATCTAGTCTAGAAAGTTCTTATATGAAAAGTTTAATGACTTGGGAAAGAAAATGAATATAGAACATCAGGATCTATTCACTGAAATTTCAACTTTGATCTGATAAAATTCAGAGAAAGCGACTTAAAATATGCAATTTATATTTTAACATTATCATTTGATCTGTCACTTGATCTTTCTCTTCTGAGTTAAATGGTCCCAGCATACACATAGGAAGATTTGCAAGAATATGAAGTCTTACTTTTTAATTAGAGCAAATGTGTTAAATGGTTATAAAGTAATTTGAATACAGCAGAGACCTCTTAAATCTCTATCAATAAAGCTGGAGCTGCAGCACATCTATGTCTGCACAATAGATTTTGTTAAGGTTGGTCCTACAATACAACAGTGTAATAATTTTGGAACTAATGCAATCAATTAATGAGAATGTACTTTATCAATATTCATGACTTAATAAATTAGAGTTTTTCAGACATGATAATAGAACAATTGATCTCTTCAAAGACTACAAAATAAAGACATCTACCAACTGACTCAAGTATTGTATTTTTTCCAATTCATTTTAACTATTTATTGTACTGTTTACTTTCTGGAATAGAAATTATTTGGGTAATGTCTATTCCTCTTTGAAATTTCTATAGACATTACTCAATCCTCAGTTCCTCCATAATGATCTGTTTAGTTCTACATATTAAAATTGTAAATAGAATGTTATATAAAAGCAATAATCAGTGTAAAATCATACAATAAGGGATATATAAATATAAATTACTATAACATGTATTTATGGGAAAATATCATCCCAGTGATAATTACTTTGTAATGATGGCCAATATGTATTACATATGTTACAAAACAAAGAAATAACTTGACAAGATATAACCTAGAGGGTCATATGTGGTTGGGTACATCAGCAATCCCTGTTACTTGAGAGATCTACAACAAACTACCCCGATTACTAGGAAAACTATAAGAGAAGGATCAGAAGGCCTGAAGCCTGAAACTGGGGCCAGAGGAAAAAGCATGTGTGACCCTCTGATAATCAACTAAAGAAAAAGAGGGCAATTGTACATTTTGTTTTCTAATTGGCATTCTCTGTACTCTCTTGATCAGCATGTAAAAAGGACTACTAAATTTTATATCAGTTTTAAGCATCTTGATACTTCAAGTTTACCAATGTGAGTTTTTCTCCTCTGATTATTATTTTTCTATATTATATCAATTTCCCTGCAATACTATACCACTATATTTCTTTTCTTTTCTTTTTCTTTTTTTTTTTTTTTTGGCCAGTCCTGGGGCTTGGACTCAGGGTCTGAGCACTGTCCCTGGCTTCTTCTTGCTCAAGGCTAGCACTCTGTCACTTGAGCCACAGTGCCACTTCTGGCCATTTTCTGTATATGTGGTGCTGGGGAATCAAACCCAGGGCCTCATGTATACGAGGCAAGCACTCTTGCCACTAGGCCATATCCCCAGCCCTGTACTTATTTTCTTAAATTTGGGTACTAGAAGCACCTAAATGTGTCAATCCAACTATAGTAACATACCTAAATTTGTATTTTAGTTAGTTTAAAATTTCTAAATTTCCTCATCATAGAAAGTGTTGCCTTTAATCCAATAGGTTGTTTTGTTATTTAATTAAGACGAGCCATATCAAAATTAGCACTGGGCTTAGAATGGATCAAGAAGGTTTTTTTGTCTGTTCATGTGTTAGTTTAGTTTTTCAATTTAATACAAGCTAACTTCCAGTTATCAGACATTGCATGAAAATAATTGGATTATATAAGGTAAATAAAAGGTAAGCAGTTACTAAGATGGATTTTTATCAGTCATTAGTGACACTTATTTAAATGATCTAATCATTTCTTCAAACTTCAGATTCAACACTGTACTTTTTCTCTCTTGTCCTATTTTCTATATATTACATGAATTTCCATATAAATTATATTTAAAAATTCCTGTTTCATAGCTTTTAATTGGATGTTTACAAGTGTAATTGATTGTTCAAAGTCAACAGCAGTTTTCACAAAATAACATTATAGCCTAAGTAGACTCAATTAAATTAACTACTTAAGCTCCTAGAATGATATTTCCTCCAGTGTCACCAGAATCTAACCTGTCGGGAGCAGAGCTAGCAGCTAAGCTCATCCTGACCTCTGGCTGTGCCGATGTCGCCAGAATGTCGGGAGCCAAACTTGCAGCTAGATTCATTCTTACCACTGGCTGTGCTGTTATCGCTAGGATGTACCAGATGCAAGGACCTTTGCTCACGGCCACTATCTGGAATTGCTTTGCCATTGTCTGCACCTTGCTACATCCGCTGGAGTAGATTCCTATGTTAATCTACCTTTTCCTGTGTTTACTATAATCAAATGTTTGCGAACTTCAAAGCCCCTGTGTGTTCTTAAATTTTAACAACCCTATGCTATTCTCTGGTTCCAAAACTGCATATAAGCTGGAAGTTAAGAATAAACTGTTGCTGCAGTCTTGAGTTTCAATCTCGAGATGCAGACCTCCCGTACCCCATCTTTGCCTCTTGTCTTTTTTCTCTTGTCTTGTATTTTTCCTTTTCCTTAATCCTCGCTGCCCTCAGTCAGGATTCCCATTCACTGCCGCTGGCTCGGCAGGTGTGGCGCCTTGGAACAGGGACCTGAAGCCTGGGATGATGGCAGAGGACCCCCGCTCAGGTAAGGACGTCCGATTACTTGGGAAGGAGAGCGGGAGGAGAGAGTATTGTTGGGAGTAAGAAATTATGGGATAAAGTATTGGCTGCATGCTATACGTGCAGGCCTCCAAAGGCATGCTTAATGCCCAGGCAGTGAAAGTTGGCCAAAGTAACTTAAAACGTTTCTTTTACTTTATTGAGGAAGCATGCCCCCAGTTCCTGGAGGAAGGAACCAATAACTTAGAAACTTGCTAGAAAAAAAAAAGAAAAAAGGAACATTATGATGCAACTGGCCCTGAGAAAACCTCAGTGGATGCTATTATTCTTTGGTATCTGGTCCGAAATTGCTTAGATCCTAGAAATGAACAGATTAAATTCGATAAGTCGATTGGAGAAACTGAACAGGGACCTGATGAGTGTTGCCCAGCCCCAGGAGCATATGCTGCTGCCCGGGAAGAGCTGAGAAAATTAACAAAGACCTGAACCCACTAGGCTAGATAGTAAGGAAGACTCAGATGGCTCAGACACTGAGGAGAAATTATGCAATGAGCCTCCTAAAGATAGATTGACCTATGTTGAAAATATGTTAAAATCAGTTATAGTTCTATTATCACAGCTTCACCCAGAACAACAAACGCCTTTAAAGGGAGTACTGGCAGACTTACAGCTCTCGTAGGTGCAGACTGCTAGCAGGGGGAAGGGACCTGAGGCTAGGGAAATGCTAACACCACCGAGGTAACTTCTCCTGACTGAGCGCTCTATTTCCATCCACCAGGACAGATTTGAAACCCCAACCAGGGTGAGTGACCATTAGCCTGGAGCTTACATTTTCCATAAAGCCACTGGGCTAGGTCAAGGAGATCAGCAATTGTGGGTGTTTGGAGACAACTGATCTCTAGTTCAGCTCAGCTGGTTGCTCATCAAGTCTAAATTGTTTCAGGAAAGCTGCTCAAGTTTGAGCCTAATCATATATATTTAAAATACTTTGGAGGACTTACCTAACTTCTATGAGCGCTCAGGCAGATGAAGTTCTCTGTCTCTTTTTCTGCCTCCCTCTAAACTCTGCCTGCCTGCCTGTGACATAAGATGGGTATCGATATTTGTTTAACATTTGCCTTAAAAGACTCGAAGAAAGGTTTTCTATTCTTGTTATTGATGTTAAGTTTGGAGACTGAGTTAAATTCTGCTTGTTTGGCTAAATCATAAGCTTTCTCTAGCATTGAGCACATGGTAGACAATAGGACTGGTTGGAGTGAAAGCCTGCCCATCCCCCAAGTGACAAGCATGCCAAATTCCTAGAGGCTGGGCAGGGACTTGGAGTCCTGTGGCCTTGCATTTCAAAGGTGCCTTACAATTCAAATGCTGCAAGATGAAGGTGTCTTATTGTGAGCTCACTGTCTGTGTTCAGGTCCTGTCTCCCATAAGCTCCCCTTGGGAGCTAAACTGGTTTCTCAAAATGTGGCTTCTCGGATGATCTGAAAATTTTGGTTTGCTGAAAAGGTTTTTTTTGTTGTTGTTGTTGTTTACTATCTAACCACGTGGTTCTAGAATATAGGCAAAATAATATCATGTGCCACTGGAATTCCAGGAAAACTTACATGGCTAATTAAAGAACAATTCTAAGCACGCCCCAAAACGTGTGCCCATTGTCTGTATGTGTATGTCTGTCTGTCTATGTCTATGTGTTGGTAAAACTTAAAAACAAAACAATAAACAGGTTTCAAACCCAAACTGATTATGTTTGGGAGCAAACAAATGTGTCTAAGAAAAACTCCAAAAGGTTCTAATATACAACACGTGATATAAGTACAATAATGTACAACCGGTGTGTTATTCTTTATGTCTATCTATGCTAAGAGTCAAGTGTACATCTAATCATGACAATTCTTTGGTATAGACTAAGATTTTGCTTCTCCATTTTTTTTTTCTTTTTTTGCTGTGCTCTCATAAACTCTTTAAGATCAAGGGACCAGAGTCATTTTGAAATAACTGCACAGATGTGACTATTAACCTAAGTTTTCCGGACCCCAAAATTAACATTTTGCTTTATAGGATACAGGTTGACATGTGTGCTAGCTGAGAGGACTGTGGCAGTCTATGGCTACAGAAAGCTGCCTCCACAGTTGGCTCCCAAACTGGGAGTTGTTTGTGACTCAGAAACTGCCCTGGCTGCTACAGAGAGCAGACTTGGTTGGCCTTCAATCTGTGTGGATTTTGTGACTAGAAAGATGGTTAAAGGCCCAAGCCTTCTAAAATCTGTTTAAAAATGCCCTTAACCAGTCTGTGTAGAAATTTACAGGCAACAAGCAGGAAATGTGACAGCCTATCCAGGGAGCTCTACTACAGAATTATCCAGATGCAAGCCATCTCTCCTGCTGCCCTGCTAATTTGGGATGGAAGACACAGCCACTTCAGATCCACTGAAGCTGAGACTTTTATTGTTATTCATTTGTTTTCTCTTTCACGTGCCAGTAAGGTAAGGTTAAATAATATGATTAGATTTAATGGCACATGGACCCCATTCAGTCTGCTGTTCTTTAAGTGTTACAGCAAAACTCTGGCAACTACTTGGTGGTCAATTCTTAGCAACTTACAGGTAAACTCTACTCCTTTTGTTCTCCTGTTGGTTTAATTGGAAATAAAAAGGGCTTTAATGGCTAAGACTCTTTGGGCAGTTCAAAGCCAGTCCAGGCAGAGAAAAATAAAAATCCCTCTTGGTCATATTTTGGGTCCTTATTATTTTACTAGTCAGAAATTACAGGTTAAGACTTCTCATTTACATACTTTGCATGATTTTCAAAAATTTCTGGGAGATATTAATTGGCTTCGCCCTTATCTTAAATTGTCCACAGCTAAATTAAAACGCTTCTTTCATCTATTAAAGGGGGACCCTGACCCTACATCTCCCAGAGAAATGACAACTGAAGCAGCCGAAGCCTTGAGCATAGTAAATTCTGCCATTTCTTCCCAACATGTAAATTATATTGATTACTCAGCCCCTTGGGAAGCTTATATTTTAACTACACCTCATTCTCTAACAGCGGTCCTTTGGCAGAAGGGACCCCTTTTTGTGGCTTTCCTTGCCTGCTACTCCTTCAAAAGTGTTAACTCCTTATTATGAATTGGTAGCCATCTTAGTCCATATGTGCCATGTGAAATCTTGTAAGTATCTTGGACGAGATCCACAGGTTATTTATATCCCCTATACTTTACAACAGCAAGAATGGCTTTATACTCATTGTGATTCCTGAGCCATTGCTTGGGCCAATTTTGTGGGCACAATTTCACATCATTGTCCCTCCAACAAATTACTTCACTTTGCCTCTTCTTACCATTAAGTGAGGACAATGCTATTACGGATGAGGCTACCCAAATTTTTCTTTCTGAAATTGACTTGGCAAAGCAATCACATGCTGCCCACCATCAAAACAGTCGTGCCTTATGTCAGCATTTTCATATTACTCGTGAGGCAGCTCATCAAATTGTAAAAACTTGTCCCAACTGTGCTACCTTCCTGCCTGTGCCCTCCAATGGCATTAACCCCCGAGGCTTAGTGGCCGACCATGTTTGGCAAATGGATGTTACCCACATCCCCTCTTTTGGACAGCTCCGCTTTGTCCATGTTACAATAGACACTTACTCTAATTTTATTATGGCTACTCCTCTTAGCGGGGAAGCCAGCAAACATTGTATCTCCCATGCCTTGAGCTGCTTTGCTACTATGGGACTTCCTAAACAAATTAAAACTGATAATGGTCTGGTATATGTTGGATGAGCTTTTCAAACTTTTTGCAAATCTTACCAAATTGTTCACTCTACAGGAATTCCCTATAATCCTCATGGTCAAGGAATTGTCAAATGGGCCAAAGGTTTGTTAAAACACCAAATTTCTAAATTAAAAGGGGGGGGGGGAACTATACCCCTTCTCTCCTGTTAATATACTTTCTCATGCTTTATTCATACTAAATTTTTAAAATTTGGATTGCAATGGCCACTCCTCAGCACAGCGGTTCTGGGAAAAGAGAGAGCAAAGAGCTTTTGTCCAAGTTAAGTGGAAAGATCCTTTAACAAGTGCTTGGCATGGGCCCGATCCAGTATTGACATGGGGTCGAGGACATGTCTGTGTTTTCTCACAGGATGAAAATGATGCCCCCTGGCTACCTGAGCATTGTGTTCGGATTGTGGAAACTCATCAGAATGGTACAAGGGCTGACCCACTGGGCTTATGTGCCAGATCCACCGATTGTGCACCCTGCGACCTGGGAGGGAGCTGAGGTGTTCATCCATGTCAACAGATCAGCCTACGGTACAGCTCTTTTGTCCAACACTTTAAGATGGGAGATTTTGCAGCTTCTGGCATTGGAACCCCTTTATGCTTTACAACTGACTCCAACAGTTATGTTTCAGGCTGTACTGTAATGCAATCCATAAATCATAGAATTTGGATTCCTGATAATAGTCAAGTATATAATATACGAATGACTTCATTGCCTACTGGGTTTCCTGTACATGTCAATTCTACATCGTCCTTCATGATACCTCGCTGCATCAACTTCTCTCAAATTGTAAAATTCACGAAGAACTGCACCCAATAAAGTGTAGACATGATCACCCTTTTATAACCAATACTTCAGGAACTAATTCTCAGCTGATGGACTGGTCAGGAGCGAATCTCACCAACAAGTATAACCCAGGTCTGTGGTGGATGAATGGACACCCTCACCATCATGTCTGGATGTTAGTGGCTGCTCTAAACAATATCTCCTGGCCCACTTCTACTTCCTTAAAAAATATTATGAGTGGTGTAACACCCCCTTATGCTATGTATGGACCTTTTAATATTTCTATAGGAGCCATGTATTTCAATGTTACCTGCACTAACTGTTCTTTTACAAATTGCTTGTATAGTGGTCTTACTGATTCTGTAATTATTATTAAGCAACCACCATTTGTATGCTTCCTGTAAACTTATCTGAAGCTTGGTATGAAGAAACAGGGATTCAAGTGTTAAAACATTTAAAAGAGCTTATGCGCCCTAGACAATTTGTAGGGCTATTAATAGCAGGCATTGTAGCCTTTATTTCCTTAGCTGCCTCTGCTGCAGTGGCTACTGTGGCTTTAACACAAAATGTGCAGACAGCTCACTATGTTAATCAGCTTGCTCATAATACCACGCAAGCCCTGCACTTTCAAGGCAGGATTGATGATAAATTAGAACAAAAATTAGAAGCATTGTATGAATCTGTGTTGTCACTGGGAGAACAAATTCGTGCCTTACAAACTTTGCAACAGGTGTGCTGTCATGCTGGGCTTGACTTTATTTGTGTGACCCTCCATAAGTATAATGGGTCGAGCTATCCTTGGGAACAGGTTGTAGTACATATAAATGGTATTTGGCACCATAATAACTTGTCCTTAGATCTCTTTCAACTCCATAGACAAATAGCCAGACTAGAACAAGCTCCGCCTTTGGAGTCTAAAGTGGCAGAAACAGCAAAAGAACTGTTTGAACAACTTCAACACTATGTCCCTTCCTTAACAAACGTTAAGGGGCTGCTAATGATATTGCTCAGCCCAGGGATACTTTTGCTGATGGCTTTCCTATGCCTTCCTTGCACTGTACGCAGATTGCAAAACTCTTTCATGAGTTTAGCCAGCCAGCTGCATAAGGTCAAGCTCCAAGTAAATGAATTTCCCCTGAGAGGAACCGCAGCCAGAGACGGGTATGAGGTGGTACCAGCCTTAACCAACCTAAGACACTGGGCTTCAGCACTGCTCTGAACTTGTTCCCTAAAACGGGTAAGGCAGGCTGGGGTACCCACCCCACCTAACACAGGCGGGTTCGCTTCTTTTAATAAAAAGACAAGGAAGTGTCGGGAGCCAAGCTAGCAGCTAAGCTCATCCTGACCTCTGGCTGTGCCGATGTCGCCAGAATGTCGGGAGCCAAACTTGCAGCTAGATTCATTCTTACCACTGGCTGTGCTGTTATCGCTAGGATGTACCAGATGCAAGGACCTTTGCTCACGGCCACTATCTGGAATTGCTTTGCCATTGTCTGCACCTTGCTACGTCCACTGGAGTAGATTCCTATGTTAATCTACCTTTTCCTGTGTTTACTATAATCAAATGTTTGCGAACTTCAAAGCCACTGTGTGTTCTTAAATTTTAACAACCCTATGCTATTCTCTGGTTCCAAAACTGCATATAAGCTGGAAGTTAAGAATAAACTGTTGCTGTAGTCTTGAGTTTCAATCTCGAGATGCAGACCTCCCGTACCCCATCTTTGCCTCTTGTCTTTTTTCTCTTGTCTTGTATTTTTCCTTTTCCTTAATCCTCGCTGCCCTCAGTCACTGCCGGCTGGCTCGGCAGGCTAACCTGCCTTAGGTTGTGTGACATGGAGTGCATGTGCCTAGATAGCTCTCAAGTACCAATAAATGACTCATCCACATCAAGGGTACCCAGGAACCAGTGTTACCACCAGCACTTTAGGTGCTCTTTTTACACACTAGTTTATCGAGAACTTAACAAGTCTTTACTGATAGCTGAAATCATTTTGCAAATTTTAAGTTTTGAGAAAGAATACTACTAAAATGATAGGAGATAAATATTATATATGTTAAAACACTTATAAGTAGTAATTTATTGATGTCAATGTGACTGAAAGCTTTATTATTGCACTTTCAGAATCATGCTACTATATAAATTCTATATATCTTCACAGAAAAGTCTGAGTCTGGGTAATATGCAAATGCTCAGGATTATGGCTATTTCCAGGTTTAAAATATTGTACTTCCTACGGATCTGTTGCATATTCTATAACTATAGAACTATAGACTGATGGCCCACATATAGTTTCTATTTTCAAAATTTAACCTGAGTATATTTTTCATTTAAATATTTTCATTTCAGCATCTATCTTTTACATAACTGTAAAAGAAGACAAATTGCTATTTTTTCTTATTTTCTGTGGTAATGGGATTTGAACTCAGAGCCTAGAACACTTGAAAAGTACACAATCCATAATTTGAATATTTTTGCAGTTCCATCATTCCCTACTAAAATAAATTGAAACCTAAGATTTAAATTATAATAAAATTATAACAGATTTAGTATAATTCCATTATGCATATTATATAGAAATGAAATATTTGGAAATGAAGTATAACAGTACATGAGGTATGACAGTAGACAGTAGCATTTTCAGAATCACTCTTTTGGGGTACTAAAATTTGCAAATTGGTTCAAGTGGATACTTCCTTGGTATCAATGTGTTCAATTTGTCTTGACTGTTGCTGATCATAGGCAGAGTATAAATGAGGAGAGTATAGTAATTCATTCTAGTAGAAAACCATAATAGGAAACAGCTTATTTTTTCACACAATAAAAGGCTGTTTTCCTTCTAGCTTCTGAATCAGGAACATCTAAAATTCATCCCATAGAATGAATGAGACATGAAGAAATCTAAAAGAAAAATTGTTGTTAAATTCTGTTCACATTATTATTTCATTGATGTATGTGAGTATCAACAGATTCATGAATAAATCAGATTAAATCTTTGTTTTCAGAAGAAGTAACAAACATTAGAATTTGACTTTAAATCTACATTGGAATTTAGATTTATTGATTGATATCATTTAAGCCTAAATGGCAGGTGTATCTGTGACAATGTATACTGTTAAACTATATCAGAATTTTGAGTATATTTTCATTACAGCATCCTTAATTTAGAATTGGATCTTGTAAAGAAATAGAAAGACCTGGAAAAATTATGTTAAGTGAAGTCAGTCCAACTCAGAGTGACAAAGAATGCATATTTTCCTTTATATGTAGAAACTAGATTTAGCTTAAAACTCACAAGTAAAAACCTTGGGTGGTATTTTTAGTATTTTCATTATTATTGTTAGAATAACCAAGTGGTAGAAGTTTACTTCTAAGTTTATGTTAGCCTATTTACTAATTTCTGTCTTTCCTTATCATTACATATAGAATTACAATGATTAATATTAATATTAATTAACAACTGGACTGTGGCATATTCATACATTAGACATTAAATTTGACACAGCACTGGGCATTCAAATGTCACATAAGTTCATTACAATAAAATTATTTTGCATATTAAATAAAAGAAACAATAGATAATTCAAAATTATGAGACTTTTGTTTTCAGATCATGGTCTTTCAGCTCAGTTGGTCATTTCTCCTCTCTCAGCATCACCTTGATGTGGCCATCATTAAAATTACACAGAAAGGAAGCAAAGCAAATTCCTATAAAGCAAAACCATACATTTGAGAATTATGTAATTACTTATTTGAGAAGCTGGAAGGTGCCTTGAGAAATCTATTAGTCTTATCATAGCCATATTTTTTGACTTATTTGGGAAAGTAAATGTTTCTTACAGATTGAAAAAGAATCACTCGCCTATTTAAATTTCTGTGCTGTCTTTAAGTGCCAATTGCTGTTGAACTTTATCTTCTCAATATCCTCTTCATTTAACTAAAACTCCCCATTTTTTCTATTCATGCACTTGTTTTAAAAAGCACTTGCTAGCATGATGAAGAATAAATTATTGCTTTATAAAATGCAGTTTGAGGAAACATTAATTGTTGGAAAATGGAAGAGAACGAAAAACATTGGCCGTAGTTGATCATCAACCCTCAAGGACTGTTTATTCAGGAACAGCAAGGGGCACAGACCTTCCTGGGGCACTGGAGGTTGCACAAAGGGGTGAATTTGGGACCAGGCTTATAAGGGGTCTGAACAAGGAAGCAAAGGTTAATGAAAGCACCTCTAGTTATAACAGATTGGGGCTTTTCATTTGGCCTACAAAGGGTTGTTTACAGCTAGGCCTAGGTGAGATGTCCTGCCTGCATATCAAAGCAGGTTCCCATATTGAGGCTCCTGTCTGGTGTTTGTATGGGCCTGAGGCAATGGGGGGAGAGGGGTCAATCCTTCATTAACCTCTAACAATAAAAATTTGTTTACTTGGAGGAAATTGAGGAATTAAGAAAATTACACAAGGATTAAATAGGTGATGAATATAGTGTCTGTGTATGTGAGAGAGTTTGTGTGTATTTGTTTAGTTTGTAAACTATATAGCACTTTTTATTTCTTGTCTTTCCAAACTGTTCTGAGATTCTGAGTCAGATAAGATCATTTAACTCTTTATTTCTAGAAGGTTGCTATTTGAACAGAATATTGTTTACCCATAGAAATGAGCTCATTGTAGTTTCCCAATTCATATTCATTAATGACTTGATTTGTTTTGGAGCATACTAACAGACTTCACTGAAGAGTACTGAAGACATTTATTTTTGAAAGCACAGATGAATTGCTATTTTTACTTCCCTTGATTCTATTTATTCACAAAGAGAAAAATGTATTAAATATTCACTTAGTCCTTGACCTGGCTTTCCTTAAGCCTATTTTGCTCTCTTGTAGGAAGAAAAGTTATGTCCTCTTTCTTTCTCTTCCTTTCTTTCTTTCCCTTTCTTCCTCCCTCCCTCTTTCCTTCATTCCCTCCCTCCCTCTCCCTCTCCCTCTCCCTTCCCTTCCCTTCCCTTTCCTTCCTTTCCTTTCCTTTCATTTCCTTTTTGGTTTTTCCTTCTCTTTGCAGAATGTGGTGCCTAAAGAATCTTCTTCAAGGCAGGTGTTAGTTAGCTACTCATGAGGCTGAGGTTTGGGCAGATCTTGGTCCTGAGATAACCACAAAGAATAGTCGGCTACACACACTCTCCAATTAATTGGAAAATTGAAGACTTGGCAGAGTAAATCAAGTAATAGAAAACCAGCTATAAGCAGGCTGATTATGCCTGTTTTCTTTTGTCTTTCTTTCCTGTGCTTTTACACCTGATACTGAGGAGCCTGAGCAGGTTTTGCACCTTGTAGCTTGGGCCTGACCCAGGCCCTGAAACTTCCTGGAATAACTGCAGAACATGTCAATTTGAAGCCTGAACAAAATGAAGTCTAAAATAATCAAGATAGCCAGAGAGACTTCATTTGACCAGAGGTCAGTTAGTTACAATGCCTTAGCCATTGTATGTAAGATGCTTCACTGCCTTGTTTGGTAATTGTGCTGTGTATTTGAATATGTTTATCATAGATGTGATTAACTACTAACAAAGCTCTGGTACTAGGTAAGGGCTAATAGCTTCCCCTCACCTCAGTGACAAAATGCAGACTCTAGGAAACAAGTCAAGGTCCTGAATTCCAGGAAAGGTGTAAACTCCCCAAGCAACTGATCAGCAGATAAATATTTGAAATGCCAGGTGCTCCACCAGGCAATTAAGATAATCAATAACGGGACTCAGAACAAGTTACTGCCCCAATAAGTAACTAATGTATACATAGCAGGAGGGGACTGACACCCCCACTGCAGCACTCCCACTAACAGTCCCGAGGTCAATAACAGGAGAAGGCTGACGCCAGATGTCTTTTGCAAACTTTGACTATCTTGCTATTAAGCGACAATGTTTAAACAGGAATAGATAACACACTGAAGGTTAACAAATTACCTGTCTTTTTAACTGGGAATCCCCTAGACTTGTTTATTATAAAAACCCAATGTAATCTATGCTGGGGGCCTTCATCCATCTTGGATTTGTCCATGTGGGCGTAGGGCCAAGCTCAAGCTTGCTAATAAATGACTGTTTGCTTTTGCTTTTGCATCCGGAATTGGCTTCTCGTGGTCTTTGGGGGGTCTCGAATTTGGGGCATTTCAATATCACTGTAACTGATTTTGGTACCCTGGATATTGTACATTTGTGTATTGGATCTAGGAAAGGGAAAGGGAATACCAAAATTGAGAGACAAATGATAAAATGACAAAAATTGCAACAGCAATACTTACAAATCTGTATGCTGTAAATCAGCTGTACAATTCGTGGCAGGGAAAGGGGAAGGTGGGGGGAATGAGGGAGGAGGTAACAAGTTGGATAAGAAATGTACTCACTGCTTTACATATGAAACTATAACTCCTCTATATATCACTTTAAAAATAAAGACTTCCCCCCCCCCCCCCCGCCCCCAGAGCTGAGGACGGAACTCGGGGCCTTGAGCTCACCAGGCAGGTGGCTCTTTCACTGAGCTAAATCCCCAGCCCCAATAAAGACGTTTTTTTAGAAAAAGAAAAAAAAAAAAAAGAAAGCTGAGCAAGAACACGAAGCATTGAGATACAGCCAGAAACAAACAAACAAAAGGAAAACCAATTTTGTTTATTATTAATCCAGTTTTGAGATTTAACTCTGTAAAGTTAACAAAAAAGAGGTTGGAAAACTGTGTTTATAGAAATACTGTATTGAAAATTTAACCCTACATGATCTCGAGTACAATATATCAGTGACAGAATGTTTGCAAGAAGTTCTGGTGTAAATATTTTGCGTCTGTAGTTCTAGTATACTAGGCAATTTTATAAAATCCAAAGGACATTACATGCCCCAATAATTTTTCTGTGAATATGTTCCTCTTTCTTTGTTTTGGTTCTTTTTTTTTCCACCTGCATCACGCTTACCTTGGACAAACAAGGCAGGTAAATCTTTGTAAAATCCAGACAAAATTATGACATTGTTTAGTAGAAAGGGCATTGTTATTCATTAATATATAGCATAGAGTCAGAAACCTACCAGATGCACAAAAAATAATGTGCTGAACTGCTAATCTTTTTTGGTGAAGGTTATATTTGGCAAGGCATATGGCAAAGTACCCTTGGTCATGTATTGGAATATATGTGTCCCTTTTCTTTTTTATAAACAATACACATTGTATAATATTTGCTCTATAGGTCATGTGATCATAATTAATTACAACATCATCATGGAATACAAGAAATACATCTGACATTTTTTACTTTATATGTGGATACTTCTTGTATCTAGATTTTAGAAATAAAATAATATGTATTTTTAAATTATTTTGAAAAAAGTACACATGTACTAATTAAAAAAATATTGCTTTTTGTTTGTTTTAATGAGGATGAGCCAAGTATGATGATGGATACTTGTAAAAATAAGTTAATCAAGAGACAGAGTGATTGGCTGAATTGAGGTTCAAGGCCAGACTAGGTAAAAACTGAGGGAGATTCCATTTCAATCAACAAGCTGGGTGTGCCTGTAATCTCAGCTGCATAAGAGGTATAAGTAGCAGGACTGAGATCTGAGGTCAATCTGGACAAAAGTATAAAATGTTTTCTGAAAAATAACTTAAGTAGAAAAGGATCAGGGGCATGGCTCCTATGACAAATGGCCTGTCAAACAAGTACAGACCCTAAATTAAATCCCAGTGTCATTAATTAATAGGAATAAAATAATGCGAGTATTATTATCAAAGGAAAATAAATGTCAAAAAATGCATGTGTGAATGAATGGTCAATCATTTCCAGTAGTTCCATAGACAGTTTGGGGACTGCTTTCCTCTGTGTAAGAAAACAGCCACCCAGGCATTTATAACAGTGTTCAGCAAATATGTTAGCCCTGAATCTTGTTTCAACTCCAAGTAAAACAAAAAGAAAATAACACAGAGTTTGTTACTGTATTGATCAGCCTATAAAACAATGCAGGCAAAATAAAGATGCTGTATGTCTGGCTTCTCTAATAGGAAATTCACCAGAATTAGTCTGTGAGATTTCTTACTCTGGAACTCACTCTACTACCTTGATGTTCTTTTTGGATTGCTTTCTTACCTTTATCATTCTGATTTCTCCTAGAGTCATCTTTGTGATTAAAAGTTAAGACTTGTCTTAAACTAGTGTCATCAGTGTCACTGCAGTGTTCAAAGTGAAAAGTTCATTTGAGCAGAACTGAGAAAGTCAGTAAGGGAAGATGTTACTATAGCTAATTTCATTCTATATTTTTTTATACAGATACTAAGATTGCTTAAGTTTCAAGGGTTTAATACCACAAAGGAAATCTGTTTTATAAGTTAAAGAACACTATTTAAAAGGAGGAGGAGGGGCTGGGGATATAGCCTAGTGGCAAGAGTGCCTGCCTCGGATACACGAGGCCCTAGGTTCGATTCCCCAGCACCACATATACAGAAAACGGCCAGAAGCGGCGCTGTGGCTCAAGTGGCGGAGTGCTAGCCTTGAGCGGGAAAAAGCCAGGGACAGTGCTCAGGCCCTGAGTCCAAGGCCCAGGACTGGCCAAAAAAAAATAAATAAATAAATAAAAATAAAAGGAGGAGGAGGAGGAGGAGGAGGAGGAGGAGGAGGAGGAGGAGGAGGAGGAGGAGGAGGAGGAGGAGGAGGAAGAAAGTTAAGTCAACCATGAAAGAGAAAAGAACAAACCACACAGTTTAAAAAGATATGTACTCATTTACCTTTCTTATGTAACTATAACCATTGTTCATAAACTTTACAATACATTAAAACATAGAAAAAGAAAAAAAAAACTATGTTTCTTTAGGAAACAAAAACCAACATTTAAAAACAATAACCCTGGATCCTGTATATATATGTATTGGAAATAGTGAAGGGAAAGGAACTACTGAAATTGAGAGACACAAGATAAAAAAGACAAACCAATGCAACAACAATACATACAAAACTATAAGGTGTAATCCAACTGTACGACTCATGGGGGAAGGGAAATGTGGAGCGGGGAGGCAGGGATGGTGGATGAGGGAGGAAATAACTTGGAATAACTTGGATAAGAAATGTACACACTGCCTTATGTATGAAACTGTAACCCCTCTGCACATCACTTCAAAGTATTTTGTTTTTCTTCTCTATTGTTTTACCCCTGATTTTTGTACTCTGGGTATTGTATATACATTTATCATTATTAGGGAAGGGAAGGGGAACATCAAAACGGAGAGACAAAGGGTAACCAATACAACAGTAATACTTACAAAACTACATGCTGTAAACCAACTGAATAACTAGGGGAGGGGAAACCTGGGGAGGGGGGAAGGTGAAAGAAAAATAAAGGAGAAGGTGACAAGTTAGACGAGAAAGTACTCAAAGACTTACATATGGAACTGTAACACCTCTATATATCACCTTGTCAAAAATATAAAATTAAATTAAAGCTATAGTTCTCTGAAAGAGATATCCATTCTTTAAGCATCCAATATATAACTATTAACAAATGTAGAACACATATATGTATGTCTAATATGAGATAAACATATTGGGGGCATTATTGCACTTTTTCTGCTAATAAATATGCATTAAGAGTTGCATTATGAGATCTTTATGACTTTTTAAACAATTAAGCAACCAATGTATGTGGTTAAAAAAAAAAAAAAAAAACAAATATAACAGAAATAGACCCAAAGTAAAAAGTAAAGCAAAAATTCAGGAAAATATTTTGGACACAATAGTTTAAATATCTATTTTCTGATATTTGTGATGCTTTCAGGAAGTCAGAGCTTTAAAATTATGTTTTATTATATTTTCTCTTCTGAATAAGTACTCAGGTTTGAGTTTTTAATAATACAGTGTTATTTTTATGACCAAAATACCTGTCTTTGCTTCTTTAGATATTAACATATCTTTGTTGGTGTAGAATGCATTTTTAACACATATCAGAACACACTGAAATACTTGGGTCAGTATAATATTTGGATACATTATTTAAAAGTACATCAGTATAAGATAAAATAGAAAAAGATAAGCTATTACACTGAGACATCAAGAAAGGGAATGAAGTAAGAGAGGGGCTTAGAAGTTGAAAATAATTTTCTCTTTTCCCCTCTTAGTGTCCCAGACTCAACCTACATTTTATCAGCAATTAAATCAGAAAGCGTAGATTGATTATTTAAAACATTTGAAACAGTTTTCTAAGCAATAAGTTGATTTGTCCTTGTGTCAAAGAACTAATTGTTTTTAAGGTAATACAGGTGGTGAGGAACTGTAGGGTACAATCACCCAAGTCACTATTTTTTTAAATATATTTTTGTTATTAATTAAATTTTATTGCCAAGTTGTTGTGCAAAAGGGGTACAGTTACATAATAAGGCAGTGAGTACATTTCTTGTGATATCTTACACCCTTATTTTTCTTTCCCTTCCCTAGATCAGGTATGCATATATACAATATCCAATGTGCCAAAATCATATACAATAACCACATAGGGTACGCCAAAGGAAATTCACTTAGAACTTTAAATGTAATATCAACAATAGAATCCTCCTGTGTCCTTCTCTTGGAGTTGTTTTTGCTTATCCTTGTCTTATATGATCATGTGTACATAGCTGTTGAGCTATTGTGATCCACTGATAGGTCTATTCTAGACCATTTTATATTTAGTACTTGTTTGGTTTTAGATACATATGTAAAGTTGCTGGACCAAACCTGTGGAAATACCATGTGAAAAGACATTTGTTGTTCTGCAGACCTGGTCTCTACTGTTCCCCCATCCCCACCCTCCCTAACAGTCATATATCAAGGAGGCCAGCCCCCTTTGTTCTCTGTGTTCTAGGCTTGTCTCACTCAACATTATTTGTTCAAGTTCTGACCATTTCCCTGTGCATACCAATATTTTATCATTTCTAATCGCTATGCAGTATTCCATTGTGTATAGGTACCACATTATTTGTATCCATGCATCTGTAGTGTGGGATCTGGGTTGTTTCCATATTTTGGCTATTTTGAATTTTGCAGTGATAAACATGGATGTGCAGATGTCCTTATGACATCCTGAGACCTGTTGTTCAGGATAGATGCCTAGGAGTGGTATCGCTGGGTCATAGGGTAGGTCTATGCTGAGCTTTTTTGAGGAACCTCCATACAGTTCTCCAAAGTGGTTGTACTGATTTGCACTCCCTCCAACAGTGGAGAAGGGTTCCTCTTTTCCCCCATCCCTTCCAGCATTTATTGTTGCCTGAGTTCAGTGTGTAGGCCATTCTAACTGGAGTGAGGCAGTATCTCAGGGTTGTTTTTATTTCCGTTTCCTTTCATTCCAGGGATGTTGAACAAATGTTTGTTTGCCATTTTTATCTCTTCTCCTGTGAAGTCTCTCTTTAGCTCCTTTGCCCATTTAATAATTGGTTTACTGGATTTGGAGGGGTTTACTAGGTTTTGAGGTCTCTGTAGATGATGGATATTAGGCCTTTTTCTGTGATGTTTCTGTGATGGTGAAGATCCTTTCCCTATGGTTGGATGCCTTTCTAGTTTGGTGACTATGTCTTTAGCTGTGCAGAACTTTTCATTTTGTAGTAGTCCCATTTGTACAGACTCTCCCCTATTTGTTGTGGCCCTGGGACTATGTTCAGGAAGTTACTACCTGTGCCTGTAAGTTCTACTGTCTCTCCTGCTCTGTCCATAAGTAGTTTCAAGGATTCAGGTCTGATGTTGAGGTCCTTAATCTATTTTGAATTAATCTTGGTGCATGATGATAGGTTAGGGTCTACTTTGAGTTTTCTACATATGGCTGCCCAGTTTTCCCAGCACCAGTGGTTGAAGAGGCTATGTTTTGTTCCATTGTGTGTATTTAGCACCTTTGTGGAATATCAGCTGACTGTCAGAATGTGGCTTTATTTCTGGGTCTTCTCTTCCATTGGTCTTCAGGTCTGTTTTTATACCAATACCAAGCTGTTTTTGTTATGATGGTTCTGTAATAGAGCTTGAATTCTGGTATTGTGATTCCTCCTGCACTGCTTCTTTTGCCTAGTATTGCTTTGGGTATTCTCAGTCATTTTCTGTTCCATATGAATTATGTTTGCTTTCTCCATTTCAGTGAAGAATGTAGCTGGGACCTTGATGGGGATTGCATTGAATTTGTATAACAATTGGGGCAATATGGCCATTTTCACTATATTGATTCTGCCTACCCATGAGTATGAGAGGTCTTTCCATCTCCTGGTGTCCTTTTTGATTTCCCTTTTTATATTTTTATAGTTCTTATTAAACAGGTCATTCACATCTTTAGTTAGGTTAATCCCTAGGTAATTTATTCTTTTTTTGGCTATTGCAAAGTTATTTTTCCATAATTTCCTTTTCTGCTTGTACATTGCTGGTGTACAGAAAAACTGCTGATTTTTGTGGGTTGATTTTGTATCCTGCTACTTTGCCTAAGTGGTTTATTAGGTCTAGGAGTTTGGGGACTCATTTTTTGGGTCCTTCAGATATAAGATCATGTCATCTGCAAATAGGTATAATTTGATCTCTTCTTTGCCAATGTGGATCCCTTTGATGCCCTCCTCTGTTGGATATGTTGGGGGGCTCTGGACCCCCTTTTCCCCTATCTCCCGGGAGAAATAACTGAACACAAACTATGAAAGACACTCAGCCCTACCCCTCCCACCGGCAGAAGGAGTAAGGCATATCTTGGTGGACTTTGCTGAGTTGAGGAGAAATGCCGAAATCCCCTTCCCCATCAGCACCCCTCACGTGTCCGATGCAGGAAGAAAATTTCAGGGAGACAGCCTGATGGTTGAACGGGTCTCTGTAGAAGTCCCCGCCATGATGGCACGCATGAGTTCACCCCCCGGGTGCGGGGGCTTCTATTCCTGTTAAAGGCAGAAGAAGAGGGGACGAGCTAAAGCCAGCTGTGGCCTCTTAAAGGCACAGCTCTCCCCAACATCTGCTACTTTTTTTGTTTAAATTAGCAGGGGATGTTGTAAATATATGGCATATGTAGGCATAAGGCAAATGCTGACATAAGATATATAAGGGGTAGGTAAAGTGGCCATCCATGTGGCTTTGTCCAGAGAAGTCGGAGTCCTTAGCTGGTTTTCGCTCCAAGTGCAGACATTCCTCTTTTGGTGGTGAGGTAGAAGCAGGCTTAAGTTCTGGCATCTCTGGTAGTCCACCACTACTAACTTAAATACATGTGGTTAGTAAAACATTATTTTTCTTTATAAACATTGAAGCGAAGGTGCTAAACCTTTGCGCTTACTTTTTTCAAAACATTTCTATCATGACATATTGGGGGTGAGTGTCAAGACCCTCAGCTCCTACTTTCTTTCCAATGGGACTCCCCAAGTCTAGCAGCAGGGGGAGAGGAAAGGAAGAAACACGGTGCAAAATTTCTTTAGTTTTGTGTGACGCTGTTGGCAGTATCACCATGGCAAAACATTGAGCCATGAGACACTCAAGAAAGAATCTAGAAAGCAAACAAGAAAAGGAATCTTGGTTGCCTCTTACCGACCTCCTGCAGTGTGCAGTCAGGCTTTCCATATTCCCATGGAAGAGCAGAAGAAGTCCAACATGGTCCTCGTTTTCCTGGAGAGAACAAGAAGAAAACATTTCTCCAGAGTGGGTGCTCTGGGTTTAATTTTTCAATCTAGAAAAGCATATGCAAGGCTCTATCCCACACTGATTTGGGATGATTTAAATTTTTTTGATATTTAATATAAGCATAACTATCCTTAATTAATCCTGGGGGCTACCTATAAGCATAACTATTCTTAATTAATCCTGGGGGCTACCCCCCCCTTTTGTTTTTTTTTTAAATTATGACACCGGCGGGCACCAGGCAGGGAGTATGGGTGGAGGTCTCTTCTGTAGCTACTTCCTGCTGAAAGGGGGCGAAGTAATCAAGGGCCCCTGATCAGCCTGACACCGTCCTGTGTGGCTGGCAAAAGTTCCCATCATTACCATGAGAATGGTCACTAGGGCCAGAGAGTGCTATGGTTTCCTCTGGCTAACTCCTGCATCTTGGGCAAACCCAGAAGTTTCCAGGGCTGGGGCCTCCAGGGTTCAGGTCTGTGTTACAGTGACGGCTATGAACGGCAAATTCCCAGGTGGTGATCTCAGCAAGAGATTTTATTCTGTTAAAAGAAGCTTTTGAAAAGGTCAGGCAAAGTATTGATACATTTGTAGGGCTAGTTAACATGAATGGCATGGAGCACACACTGGGCATAATCCAGGAAAAGTTCCTTTTGGAGAATAAACCCAATTGTAAAATGAACAGGCAAGGAGGAATGACTGAAAGAAGTGTTTAGTGATAGAAAACCGATTTGGCGTAGCCACTCAGAGGCAAATATATATATATATATATATACAACTGTCAGAAAAAAAGGAAAATGGACAGGTGTTACCTCTCTCAATTTACCAGCTCTGATCAGTTTTGAGAGGGCAAGACAAGGCAGCTCCATTTAGGATATGACACCATTCTCCTCTCACTCCATTCCACATTCCCGTCTCCTGGACTGGCTAAGTCCCAGAACTTCCAGCTTGTTGCTGGGATGGCATGCTTCCATCCGCATTTATGGGTTCTGAACTCAGGGCCTGAACACTGTCCCTGAGAACTTCTGTTCGAGGCTAGTGCTCTACTACTTGAGCCACGGTGCTGCTTTCAGCATTTTCCTGGTCCTGTGGAGCCAAGCTCTCAATCTGGCTCTTTGCTGGTTAACAGGGAGGTGGAGTTTTAGAGAGATTTTTCTTTTGCCCAGCTGGCTTTGAACTGTATCCAGGGAGTCTTAGACATAAAAGCCCTTTTTATTTCCAATTGAGCAACAAGGAAAACAGCAGAGATTATCCATTTGTAACTTGTTGAGAGCTGACCAAGAACTGCTTGTTAAAGTTTTGCTGTAATACTTAGAGAACATGAGATTTATGTGCCATCAAATCAAATCATATCATTTTAACCTTACTGGAAGGTGGAAGAGAGCTCAAATGAATAACAATTAAGAGAGCAAAGGGTCAGGACAATGTAAAAGTCTCAGCTTCCACAGATCTGAAGTGGCCGTGTCTTCCATCCCGAATCAGCAGGCTTTGATAGACATGCATTATGGAGGCAGGCAGGAGAGATAGGTTGGATCTGGGCAGGCTGCAGTGGCATCTCTAAGAATCTGGATAGATTGTCACACCTCCTGCTGGGTTACCTGCAAAATTCTATACAGACTTGTTGATATTTGAAACTTCCTCAGCATTTCTGGCCTTTGTGGGTTGATACCCTTCTGTTTTAAGCAGGGTAAAAGGATTTACTTAATCACACAATCCACATGGTTATCTCTGTGGCCACCAACATAACTATGTTGATTTATCCTGGAGTAACTGTTAGGATAGGACTATTCACATCCTTACAAGGCTCATAAATCATTCGAGCAGCTTCCAATGCAAGAGAGAGAGAGAAAGAGAGAGAGAGAGAGAGAGAGAGAGAGAGAGAGAGAGAGAGAGAGAGAGAGAGAGACCAAGGGATCATTAGTAGTGAAATCAGGCAGCTTGGGAACAGACAGCTAGCACACGGGTTGGACCTGCATCCTAGGAAGCAAAATGTTAATTTTGGGTCAGGAAAATTTAGGTTAATAGTCACATTTGTATGAAACAATTCTAATTTCTTGATCTTGAGAGTTTATGAGAACACAGGAGAGAAAAATGGGAAGGTAAAATCTTAATTTATTCCAAAGAATTGTCAGGACTAGATGTACACTTGACTTTTAACACACTGAGTATAAGGAATAACATACTGGTTTAATACCATTGTACTTATACCACATGCTGTATTATTTGAACCTTTGAGTTTTCCTTAGACATATTCGCTTGCATCCGAACATGACTGGTTTGGACTGAAAACCTATTTTTGTTTTGCTTTTAAGTTTTACCAGACAGATATCAGACACCCAGACACACATATGAACCCTGAGCGCTCTTGAAATTGCTTTTTTGATTGGCCATTTAAGTTTTCTGGAATTCCAGTGGCAAATGGTATTAATTTGCCTATAATAGAACCACGTGGTTGAATAAAAAACAAAAAGGAAACCTCTCCTAGTCACCCAATCCCAAGACAAATCTGTGACTCCCAACATGACAATTTTTGAAATCACACCAGATAAGCAAACTTCCATCCATCCAGAAAAACTCCTCCAATTGTTGTATCATTGAACTGGTAATTATAGGAAATACAACCAAATTACTTATTGCTGTATCAAAATCCTTTGTTTCCCTTTTTAATATTTCATTTTAGTTTATAATTTGAGGCTTTCCTGGTTCCAGCCCCGCCCAGCTACAGTGCAATTGCTGGAGGGAGGTCTGTTAGTCTGAGTCCCTGCCCAGCTGCAGGCAGCAGGAAAATTTGGAATCTCTCTTATCTGTTAACCTGTAGTTTATTGGTTTATTTAGTTGATTTATTTCTTCTTGATTCAGTTTGGGTAGTTCATACTTCTCTAAGAATTGATTCATTTCTGTAAATTTTTCATTCTTTAGCTAGTAGAGGTTCTGTAAATAGTTCCTTATAATTGTTTGAATATCCTGTGTATTTGTTGTAATTTTTCCGGTGGAGTCTCTGATCTTCCTGATCTGAGTTTCTTCTCTTCTTCTTTTTTTTTTTTTTTTTTTTTGTAAGTCTTGCAAGGGGTCTGTCAATTTTATTTATTTTATCAAAGAAACAGCTTTTAGTATTATTTATTTGTTGAATGATCTTTATATTCTCAATCAGATTAATCTCTTCTTTAATCTTTGTGATCTCTCTCCTCCTAGTCATTTCAGATTCAATGTTTTCTTGTTTCTACAGTCGTTTTAACTGCATCATGAGGTTATTTACCTGTTCTGATTCCATTCTTTTAATGTGTGCGCTGAGGGCAATGATCTTGCCCCTCAGCACTGCCTTAGCTGTATCTTGTAGGTTTCTTTGTGATGTATTTTCATTGTTGTTGTGTCTTATGAACTTATTAATTTCGTCCTTAATTTTCTCTGTGACCCAAATGTTAGATAACAGTGAGGGGTTTAGCCTCCAAGTATTTGTGTAGTTTCTGTGGTATCCCTTGTTATTGAAGGCTACCTTGCTTCCACTGTGATCAGAAAGAATACATAGGATAATGTCAATACTCTTGTACTTGCTGAGGTACTTTGTGTGGACTATGATGTGATCTACTTTGGAGTATGTTCCATGGGCTGCTGAGAAAAATGTGTCGTGGGTCTCTGTAGGGTGAAAAACTCTGTACAGATCTGTCAGATCCATGTGGGGTATGGTGTTGCTTAGGTATTTCGCCTTCCTTGCTAATCCTCTGTGTGTTGGATCTGTCTCTGGAAGAGAGTGGAGTATTAAAATCTCCCACTATGATTGTATTTGGTTCTATCTTGTTCTGTAGTTATGAAAGAATTTGTTTGACATATTTAGGGCCTCTTTTGTTCAGTGAGTATAAATTTATCACGGTGATATCTTGTTTCTGGATTTTTCCTTGTATTAAAATGTTGTGTCCTTAATCTTTTTGAGCATATTTTAATGAGAATTCTAGGTTGTCTAAAATCAGGATGGCTACCCCTGTCATTTGGGTAGGTGCGTTTGTTTCAAAGAGCTTGCTCCATCCTTTTACTCGGAACATGGTTTTGTCCCTTGCTGTAAGATAGGTCTCTTGAAGACAACAGATAGCTATTTTTTGTCTGTGAATTCACTCTGCCAATCTTCTTCTCTTTATCAAAGAGTTTAATCCATTTATGTTTAAAGAGATCATGGATAGATGTGGTTTTTTTCCCTTCCATTTCCTGTTAGGTGGTGTTTTACCTCCTTCCTCTCCCTTCTTTCTTATCTTTATTGACCTGGTCTTCCTGTTGTGCTCTGGCTATAGTAGTTTCTTTCTGTTTTTGTTTGGAGGTCCTGTACATTTTCTCCTTAATGGGTTTCTTCTCTTAGAATTCTCTGTAAGGCTGTTTTTTTGTTTTTTTGTTCACATATTCCTTTACTTTCTCTTTGCTATGGAAAGATTTGGTTTTTCCCTCAAAAGAAAATTCTAATTTTTCTGAGTATCTAAGTGTGGATTGGCAGTTGTTGACCTGCAGGACTTGGATGGTGTTCTTCCAGGCACTTTGTGTGTTGTAAGTTTGTGTGGAGAGGTCTGCCCTGATTCTGATCTTTTTTCCCTTGTAGTATAGTTCTTTCTCTGTTTTGACTGAATTCAGAATATGTTTCTTGTTGTTGAAATCTGAGACCTTGACTATAATGTTTCTGTGGGTGTTTCTTCTAGGGTCTGATCTGCTAGGTGTTCTATATTCTTCTGTTATTTGGGTGAGATTTTCCTTTTTGAGAGTGGGGAAATTCTCTGTAATAAGTCTATTGAATATGTGTTGTATACCACTGCTTTGATACTCCTCTCCTTCATCTATTCCGATTATATGCAGATTATATCTCTTCTCCCTGTACACTATCTCCTGGATTATTCTGCCTGGGATATTGACAGTTTTTTGGAGTGCGACAATCTTCTGGTCCTTATCATCTGAATAATCATCCAAAAGAGAGACTCGAGATTCAAGATGATCAATTCTTTGTGATGAGGCTTCGAGTATGGTTTGCATTGAGTCAGGTGAGCTGTTCATGGTTGCCAGACCAGCTCTCATTGTGGTCATTTCTTCTTTTAATCAGTTGTATTTTGAATCTAGTTTTTCATGCTTTTTGTTTCTCAGGATGTTATGGTCATCTTTAAAGGAGGAGTAGACTGTATCTATTTTTGCTTCCATTTCTTTCTTGACTTCCTGAAGATCCTTCAAGATTTCCATTCTTAATTCCTGAAATTGGTTTTGAATTCATTCCTGATGCTGTTTATCACTTCTGCTATCTTAGCCTCAACTGTGTTTTTATTCTGCATCTCCTCTTTGGTCGTACTACTTTTTAGAGCAGGCAAATTGGCTTTACCTTTCATAAAATTTGTAATATTTCTTTGTGATTTACACATCTGGGATGAAGCAGTTATGGATTCTTGATTTCCTAATGCACTTCCTTCCTTCTGGGGGCCTGTATGTGGTAGCCTTGGCTTGGTTTTGTGCTAGTATTCACTGGTCTACCAGTGGGGACTTGTTTGTACCCTGGATCTGCTGTTGAACTTTACTGCCCTTTGGGTGAGTGTGACCATCTCAGCTTTTGCCAATGTGTTTACCCTCGCCACAGTTAGGGGTGGGTAGGTTCTGTGGCTTTTTCTGTGGGTCCCTGTTCTGCCACTTTGATGTTCTGATGCTTGTGAGCCCGTGTTGGGGGTTGCGGGTTGCTGCTTCAGCATGGCGTGGAGACTTTTCTCTTTCTTGATTCTTTCCCCGCTCATTGCTGTAGGTCAAGTGTGCTTGCCTTTCGGAGTGAGTGTTGCCACTGAGGGGTGGCTTGCCCACCCATGCAGAGTGCTACTGTCAGAGCAGGTGTTGCTGTTGAGAGGTGTCCCACCCACTTGTGCAGAGTGTGCCTGTCAGAATGGGTGTTGCTGCTGAGGGGGGCCCAGGCCACCTGTTCCATGTGCACCTATCCGAGCAGATATTGCCTTTGAGGGGCAGCTTGCCCACCTGTGCGTTCCCACGGGGGTGTGGATGCAGGACCCTCTGGCTGGAGGGCTGGAATGCTGACCCACATGGGCCCTCTGGGGAGAACATGCATGTGAGCTCTTGTGCTTCTTATGGGGGGGGGGGTGCACTGACCTGGATTGTTGGAGGGTCCTTGTGACCTCCCATGATTCTGTTGTGGGGCGGTATGTGTGGCCCCCAGGAGGTTCAAGTGTCTGGGCTTGGGTTGGTGCCCACAGCCTCTCTGTGCCTCCGCTGTGAGAAGGGCATATGTACAGGCCCAGGTGATCCTACTGGGCTGGTATTGCACACCATCAAGCCTGCGAATGTTGTTCAAAACGTCCAAGCAAAGCAGAACGTATCAAGTGGAAGTCAAATGCCTACCAATCTCTGGGTCCCTGCTGGGAGGGGTGGTGCACGCAGATGCAGGATCCCCAGCTGGGGCTTTGGGGGATACTGGCCTAATGTGTCTCCCTGGCCACTATGTTGGGAGTTGTTCTGCTCACTGCTAGCTCCTGTGTTATCCCAGAAGCTGTTGGGTCCTAGGGCCACCAGATATAGGGCTCTTTTGTTCCCTCAGGGTGAGAAGGGGGAGTGAGGGAGCTCTATATTCTATGTCTCCTTGTGATGTGCTCTATGTCAGGTTTTGTGTTTCTGCCAGAGCTGATCTTCCGTTTGGGGGTGGGAGGGTGGAGGGCAATGGGGAACTTACTGGTCCTGGAATGTGTGTGTGTCATATGATGCTGTGGGATTTTCCGGGGCAGGGTGTGGTGATGGTTTGGCAGTAGCAGGGGCCCTGGCTCTTGGCGTTCGTGGTGCCCGGCTCCCTCACTGTTGTCTGGTCCAGGCCACTTGGTCCCATGCCACTGGTCCCACACTGCTGTCTGGCTCAGTCCGGTCTACATGCAGTCTGGGTCCCATGGAGCTTCTGCTGTCTGGTCTCTGCACTTGTGGATGGACTTTTCAACTGTTGCTTCTGCTGGTCGCGGAAGATCTGCGGTCCTGTTCCCCAGGTCACTGTTCTGAGCAGTAACCTTTGAGGAAGGAACTGAGTCCTGAAGCATTAGGAATAAAAAAGTGTAACAGAAAGTCAGTGTGGGCTGCCTCATACCACATTTAACTATTTTTCTTTGTTTACCAAGAGCAATAGTATAAATTACTATATAGTTAAAGTGAATATGAGTAGATAGTGTGAAAGCTATTTACTCATCATTTATGAGCTTTTACTGTTTCATGGAGAACAGATATTTAGGTAGCACTTTGTATTCCTTTGATTCTGTTAATTGAGCTGAAAGTCCAAATACGTCTTACTATCATCATTCTTAAGTTAATTCCTTTATTTTTTATTGTAAAGGTGATATACAGAGGTGTTACAGTCATGTAAGTCAGGTAATGAGTACATTGTTTTAAGATAAACTTCCATAGTTACTAATTGCAGTACAATTTTTCTGGATATATTCTGATGGTTATAGTTTCCTGTTATTAATAATGTGTAATAAGTTTGTAGTGGAAATAAACAGAAAAAAAAATACTGCATGTGCAATTTTCCCCAAATCTCAGAAATGATTTGCAAAGCTCAGAGTTTTGAGGACATACTAACTGAATGTACAAGAAAGACTTGAATACTCTACTGGAGACAGTATGTAAGTGATCCTTTAAGGTTTCATTAGAGGATGAAATCTAAGTGTATCTGATGAAAATGTTGAGGGACAATAGGACTACCAATGTTAAATAATTATGTTTCTAATTCCTTTAAAATTCTAGTGTTCATTATGTTTAAAATATAATAAAATCATATTTATTAGGCAATCCAGTTCTAAGGTTGGTTCCTCTATGCCAGTTATTACTTAGACTTTGAAGAATAACTACAGTAAAGCAAAGAACAGTAATTAGAGCCCAAGAAAAGTATGTGAAATATAAATTTACAGCTATTATAAAGTTCTCATTTTATTGGGAAGACAGGAAAAACACTTTGAGTTTGATGTATACAACTTGAGAATAACTCAGAAATGTAGACAAGATAGAAAAGGGCTTTTTTTTTGTAAGATTTAAAGTTAGATGGTGAAAGAAAGGAATACTAAAATTGTAAAAGTTACTTCCACTCTGGACTTCATAAGAAGTTAATTTGAAGACATGATGTTGTAATCAAATTGTTTTTAAGTCTAACAGGTTTTCTCAGTATTCCCTTATCTCAGGCACACAACTATCTTAGTGTCAGTCTAACATTCAGTTTTTTATACTTATTAAATTGTCTTTAGATTGTTTTTCCTTTGTGAAGACCACTGGCTATATTTGGAAACCAAAAGATTTCTTTATTGCTGGCTCTAGTTTTTGACTCTCAGCTAGAGAGAATTATCTAATTCCACTACAATTACAAAGTATCTAATTCAACTACCTGTTAAAAGCAGGAAGTCCTTTGCTCTTAGCTCATTGGAGAAATGAAAGCAAATATGTTGAGGTTTTTTGTGGTTTTTTTAGTTACACCTCAGTATTGATTTTTAAGCTCAGGCACCTACCCAAATGTATACTTCATTAAAAATCAGCAATAAACATATACTTTATATGGTTATTACATACTTACATATTTTATATTTATCTCTCTCTCTCACACAAACACACAGTGGGATACTGTACACTATTTTGTAAGGTACTTTTGTTAGATATTTTTCCACTTCATACTATATCTTCTCATAATCAATCTTCATATGCAGAATCAATATTTAGCAATATTTAAGCACACTAGAAAAGTCATTTGAGATGATGTTAGTCAATTTCTGGTGGTTTTGATGTTTCAATTAGGGTATGTTGTCTTTTAGCTTCCTATGGGGTCATTGTACAAGTAACACTCTTGGGAAATAATTACTGGAATACTTTTGAGGAAAATTGGCACTTAAGATTAAAAACAACGTATGTGTATTGATGTAGTGACAGGCTTAACGTAAAGAGCTAGCAATCAATAATCAAGCTGATGATATGCAGAGCTTTTAAAAATGCTTCCATAGTTCAAATTTTGGAATACCAAGTGAAATAACCTTAGAAACCCTCATTACTTTTTCATGCCTCAGTTGCTTCATTTAAAAAGCTAATGTATATTTGAAAATCACTGTGTTTATCTTTCATCATAAAATAAAATAATAAAGTTTCTTAAATATTTCTTAACATCATATAAAATACAGGCTTGCCATATATGTGCCTAGGAACAAATGCAGATAGATAGATAGATAGATAGATAGATAGATAGATAGATAGATAGATAGATAAAATCACTATTACACAGGAACTCTATATCACTGTATATCAGTAAAATAAAGAATATTAATTCATCTTGTGAATCGTCTAAGCAGCTTCAGAATGGTAGTGAATAAATTGTTAGTGTGGTTTATTTATAAATCATGCATATGTAGTCATTGAGGTGAACTTTTACAGTGTTCTATGGTAGCAGCATTTTATAAAATTTGTGCTTAATTTCTAATAGAAAATATTATAGAATTGTCCAATTGTCCAATTATACCATGTATTTTTGTCTAATTTTTGCTAATAGTTTCTAATATTTTGTCACAATTAGTACATAATAATGTTATTATTACTTATCTTTACTTTTATATACAAGGCTTCATCATTAATACAAGTATGTTCCTCACAATAATCAGGTAGGGCCTGTATAATTATCACTTTACCTTTACATTGTGAGAAATTACAGTAAACAAATGATTTTTTCACACACTATATCATTGAAACACGAGTTGCCAAAGCTCACAGACTATTGTTAGATCACTGTTATACTTGCACTATGAAAGTAAGATTAATAACAGGATTTTCATTTTATTATTTTTGGCCTTGACCATTTTGTTTCACTTATGTTTATGATAAATCAAGTATAGTATGGTCTTAAAATATGATTACATCTGAAAAAGAGTTTGTCAAAAATACGTAGTTTCACTGTGATCATTATGTTAGATCTATATGTCTGAAATGTTCCGGAGAGAAGATAAAAATGTATCTTCTATTATTTTAATATATTTTCTTTTGATAAGAATAAAATGCTATTTTACCAAATGATAAGAATTTTTTAACATTTCATCCTGCCCAAACATCCTGACCCTGTTTTTTTAAAAAAATAAGCAGAGACTATGTTTCCTACTTTGAGAAATTGGCAAACAAGAACAAGCTGATGAGGGAGTACCTTATCTGCCTTGTTCCCATGATATAGAACTCGCAGGCAATGCTTTATATGCCAATGACAAATCTAAGGATAGGAATAGAAATGCTGAAGATGATAATGATTTCCTAAAGGGTGAGAAAATCACCTGGGAAAAGTCTACTTCAATTTTTCATTATAAAATTCATTTTTGCTGAAGGACACTCTTGAAGGAAAACAAGCTTCTATGCCCTTCATCTTACCTTTTGTGTAAAAAAAAAAAAAATCAAGTGAGCAACACCCTTGCTGATAACAGGGGATTTTATTCCTTTATTTTTCAAAACAAGTGTTTTCTTATTTCTAGGATAAGAGCTCATACACCCCTTCATTGTGCTGAACATCTTGACCACAGCACAAGTACCACAATTCAGAATGAAAAATAAATAAATAAACCAAACAAGTCTTAAATAATCACAATTGAAATTTAACTTTGTTAAGGTGGTAGAAAACATCCATTTTAAGACAGATTTATGCTAACTGTTATAATATAAAATAAGTGCATATTTTGTAAGAACAAGCTTTCACAAGCTCTTTAAATTGTTTTTCAAACTTATCTTTCAAAAAAGAATTACTTTCTTGGTATTAAGAATCTTGCTGGCTGGGAATATGGCCTAGTGGCAAGAGTGCGTGCCTCCTACACATGAAGTTCTCGGTTCGATTCCCCAGCACCACATATATGGAAAACGGCCAGAAGGAGCGCTGTGGCTCAGGTGGCAAAGTGCTAGCCTTGAGCAGGAAGAAGCCAGGGATGGTGCTCAGGTGCTGAGTCCAAGGCCCAGGACTGGCAAAAAAAAAAAAAAAAAAAAAAAAAAAAAAAAAAAGAATCTTGCATGCATTTTTCTCAAGAGGACCAGAGGAAAAATATTTTACAATTTACTTACCATTTAATGTGTTACAAGTTCTCATCTCTACTATTTTATTATAAAAACAACCACAAAATGAATAAATAAATAAATAATAGGTTTGTATTGAAATATACCACTGTTTGCCAAAACAGGTATAAGACTAGATTTGTTTTACAAGTGGTAGTTTGCCAATACTTTTCTGTAGTATAGTGAGAAATCTATCCATAAAACTTGGAGATTAAAACATATTTAAGTTCAATTATACTGAAAAAAGTATAGGAAGTTTCTATGAGGTTGTGACTCAGGAAAGAGTAGTGTGCTTACAATGGTACAGTTTATTATTTCTCTCACTATATTTTACTTACTGTAAGACCAGCTATCTGAAAGAATCTCTAAAATATCCATTATATATCTTCTTCTAGATCAATGTTGACTAAATTACAATCAGGCATTAATTTAGGAGCTGCCCACATACAGCCATAAGTCATGGGTTTCCTACATCATTTCAAAGGTCTTAAGAGGATCTAACAGAAAGGAGTATGATTTCCTCATGAGGAATATGAAGGGGAAAATGAAAAATCCACTCCTGTCTGGGGAAACTAAGGACTGGTAGATAGCTCTGGACCCAGCTCTCTTGATTTGATTAAAAACCAATGGGCTCATTTCTAATAAACATACCCGTTCAACTCCAGTATTTAATTTAGAGATAGCAGCATAAAAATAAAAACCAATAAACTACTGCAGAGTCTGTGGGGATAGAAAAATCTCAGGGTAGATTTCTGGTCTTCTTTGACTAATGTCTCTAAAATGACTTGTTAATCTCTGCAATGATCAAGTGGCTATTAAAGATAAAACTGTGCTAACCTTTTCAAAAATTAGAAGAGCATGACAACAAGTGAAGTGACAATGACTTCCTAGAGAGACAGTCATACAGGTGAAAGATTACTGAACAGAGCAGGGGTAATGTATGTATTATTTATACAGTGTGTTGAGGATCTGCATGAAAGATGAAATCCCACTCTGGGAAGTGCCATTCTCAGCAGGACTATTTTCACATAAAGTGCACAATAGTCTGTTGCATTTCCATAAGCTTAGTTGAAATGGAGAAAATGAGTATAATGTAATTTATTTTCCTCTCTGGGCTCGAGCTTATGTAAAAACAAGACTAATGAATAGCATAGGTGAAAATAAATCGGCTGTTTGAGTGAAACATGGTTTTGAAGAGTGTAGGGAGAATTAACAAACTACCACTTATGCTTCTTTCCCTGGATGTTCTTTTACTTTAACCATTATTTGGTGCATTTATACTACACAAAGAAATTAGCTTATTTTATCTCAAACCCAGTTATCTCTATTTGAAATTACAGTACAAACCTTATCAGAGACAAGAAAGCTTATCCTTAATGTCTATCTGAATGGGTGAAAAGGAGAACACACACACACATATACGCATATATATGCATATATATGCGTATATGTGTGTGTGCATGTATGTATTTATACTTCAGTGAATGTTACTGTGTTTTTATGCCCTAAGATAAAGTATGTGAAATGTCTTGTTATACTCAGATCCTCAACAACACTTTTAAGGATGTATTTTCATGGTTACAGGCCAATAGCAATAATTTCTGGCTCAGGGCTGGCATTTATGTATCCGACCATTCAGGATTTTCCTGTGCCATTACAAGGGCTTCAGTAGTGTTTACTTGTATGTGTGTAAATGGAGATCTAGTGAGTTCATTCTGAATTACACATCAAAACACAGTTTGGGCTGGTGACATAAATAGCTCAGCAATAGTGTATTTAATGGCATGAATTAAAATCATCAGCACTTATAAATCCTTCAAGTTTTATGAACATGTTTTCTTCATCCATGTAGCTCTATTTTAAAAATCACCAGTTTGAATCCTAATGATTTTTATTCCTTATAACAGAAACAAAATTAAAAACGTAACTCCTTCATAGGAACCTATACAATGCACAGGAAATTAACTGAAGTAGAAACCAGACATGTCTGTTTTCAATTCTAACAATCTTTGAGAGGTTGTACTAGCATAAAAATGAGAGGATTTTCTTTGCTAGTACTCCCACTGAGTTAAGTTGAACTCTCCTTCTCTTGAATTTTCCCCACTTTAAACTTGCTTCACCACGATAATGTAGTATAAATGTCATTTGGGGGGTTGCTATGCTAGATCACAATAACCTTTCTGACTTCTGCTTGGGCCATTTGATATGCTTCATTTGGAATATTTGGACTTTCATATCTAATATGTGATAGAAGACAAACATTTCCAGTAGAGACCTATGAAGTAAAGAACCAAGGGGTTTATTGGACAAAACTTGCTTTCCATAAAAACATCAACTTACTGTTCACATGAACATCTTGAAATTAGTTCAACCAACCTCAAGCTGCCCTAACTAACTACCATCACATGACCTGGAAGGCCCTGCCTAGCTTGTAGATTACTGAACATATAGATCACTGCTACTTTATCAAGACTATAATTTGGTGTTTATTTTTAATGTATAAATAAATAATTAAGCAATAGTCAGACTGATATTGAAAAAATAGGAATAAATTAGAAATAAATATTCTTCCATATATGATAGTATATTAGTAAATTCCTATGTGATCCTCATATGAAATATTTTATTCTCCTCTGAATAGCACACACTCTGCTGGAGGATGTCAATCTCAAATTATTGAATGTGGAGAAAAGAATCCTCATCATTTTAAAATAGTTCATTTATTGCTATTATGTGGAAAGAACCCTCGAGTTTATATATTTAAGGAACGTAGTCTATAGTATGTATATAATGATGGAAATGAACAATGATTATCCTTTGATTCTAGTTCTAGCTTATTAAAACTTAAATATCAATTTGAAAAATAAGGAAGGAAGAATCTTTGATGTCTGAGAATTAATAACTCAGCGAAAGGACCTTTGAACATTGAGTTCTCCTGTACCAGCATTAGTCTTTTATTATTACAGGACTGTGTTCTTTGACAGATGTTTGGGTCATTCAGTTACGACAGGGGTATAAATATTTCAAGACTGATTATATATGAGCCTTCAAATTAGAGTATAAAAATATTTTTATAACCTAGCTTTTCTCACACCAGAAACTCCCTAATACTCTCATAACCAAATGTATTCATCTAGGACAGCTAGGGTGATTTATCTTTCAGAGTACACAAAAGAAAAATAAAACCATAATAACTCACTTTAATAGATGATACTTTCAAGAGTGTTCCTAGTATAAGACATTCATTCACTGACACTCCTCAGGATCATATGAATATCTTATATCTATTTGTAGGTCTTCAGAATGAAACTAGTAAATAAAACTGAGTACAATGAAAAGTGGGGTAATTGACAGCAGTGGGCTAGAGAAAATAACCCCTTCTGCCATGAGGTCTACAGCATAAATCTCCTCAATCCCAATGTTTCAGTGAGTTATTGTGTATGTGTGAATGTCATTGTATTCTAGAAGTAGCTACTTCTTGCATCCTGTAGACAAGACTGAAAATATGTCTTCAGAAATGTGTGCTCCAATGATCTTGATCATTCCTTAGTATAAGTATTTAAGTCAAGAATGCTACCATCTCTTTGATCCTATATATAGAATTTTGCTTCATCCCCAGGGTTTAATTTTTCAACATAAAGCCATACCCTGCCATTCTCACAGTTGACAACCTGTTAGTCTGTGACCAAAGACAAGACCACATTTGCTTTTGCTCAGGGAATGAACAACTTTAAGCATCGAAATAGAAAAGTTTGGAGACAAGATAAAGAGCATATACTTCAGTTTACTTTTATCTTAAATTTTCCTGCTACCCATGAATGTTGATCTGAGGAAAGGCGTAGATATATGGAGTACGAAGTGGCCCTGAGCAGAATTACATTTAGCTAAAACAAACAAGTCTTCATTTTTCATGTGTTCAGTTTTATGTGAGATAGTGCAAAGAAGCTGCAGTGTTGCCAGTTGAACTATTGTGTCTGTAGCTTACATGAGAAGTCTGGACTAGAGATAAATATGAGGGAGGGATGTGTGCTGGCTATGGATGTAGATATCAATGAAAGGGATTATTATCAAAGTCAAGGAAGATGGAGTGTAGTGAAGATTGATCATGAAGCATTTCTAAGGACTATGGCATGACAGAAATGACTGGGAATAAGAGCCAAGAGTGAGAAAGTTGAAGAATGTAGTATCTAGTAAGCCAGGGTGTGGTGCATCAAAGAAGTGCTCACAATTACCTCTCACACATCAAGAAAGGTGGGAGCCATGGATGAAAGAAAACAAGTACTGCTTGACTTAATCTATGGTTGCATTTTTCTGAAAATGATGATTTTACTCTTCCATTGAAGGTCCAATTTGTTTAGACTATTTTAAGATCTATTTTATTGACACCCAGGCTGATTTGTTATATGGGCTATTGTGGATATCTTCCATGGTCATGAATTTACCTCTTGTATGCTGACTTCTTTTGCTGATACATACCTCGGAATGGAACCTCCAATTTTGTTGTGAACAGTGGTTGTACCAATTTACATTCCCAACTGTAGGCAGAGGTCCATTTTCTCCATTCTTGCCTTCTTTTTTAACAGTAGCTTTAAGAACCTTAATCTACTGTAGTTCTCATTTCCAATTCTCCCATGGCCGAGAAATTTTTCTTAAATTGGCCGTTTGATTTTAAGAAAGACCTATTCAAAATCTTTCGGATTTTATTAGTTTGTGGGCATTATCCCATATGAATAGCAAAGATTTCCCCTAATCATTTTCCTCTTCATTGTTATCACCTTTGCCATTCAGCTTTCATTTGATATAATCAGAGTAGTCGATCTCTTTGGTTCCTGTGCTCTTGGGTTCTCATCTGGGAAACAGAGGTGGGGAGAGTTAGAAGGGTAGGTGAACATGGTACATGTATGCTCTGCTGTTTGTAAATCCTACTGTGAGTCTCATTATTTTTTCCAATTTTGTTTGAATAAAACTATAATATTAAAAAAAAAGAAAGGTGGAAAGAGTTGTTCCATTTTAACTCCATTTCTGGCTGCACAAATTTTTGTTTTCCTGAACATTATGATTTTCTTCCCTTCTGGACTTTCTCACCTGGTGAAGAAATTGTCTACTCCTGTCCTGTTAGTTTACTTATTATTTACTCTGTAAAGTTTTAACTTCTAGTTAGAATTTCTGATCTTCCCAAAAGATAGTATCTTATTATGCATCTTGAGGTTTGTTTATAGGAGTCACTGTTCATTATTATTACTACTTTTAAAAATTGTTATTTCTTCTCAGGGTAGTTTAGTCTACATAATGTCTTTGGTCAACTTGTAGTAATTTGCATTGAATTAATAATACATAAATGGTGAGGAGTTGATTATGGTTGAAATGCATATCACCTCAGAATGCTGCACCTTGGGCTACAATGTCCAATATTTTACACATGGTTGGACAGATCTATTGTAATTGTAGGAGATAAAATGAGTTGTTTAAATGGTTTTCTGGAAAGCATTTATACTTTATTTGTTCATTCTCATGTCCATTATCATTCAGGTTGCTTGGTGTTTCAGTGATTTATCTTTAGAAATGATTGTCTTAAAATTCAGCTGCTTGTAGATCTTCATTTAAGTTTCTTTTCATCAAGCACCTAAGCAAGGAAGGTGAGGTCTTTCCTCACATGGAGGATTGCTTCACCAAATGCTCATCTCTCCTCCACTGTACATCATAGTCATTGTTTTTACCTTATCATTGTTGCTATTCCCAAGCATGTAAGATTACACAAACATACTTCTCTGTGGAATGCAATTCTATGAGAGTTGACAAGATCAATAGTGAAAGTCTTCTTCAATACGGTTTTTATGAAGTGTGCAACTCCATGTCTCAGATAATAATCCTTCCCTTTGATGCCCTTCTACTACATGTACGTTCTGTTACTTCATGTTATCACCGGGTTCTCACTGGGTACCTTCATCTTTTGTGTTCTACATCATTTTTTTTTTTTTTTTTGCCAGTCCTAGGCCATGAACTCAGGGCCTGAGCACTGGCTTCTTTTTTGCTCAAGGCTAGCACTCTGCCACTTGAGCCACAGCGCCACTTCTGGCCATTTTCTGTATATGTGGTGCTGAGGAATTGAACCCAGGGCCTCATGTATAGGAGGCAAGCACTCTTGCCACTAGGCCATATTCCCAGTCCTGTGTTCTACACCTTTTGTCTTGCTCTGAGTTCCAGATACTAGAACTAAATTGTGTTTTATTTCATGTAGATGAAAAGCATGTCTAGCAAGGTATATATGCTTAGTAAATGCTTTCTAAATTGCAATGATACAACCTCTTAAAATGGAATTGTGAATTTAAAATAAAGCTATTCTTACTATTAGAATTCAGGTACCTCTGCAATTATTATTTTTTCTAGGTAAATACAAACCCCTCAATACTGTAGTCAATATCAATTAAGACAAAATGAAAAATTGTGTAATTTTTTTTTCTAATAAGATATTCGCATATAATTAGGATTTTTTTTTCTTTTGGTGGTGCTGATAGCTGTATTTTTTTCTAGTTTAACTTATTATCTGATTAGGGAAGTACTATAGGCATCATGTTTCTACTAAACCATGTCACAATTTACTATCTCAGAGCTTTTATTGTATGTATAATAGTGGAAAATAAGAGGATGATAGTAAAACTACTGACTAGAAAATTACCTTAGTACAGTAGCATATTATTTTCTCAAGTACAATCTTTATAAATACAAGTATGCAAAAAGTCTATAAATTTCTATGACAAAAAGAAATGAAATTAAAATCCAAGTAAAATTAAATTCTACAAGATTAATGTTGCCATTTATATTTTCACGACCACAATAAACATAATGCAATTTTGTTAACTTATTGCTCTAAAATGCAAGCTGATAATCATTTTAGCACTGAAAGCTAAGTAGTATTTTTGTGTCCTAACAGATGATCTGAATTGGAATCATGAAGAACCGCTTAACTATGTTGATGGTACCTTAAAAACCATTCAAAAAGTGTTCAAATACCTAGTGCATTCAGCAGCTATATAAAGCGTCCATTTCTTTACCTCTATGCTATCTGAATATTTCTTTCGAATTTATATCACCTTATTCCAGTATATTAAGTTGACAGAGATAAATTCTAAACCCTCAAGAGCATGTTGAAACTTCATGTGGAAGAAGTAGAAAATGACAGATTATAACCAGGCATGGCAGTGCATGCTTGTATATCCAGCCACTTAGGAGGCTCAGGAGAAGCCTCACAAGTAAAAGAACAGTCTGAGCAATAAAGGGAGCTCCAATCTCTCTCTGTCTCTCTCTGTCTCTCTCTCTCTCACAGTTTATAAATATTAATAACTTTTGTCAGGCCTACAAGTTAGACCCCTTCTTTACTTTTTGAATTCAGATATATTCATCTATCATTATCTTCACAGTTGAAAACTCTTGTTACTCCATTTTATTCACAAATGAGCACTTTATTCAGATCTTTTAGATTCTCAGTTCCAAAGAATGACCCTGGATTTCCATTTCTAATGCTCTGACAATGAGTAAATAGTAGCTTCTCAGTCCCTCGCAAACATATTGGATAGGAATTCTAGAGTTGAGGCTTGATCAGCTGTTGTAGGCTCCCTTCTCAGTGACTCTGACACATACTAAAATTATAGAGGTACTATTTGAAGAAAATTTGTAGTCTTAAAGAAAATTTAAATATATATTATAAATGATGCTAGCAATGAATAAAGGAATTGCTTAGAGAAATTTGGTAGCTAATCAAATGTCTGAAGTTTTAGTCCCATGGAAGCTTATCAACCTGGAATCAAAGCACAGAGATATTAGTAACATTAAGAATGGGTATACACACCTAAATGATGCACACATATTCATTCATAATGCTAATATGATCTTTAAATTTTAAGGGAATTTCTGAAAATTTAATTGATAACTCAGATGAATTAGAATTTATTACTTTATAAGCAATAACCAATAAAATTTTCTATCTTAAGAGTAGAGCTAATATGGTTGAGTATACTAAGCCTTAGGTATAAAGAATGTGGTATCAATTAAATTAATTAAATAATTTATATTTATTAAAATATCTCAGGCAAGAAGAACAAAATATCTCCTGTTATAAGCCACTCTCAAAAATATTTTAAACAATAAGTTACATTTCAACCTAGATACACATTTGATTAAAGTGCCTATTAAAGCAGACACAGATTAACACCTTGATTCTTTTTAAGACTTACATGCAAAGTTTTTATTAAATATTTATATGTAATGAATTTATTAGTCCAGACAGATTCAAAAGCTAGCCTTGTTACTTCACTGATTTGTGTATCTGTGTGAGTAGACATGCTCCTCTTCAGAAATTAAATTGTTCACCATGCAAAAGCTCCATTTCCCTAAAGAAAAGATAGAAGAAATGAATGGAGACAGATCACCTATAAAAAGTTGAAGCTATGCCAAAAAGAAATTGTATTTTCTAAATAAGTTCTTTTTTTTGGAGAAAGTACAAGGTATGTGCTAAATACATCAAAGTTCCATTCCAATGAGTCCATCTGAAGAAAAAAAAGTGCTGTAGACTTACTATCTAAGAAGATGAGTCAAATCAGTGGGGTTTTCAAAGTAGTTTGAATTTTATTTTCAGTCCTACTCTGATTGTTAATATGGTTGGTCAAATTGGGAGTTAAACTATGGGGCTGAAAAGAATGAGCAATGCATGTTCAATATCTAATCAAACCTACTACCACCTATTCATTTTTTTTTTCCATTTCAATTAAGAAATCAACCCAAGCTAAATGATATTCTGCATTTATTGCTGAATTTGCTCATCTGATAATAAGACAGATAATAGTATGGGATATTCTAAACAATTAATTCAGATATTTTTAGAAGTCCCCACAATAAAATATAATTTATGAAAATAATGGATTTTCATTAGTGTTGGGAGCCTAGCTAGCAGCTGAGCTCACCCTGACCTCTGGCTGTGCTGTTATCACAAGGAATGCAATAAGATTTTTGGCTTAATTGACAGCCAGCACTTACCAAGATGTTTTACTGTGTCCTTAGGCACCTGGTTTATGTTTACCATTCAGCCTTGTCTTGTTTTATTGCCTCCTGTTATTTACGGACCTAAAGGCTTTCTTATTTTCTTAAACTTTAGTAACCCTATGCCATTCCCTGGTTCCCAAACTGCATAAAAGCTGGATGTTAAGAATAAACGGGGCTGCAGTCTTGAGTTACAGTCTCGAGGTGCAGACCTCCCGAACCCCATTTTTTTGTCTCTTGTCTTCTTTTTTCTCTCATCTATCCTTTTTCTTTAGTCCTTGCCCCCTCAATCAGGATTCCCTTTCGTTGCTGGCTGGCTCCAGCAAGGGGCGCCCGAACAGGGACCTGAAAACCTGGGATGAAGGCAGAGAACCCCCGCTAGGTAAGAGGACTTCCGATAACTTGGGAAAGAGAGCAGGAAAGAGTACAGAAAAATATCCTCAGGAGTAAAATATAATGGGACAAAGTAACAGTCACACGCTGTACGTGCAAGCCCTTAAAGGAACGCTTCATGCCCGTGGAGTGAAAGTGGGGCAAAGTCATTTGGAACATTTCTTTCACTTCATCGAGGAAATATGCCCCTGGTTCCCAGAGGAAGGAACCATTAGTTTAGAAGCTTGGCAAAAAGGAGGAAAAATGATTCAAGGACATTATGACACCAAAGGCCCTGAAAAAACCCAAGTGGATGCTTTTACTCTTTGGAACCTGGTCAAAGATTGCTTAGATCCTAGACATGAACAGATTAAATTCAATCAGTCGATTGGAGAAACTGATCCTGGACCTGATGAGAGTTGCCCAGCCCCAGCAGTGTATGCTGCTGCCCTGGAAGAGCTGAGGAAATTAATAAGATCTAAACCCGATGGGCTAGTTAATAAGGAAGACTCAGATAGCTCAGACGCTGAGGAAAAAATATACAATGAGCCTACTAAAGATAGATTGACCCATGTTGAGAATATGTTGAAATCAGTTATAGCTCTATTGTCACAGCTTCATCCAGAAAAACAAACTCCTTTAAAGGTTGATACTGTTGAGCCCCCACTGACAGTCCTGGCAGAGTTACAGCTCTCCTAGGTGCAGGCTGCTCGCAGGGGGGAGGGACATGAGGCTAGGGAAATGCTAACACCACCAAGGTAACTTCTATGAGCACTCAGGCAGATGAAGTTCTCTCTGTCTCTTTTTCTGCCTCCCTCTAAACTCTGCCTGCCTGCCTGTGACATAGGATGGGTATCGATATTTGTTTAACATCTGCTTTGAAAGACTCAAAGAAAGGTTTTCTATTCTTGTTATTGATGTTAAGTTTGGAGACTCAGTTAAATTCTGCTTGTTTGGCTAAATCGTGAGTTTTCTCTAGCATTGGGCACATAGTCGACAATAGGATTGGTTGGAATGGAAGCCTGCCCATCCCCCAGGTGACAGGAATGCCAAATTCCTGGAGGCAGGGCAGGGACTTGGAGTCTCCAGCTCCTGGTAACCCTGCCCCCACTCTAAACTCTGTGACTATGGCCTTGCATTTCAAAGGTGCCTTGTAATTCAAATGCTGGAAGATGAAGGTGTCTTACTGTTAGCTCACTGTCCGTGTTCATGTCCTGTCTCCCATAAGCTCCCCTTGGGAACTAAACTGGTTTCTCAAAATGTGGCTTCTTGGGTGATCTGAAAATTTTGGTTTGCTAAAAAAGTTATTTTGTTTACCATCTAACCACCTGGTTCTAGAATATAGGCAAAATAATATCATTTGCCACTGGAATTCCAGAAAACTTACATGGCCAATTAAAGAACAATTCTAAGCACGCCCCAAAACATGTGTACATTGTCTGTATGTGTATGTATGTCTGTCTATGTCTATGTGTTGGTAAAATTTAAAAACAAAACAAAAAACAGGTTTTAATCCCAAACTGATAATGTTTGTAAGCAAACAAATGTGTCTAAGAAAAACTCCAAACGGTTCTAATATATAGCACATGATATAAGTACAATGATGTAAAACCAGTGTGTTATTCTTTATGTCTATCTATGCTAAGAGTCAAGTGTACATCAAATCCTGACAATTCTTTGGTATAGACTAAGATTTTGCTTCTCCATTTTTTTTCTTCTTTTTTCGCTGTGCTCTCATAAACTCTTTAAGATCAAGGGACCAGAGTCTTTTTGGGACAACTGTACAAATGTGACTATTAACCTAAATTTTCCTGACCCAAAATTAACATTTTTCTTTATAGGATGCAGGTTGACATGTGTGCTAGCTGAGTGGACCGCAGCAGGCTGTGGCTACAGAAAGCTGCCTCCACAGTCAGCTCCCAAACTGCCTGGTTTGCTCAGGCATCTAGGAGTCCTGTGAGGATTTTGACAGGCCTCCCCAAGATTAGAGTTGGGTCTATAGCAGGCCTATCATGACAGAGTTGCAACCGAGACTTATTCCAAGGTTAAAAGCATCAGAATTGTGCTTGGCGACCACAGGGTTACATTGGGGTAGCATTGGTGTCTTCTCCCTCCATGACTCACAAACTGTCCTGGCTGCTATGGAGAGCAGACTTGGTTGATCTTCAATTTGTGTGGATTTTGTGACTAGAAAGATGGTTAAAGGCCCCAGCATTCTAAAATCTGTTTAAAAATTCCCTTAACCAGTCTGTGTAGAAATTTACAGGCAACAATCAGGAAATGTGACAGCCTATCCAGGGAACTCTGAGATGCTACTACAGCCTTATCCAGATGCAAGCCATCTCTCCTGTTGCCCTACTAATTTGGGATGGAAGACACAGCCACTTCAGATCCACTGAAGCTGAGACTTTTATTGTTATTCATTTGTTTTCTCTTTCACGTGCCATTAAAGTAAGGTTAAATAATATGATTTGATTTAATGGCACATGGATCCCATTCAATCTGCTGTTCTTTAAGTGTTACAGCAAAACTCTGGCAACTATTTGTTGGTCAATTCTTAACAACTTACAGGTAAACTCTACTCCTTTTGTTCTCCTGTTGCTTTAATTGGAAATAAAAGGGGCTTTTATGGCTAAGACTCCTTGGACAGTTCAAAGCCAGCCCAGGCAGAGAAAAATAAAAATCCCTCTTGGTCATATTTGAGGTCTTTATTATTTTACTAGTCAGAAATTACAGATTAAAACTCCTCATTTATGTACATTGCATGATCTTCAAAAATTTCTGGTAGACATTAATTGGCTTTGCCCTTATCTTAAATTATCCACAGCTAAATTAAAACCCTTATTTGATTTATTAAAGGGGGCACTGACCCTATATCTCCCAGAGAAATGACAACTGAAGCAGCTGAAGCTTTAAACATAGTAAATTCTGCTATATCTTCCAACATGTAAACTATATTGATTACACAGTCCCTTGGGAAGCATATATTTTAACTACACCTCATTCTTCAACAGCAGTCCTCTGGCAGAAGGAACCTCTTTTATGGCTTTCCTTGCCTGCTACTCCCTCAAAAGTGTTAACTCCCTGTTATGAATTGGTGGCCACTTTAGTCCATATGTGCTGTGTGGAATCTTGTAAGTATCTCAGACGAGATCCACATGTAATTTATATCCCTTACAATTTACAACAGCAAGAATGGCTTTGTATTCATTGTGATTTCTGGGCCATTGCTTGGGCCAATTTTATGGATACAATTTCACATCATTATCCCTCCAACAAATTACTTCACTTTGCCTCTTCTTACACTTTTATATTTCCTCGGGTTGTATCTCTGTCACCTCTCTCTATGGCTGCGTTGGTGTTTACAGGTGGATCTTTTAACGGAACAGCTGCTCTTACTATTGATGGTGAAACTAAATCTTGGGACACTGGTCTTTCTTCTGCCCAGGAAGTTGAACTTCAAGCAGTTTTACAGGCCCTTACACTTTTGCCTACTAAAGCTTTTAATTTATATTCTGATCGTCCTTATGTTGTTTGAGCCCTTCAGATTATTGAAACTGTCCCCTTTCTTGGAAGAGTTAATTCCACTATTCAAACTTTTTTCCACCAGATACAACTTCTTCTTCGCTCTCGCACCTGTCCATGCTTTTTTGGATTTATATGCACTCATACTAAGCTTCCTGGACCATTAAGCGAGGGCATTGCTATTACAGATGAGGCTACTCAGGTTTTTCTCACTCAGATTGACTTAGAAAAGCAATCACATGCAGCCCACCATCAAAACAGTCGTGCCTTATGTGAGCATTTTCATATCACACGTGAGGCAGCTCGTCTAATTGTAAAAACTTGTCCTAATTGCACTACTTTCCTATCTGTGCCCTCCAAGGGCATTAACCCTCGAGGTTTAGTAGCCAACCATGTTTGGCAGTTGGATGTTACCCACATTCCTTCTTTTGGACGGCTTTGCTTTGTCCATGTTACCATAGATACCTACTCTAATTTTATTATGGCTACTCCTCTTGCTGGGGAGGCTAGCAAACATTGTATTTCCCATACCCTACTCTGCTTTGCCACTATGGGACTTCCTAAACATATTAAAACTGATAATGGTCTGGGATATGTTGGATGAGCTTTTCAAACTTTTTGTAAATCTTACCAGATTGTTCACACTACAGGAATTCCCTATAATCCTCAAGGTCAAGGAATTGTTGAGCAGGCCAAAGGTTTTTTTTTTTTTTTTTTTTTTTTTTTTTTTTTTTGGCCAGTCCTGGGCCTTGGACTCAGGGCCTGAGCACTGTCCCTGGCTTCTTCCCGCTCAAGGCTAGCACTCTGCCACTTGATCCACAGCGCCGCTTCTGGCCGTTTTCTGCATATGTGGTGCTGGGGAATCGAACCTAGGGCCTCGTGTATCCGAGGCAGGCACTCTTGCCACTAGGCTATATCCCCAGCCCCAGGCCAAAGGTTTTTTAAAACATCAAATTTCTAAATTAAAAGGGGGGGCTGAATTATACCCCTTCTCTCCTGTTAATATTCTTTCTCATGCTTTATTTGTACTAAACTTTTTAAATCTGGACTATAATGGCCTTTCTGCAGCACAGCGGTTCTGGGAAAAGAGAGAGCAAAGAGCTTTTGCCCAAGTTAAGTGAAAAGATCCTTTAACAGGTGCTTGTCACAGGCCCGATCCAATATTGACATGGGGTTGAGGACATGTCTGTGTTTTTTCACAGGATGAAAATGATGCCCGCTGGCTACCTGAGCGTCACGTTCGGATTGTGGAAGCTCAACAAGATGGTACAAGCGCTGACTTACTGGGCTTATGTGCCAGATCCACCGATCCTGCACCCTGCAACATGGGAAGGAGCTGAGGTGATCGTCCATGTCAACAGATCAGCATATGGTAAGGCTCCAGATCCTTTTGTTCAACACATTAAAAAGGGAGACTTTGCAGCTTCTGGCATTGGAACCCCTTTTTGTTTTACAACTGACTCCAACAGTCATATTCCAGGGTGCACTGTAATGCAATCCATGAATCATCGAATTTGGATTCCTGATAACAGTCAAATGTATCATATACAACTGACTTCATTACCTACTGGGTTCCCTGTACATGCTAATTCTACATCGTCCTTCATGATACCTTGCTGCATCAATTCTTCTCAAATTGTAGAATCCACGGGAGAACTGCACCCCATAAAGTGTAGACATGAACATCCTTTTATAACCAATATTTCAGGAACTAATTCTCAATTGATGGACTGGTCGGGAGCTAATCTCACCAACAAGTACAACCCAGGTCTGTGGTGGATGAATGGGCACCCTCAACGTCGTGTCTGGATGTTAGTGGCTTCCCTAAATAATATTTCCTGGCCTTCTTCTTCCTTTTTAAAAAATATTATGAGTTGTGTAACACCTCCTTATGCAATTATGTATGGACCTTTTAATATTTTCATAGGAGCCATGTATTTCAATGTTACTTGTACTAACTGTTCTTTTACAAATTGCTTGTATAGTGGTCTTACTGATTCTGTAATTGTTATTAAGCAACCTCCATTTGTTATGCTTCCTGTGAACGTATCTGAGGCTTGGTATGAAGAAACAGGTATTCAAGTGTTAAAACATCTAAAAGAGCTCATGTGCCCTAGAAAATTTATAGGGCTACTGATAGCAGGCATTGTAGCCTTTATTTCTTTGGCTGCCTCTGCTGCAGCAGCTACTGTAGCTTTAACACAAAGTGTGCAGCTAGCTCACTATGTTAATCGGCTTGCTCATAATACTGCACAAGACCTACACTTTCAAGCCAGGATTGATGATAAAGTAGAACAAAAATTAGATGCATTGTATGAATCTGTGTTATCTCTGGGAGAACAAATTCGTGCTTTACAAACCTAGCAATGGGTGCGCTGCCATGCTAGGTTTGACTTTATTTGTGTGACCCTCCATAAATATAATGGGTCAAGCTATCCTTGGGAACAAGTTGTAGCACACCTTAATGATATTTGGCATCATAATAATTTGTCTTTAGATCTTTTTCAGCTCCACAGGCAAATAGCCGAACTAGAACAAGCTCCGCCTCTGGACTTTGAAGTGGCAAATACTGCAAAGGAACTGTTTGAACAATTTGAACACTATGTACCTTCTTTTACTAATGTTAAGGGGTTACTAATGACATTGCTTGGCCCTGGAATACTTTTGCTGATGATTTGCCTATGCTTTCCTTGCATTGTACATATATTGCAAAATTCTTTTATGAGTTTAGCCAGCCAGCTGCACAAGATTAAGATCCAAGTAAATGAACATCCCCTGAGAGGAACTGCAGCCAGAGAAGGGTAAGAGGGGGTTTCAGCTCTGACCAACCTAAGACAAGGGCCTTCAGCTTTGCTCTGAAGAAGTTCCCTGGTTCCCAAACTGCATAAAAGCTGGATGTTAAGAATAAATGGGGCTGCAGTCTTGAGTTACAATCTCGAGGTGCAGACCTCCCGAACCCCATTTTTTGTCTCTTGTCTTCTTTTTTCTCTCATCTATCCTTCTTTTTCTTTAGTCCTTGCCCCCTCAATCAGGATTCCCTTCCTTTGCCGACTGGCTCTGGCACATTAGGTTATAAAAACTTCCAAAGACCTGATTAAGAGTTATGAATCTGGATTCATATAAATGTGTAAAAATGCTTGGAGCTCAGTCAGGACCTGTCATAATATCAAAGAATCTTATTATTCTCTTTAGTAATCTAAATTAGAAAAACTATCCTAAAGTCTCTAGTGAACTATAACTGTTGTTTTATTTTTATTTATTGATTTGTCATGGGGCTTGAACTAAGGGCCTGAGGGCTGTCCCAGGGCTTTTATGTGAAAGATTAGTGCTCTACCACTTTGAGCTACAGCTCCCACTTCCAACTTTCTGTTGGTTAATTGGAGATAGGAGTCTCTCAGACCTTCCTGCTCAGGCTGGTTTTGAACTGTGATCCTCAGATCTCAGACTCCTGACTAGCTACGATTACAAGTAAGCCACCAGCCCCTGGCCCATCCACTGTTTATATACATATTTATGCACAGCACCATGGCTAGCATAATGATTTGAGTTCAGGTAGAATAGCTTGAAAATCAAATATGTGGTACTTAGATCTAATTTTAGCCTAATAATATAGTCATTTGATGTAGGAATTAAAATTAGTTACTTTTGAGACAGGGGAAGATGGTGGAGAAGCAGCAGAGCCCTAGCTAGGCTCCCTCTGACATCACAGTTTTCCCACCCAAGAGAAACTTCTACTCATAGAAAGACTGCCCAAGTAAGTTATAACAGTATAGGAATTCTGGCCAGGAAGGAAAAATCAACTTTGCTGGTCTGAAAACACAGATTTGAGCTCCGGCGGCATCCCGCCGCCAATCCAGTGCCAGCACCAGCACAGTGCCCCACACTCCAAGCAGCAAAAGCACACAGCGGTGAGCAGGGAGAAATCCTCCAGATGACAGCCTACAGATGCGGATCGCAGGCTGCGCACTGATGGGCTGAAATTGCAGAGAAAGTGTGAGTACCCCAGGAAAGACATTCTCACTTGTGCCCATACAGCAGCTTCTGGGAAGTAGCCCTTTTCCCACCACCAGAGCAAAGTGCCATCTTTGACACTGGCATAGGGTCAGACCAGACTAGAACTAAAGCAGGCCTGGGGAAAGCGAGGACAAAGCAGCCATCTTTGAAAAGGGAAAGAGGGACCAACCAGTGAGAGCCAGCTCAGCCCAGGAGAATGCCCCTGCACAGGCAGGGGGCTCGTCCTGGGCCGCGGCTTAGACAGAGGTGCCTCGCCCTGCACGCCGGAATTTCTAAATTAAAAGCAAAAGTGGCGAGCAGCTATGGCAGCACAGAACAATCAGATGGGAGAACAACCTGTTCCTGAGACAGATAAACGGTCCCATCACAGAGGAAGCCCAATTCCCAGCCCAAAAAGGAGCTGAGTTCCATAGCCAGCTCTGCCCAGGAGAGAGGAACCTCCCCCAGCCAAGCAACTCTCTGCTGGGTAAACCAGGCCAGAGGCACCCCACCCTGCTGAGTCCACAGCCTATTCAAAGCCAGGTGTTAAAGGCAGTGGCCCCACAGCAGATGGGAGGAGCCATGGTTCCCAAGACTGTTCACATTCCCCACCTAAAGAGGATGCCCAAGTCTTACCTGCAAGCTGTGTGAACCACAGAGACCCAAGATTTCACTAACGGGGAGGAGGGTCAGAACAGATCCACCCCCTGTGAACTAAAAAGCAAGGCAAAACAGCCAAGCACCAAAATAGACTGCAGACCATCGCAAGGAAACCAGAGACTGTAGACAGCCCACTCAAACAAAGACTCCATTTTTTTTTCTCAAACACTTTTTTAAGCTTTTTATTTGTTTTTTTTTTTCACTTCTGAAACATCATTGTATTTATTTTTCCGTTTATACCTGTTTGTTTTATCAAGTCTTTTTTTTTTTTTTTTTTTTTTTTTCTAGTTCTGGGCCTTGGACTCAGGGCCTGAGCACTGCCCCGGCTTCTTTTTGCTCAAGGCTAGCGCTCTGCCGCTTGAGCCACAACACCACTTCTGGCCGTTTTCCATATATGTGGTACTGGGGAATTGAACCCAGGGCTTCATGTATATGAGGCGAGCTCTCTACCACTAGGCCATATTCCCAGCCCCAAGTCTTTTTGTTTGTTTGTTTGTTTTGTTTTCTTGGTTGTTCATTTTTCTGGTTTTTGTCCTTTTTATTTTTTTTAACAATTTTTCTTTGTTTTGTTCATCTGTTTCCAGTATTTTTTTCTTTATTTCTCTCTTTGCATTCTCTTTCTTTAAAAATTACTTTCATGAATAACACCCCCACTGTTTTCTGCTAACTCTCCATTGTCTATCATTTTAACCTTGTTCTTTCTACTGATTCCACTCTTCTCCACATTCCCACATCACTGAAATTAAACCAAAATCATCACCGCCATCCCCATAAATTTTACTCTACTCTCTTTACTATCTCTAACCTACCCTCCTGACTTACTTCCAGGACCTCCAGATTCCATTGACTCCTGGTTATTGTATAGAAGGTATCCCTGCTTAATCTGAGTGAATCAAAGGGGTTCATAGAGAAAGCCAGTCCAAAAAGAACATAATATAAGAACAAGAATTGCTCATAGGGTTGTAAGAGTAAATAAGTAACTACTGAATACAGGGCTCAGGATCGGTTATTATACTGAAATTATATTCTTCAGGAACAGCAAAACGAATTTTATATACAGGTATACAGGTATCTGTATATAATTGTGAACTTCTAAGATTTACACAACAGTGCTTGATAAGGTCTGCTTTGGGTGTAAAATGGTGCTCAAAAGTTCTTGTACATTGGCATTCCCAATCCAAATGGGCAGAAGAAATACAAGAAAGATGCTAAACAATGGAGTCTCATCTCCCATTCAAAACAAGCAGGAAGCAGAGCAGTCAATCAAAGACATAGATAGAAGAGAACCCTCGAAATGCGCTACAAAGTCTACTGATAAAAATGATAAATGAAAGTTTGAATCTCTTCAGTCAACTATCCTAGAGCATGAAGAGCAAAGCAAAAATTAATGGAGAATTTCATGGCCTCCACAAATAGAAAGATAAATGAACTTCAAGAATCAAATGAAAAGATAGCTACCCAGCTAAAAGATTTGAGAGACAACACTCAAAACCAAATTAATGAAGTAAAGAACTCCATGCAGGACCTAAGAGAAAATTAAAGCAAGAACATGGAAATCATCAGGAAAGATCAGTCAGAAGGAAAAGAGATTCAAAATCAAGTAATTATCCTTCAGTCCTGACTAGCTGAAGCAGAGGAGTGAATCTCAGGAGCTAAAGATTCCCAAGAAACTATGGAGAAAGACAAAAAATCAATACAAACCCAATCCAATCAACAAAACAGATCACTCCAGGAGCTCCAAGACACAATAAGGAAGCCCAGTTTAAAGGTAATAGGTATTGAGGAAAACCTGGAGAAAGAAGCTAATGGAATAGGCAACCTATTCAACAGAATATTAGCCAAGAACTTCCCAAATATCAAGAAGAATAGGCCTATACAGATACAAGAAGCATTTAGAACCCCAAACCGACCAGACCAGAATAGGACATCCCACCGACACATTGTGATCAAAACAGGATAAACAGAGTCCAAGGAAAGAATCCTTAAAGCTGTTAGGGAGAAGAAAACAATCACATATAAAGGAAGAGCAATCAGAATTACCTCGTACTTCACAGCAGAGACCATGAAAGCAAGGAGAGCCTGTAATGAGGTATACCAAACCCTAAATAAAAAGAACTACCAAACAAGAATAGTGTACCCAGCTAAACTCTCATTCATGGCAGAAGGTCAAAAAAAGTCTTCCACAGTAAGGAAAAACTGAAACAATATATCTCCACAAAACCAGCTTTACAAAAAAGCCTCAAATATGTACTATTCAGGGAAATTAATCAAGATCACAATACAGACAGAGAAATGAACCCTATATAGAAAAGCAGAATATTAGATCAAGAAATGGGAAGACACAGCTTTTAACAAGATAGGTATAATGAAAGGAACAAATGACCATCTCTCGATCCTAACTCTCAATATTAAAGGACTTAATTCGCCAATCAAATGACATAGGCTACTAAATTGGATTAAAAATCACGATCCATTTTTCTGCTGCCTCCAAGAGACACATCTATCCTGCAAAGTAAACATCTTCTAAAAGTGAAATGCTGGAATAAAATCTATCAAGCAAATGACCCCCCATAAGCAGACATGGGTTGCCATTCTAGTATCAGATAAAATTGATTTCAAATTTAAAAACGTAAGAAGAGACAAAGAAGATTACTACATCCTAATAAAGGGATCTCTCCTACAGGAGGATATAACTATCCTAAATATCTACACACCAAATACAAGAGCACCTAATTTCATCAGACAAAAACAACTGACTTTGAAAACACACATCGACCCAAACACATTGATCTTGGGGGACTTTAACACTCTACTATCACCTGTGCACAGATCACCATGCCAGAAAACTGCACAAAGAAACCACAGAATTAAACAACTGCATAGACCAACTAGACTTAACCGACATCTACAGAATATTCCATCCAGCAACAACAGAATACACATTCTTTTCAGCAGCACATGGAACATTCTCCAAAATAGATCACGTCTTAGGTCACAAAGAAAATCTGTACAAATTCAGAAGTATCGAAACCATTCCCTGCATTGTCTCAGGCCACAATGGAATAAAATTAGAGCTCAACTCAAACAGCCACTGCAGAAAATGCTACAATACATGGAGACTAAATAACACACTGCTGACCCATCAGTGAGTCATTGAAGAAATTAGAACAGAAATTCAAATGTTTATGGAATTCGACCAAGATGAGTACACAAAGTACCAGCTCATTTGGGACACAGCAAAGGCAGTACTCAGTGGGAAATTTATATCTCTGAGTGCCTACATCAACAAACTGGAGAAACAGCAACTCAACAACTTAAGGAACCTTAATCTCCTCCAAAGAGAACAACAATCCAAACCCCAAGTGAATAGATGAAAGCAAATAATTAAAAACAAATCAGAATTAAATCAATTAGAGACAAAAAAAAATCAGAAGAATCAACAAAACCAACAGTTGGTTCTTTGAAAAAAATCAACAAGATAGACAGAGCCTTAGCAAACCTGACCAAAAAACGAAGGCAGCACACTCAAATAAATAAGATCAGAGATGAAACAGGTAACATCACCACAGAAACAACCAAAATTCAGAACACAATAAGGGACTATTTTGCAAATTTTTGCCAACAAATTCAAGAACTTGGAAGACATGGATTATTTCCTAGAAAAAATTCATATCCCCAGACTCAAACATGAAGATTTAAACTCTCTAAACAGACCCTTATCCAGCACTGAAATAGAAAGGGCAATAAGTGATCTCCCATCCAAGGAAAGCCCAGGTCCAGACAGATTCACAGGAGAATTCTACAAGGACTTCAAAACAGAACTCACACCATTATTTCTCAAACTCTTCAATGAAATGGAAAGAGAATGTTCACTACCATACACATTCTATGAAGCTAGTATAACCCTTATCCCAAAACCAGGCAGGGACACATCGCAGAGAGAGAACTATACACCGATTTCCCTGATGAACAGAGATGCAAAAATTCTCAACAAATTCTGGCCAATCGACTTCAACAGGTCATCAAAAAAATCATACACCACGATGAAACTGGGTTCATTCCAGGGATGCAAAGTTGGTTCAATATACGCAAGTCAATTAATGTAATCCACTACATCAACCGGAGCAAGGTAAAGAACACATGGTTATATCACTGGATGCAGAAAAAGCGTTCGATAAAATCTAGCACCCATTTATGCTAAAAGCCCAGGAAAAACTGGGATTCCAGGGAACATTCCTGAATATAACCAAGGCAGTTTATGACAAACCAACAGCAAGTATAACTCTAAATGGTGAAAAACTAAAGCCATTCCCTTTAAAATCAGGAGCAAGAGAGGGATGTCCACTCTCTCCCCTCCTTTTCAACATAGTACTAGAATTCCTATCCAGAGCAATTAGGCAAGATGAAAATATAAAGGGGATCCAAATAGAAAAAGATGAAGTCAAACTTTCTCTCTTTGCAGATGACATGATCCTAAACCTAAAGAACCCCATAGACTCTACCCCCAAGCTACTTTGGCAGCGTTTCAGGATATAAAATAAACCCTCAAAAGTCAATGGCGCTTCTCTATGCTAATGACCCGGACGCCGAGGCTGAAATCAGGAAAGCAACTCCTTTTGCAATAACCTCAAAGACATAAAATACCTTGGAATAACCTCAACCAAAGACGTGAAAGACCGCTATGATGAGAACTTTGAAAACATGAAAAACGAAATTAAGGCAGAACTAAGGAAATGGAAAAACCTCCCATGCTCCTGTATTGGGAGGATTAGTATAGTCAAAATGGCAATATTGCCAAAAGCTATATGCAAATTTAATGCAACACCCATTAATATCCCAACACCATGATTTAATGGAATAGAGGATGCAATCCAGTAATTCATATGGAACAATAAAAGACTTAGAATAGCAAAAAAAATCCTAAGCAGAAAGAACAGTGCTGGAGAAATTACAATACCAAACTTCAAGCGGTATTAGAAAGCTATAGTAATAAAAACTGCTTGGTATTGGCAGTGGAACAGTCCTGAAGACCAATGGAACAGAATTGAAGACCCAGAAGTGAACCCACAGAACTATGCCTACTTAATCTTTGATAAAGGAGCTAAAAAAATAGTCTGGAAGAAAGACATCCTCTTTAACAAATGGTGCTGGCAAAACTGGTTCAACACATGCAACAAACTAAAACTAGATCCTTATATATCTCCCTCCACCAAAATCAATTCCAAATGGATCAAAGACCTTGAAATCTAAACAGATACCCTGAAAACACTAAAGGAAGGAGTAGGAGAAACACTTGGGCTCCTTGGCACAATATGGAACTTCCTTAACAAAGACCCTGAAAGGCTACAAATCAAAGAAAGGTTGGACAAATGGGACTGCATCAAACTGCAGAGCTTCTGCAGGGCAAAGGACATAGCTCGCAAGATAAAAAGAAAGCCCACACATTTGGAGAAGATCTTTACCGGCCATACAACAGACAAAGGCCTCATATCTAAAATATATGCAGAACTAAAAAAAACTACCTTCTTCCAAAACAAAACCTCAAAGAACCAATAGCCCCCTCCTCAAGTGGGCCAAAGACTTAAAAAAAGACTTCTCTGATGAGGAAATGAGAATGGCCAAGAGACATATGAAAAAGTGCTCTACATCACTGGCCATAAAAGAAATGCAAACCAAAACAACATTGAGATTCCATATCACCCCAGTAAGAATGTCCTATATCAAGAAAACTAACAATAACAATTGTTGGAGGGGATGTCGCCAAAAGGGAACCCTAGTTCATTGTTGGTGGGAATGTAAACTGGTTCAGCCACTCTCACAAGTGGTATGGAGATTCTTCAGAATGCTAAACATAGAGCCCCCCTATGAGCCAGCAGACCCACTTTTGGGTATCTATCCAAAAGACCACAAACAAAATCACACTAAAGCCACCAGCACAACAATGTTCATCGCTGCACAGTTTATCATAGCTAGAATCTGGAACCAACCCAGATGCCCCTCAGTAGACGAATGGATCAGGAAAATGTGGTACATATACACAATGGAATTTTATGCCTCTATCAGAAAGAATGCCATTGCCCCATTTGTAAGGAAATGGAAGGACTTGGAAAAACTTATACTAAGTGAAGTGAGCCAGACCCAAAGAAGCAAGGATTCTATGGTCTCCCTTATAGGGAATAATTAGCACAGGTTTAGGCAAATCACAGCAGAGAATCACAATAGCCCAATTACTATACCCTTATGAACACATAAAATGATGCTAATTGAACTGAACTCCATGTTATGGAAACAATTGTTATATCACTGCTGTAACTACTTTCAACATGTTATGTGTAACTGTAGCTTCTATTATTGATGATCTTCTTGTATCCCCTTCCTGTGGTTGTACCTACACTATCTCTGTATCTTATCTGAGTATATTGGAAACTATGTATACTGGTAGTAGAACTAGGATACTGAAAGGGAATACAAAATGGAGAGACACAGGGTAAAAAAAGATAAACAACTACAAAAGCAATACTTGCAAAACTGTTTGGTGCAAATGAACTGAACAACTCAAGGCGGGGACAGGGAAAGGGAGAGGTGGGAGGGGGGAATGAGGGACTATGTAACAAACAGTACAAGAAATGTATCCAGTGGGGAGGCTGAAGCATCTGAGGCATTAAAGCATCTGAGAGAGCCGGAGGGGAGGAGAATGGAGTGACAGAGACACGCGGAGGGTGTGGGGTGGGAGGGAGAGCGTTGAGCGAGGTGGGAGGGGGGACACAGAAGGAGGAAGAAGCGGCGGCGGAGGCGGCTCCTAGGTGCAGAGGAGGAAACTCCGAGGGCTCTGACAGGAATAATGCGGTAGCCCGGCGGTCAGCTGGCTCCCGGCTCCGGCAGCGGCTGCGGTGGTCTGAGTGGCGGCAGCCCGAGCAGCGGCAGCACCCCGGACCACCGCCGACCGACCCCCTCCCTGAACGCCGACTGTCAATGGAGTTGAAAAACATCATGGCCAACACGGTCTTGCTGAAAGCCTGGGAAGGGGGTGGAGGAAAACGTAAAGGGAAAAGCAAGAAGTGGAAGGAAATCCTGAAATTTCCTCACATCAGCCAGTGTGAAGACCTCCGAAGGTCCATAGACAGAGATTACTGCAGTTTGTGTGACAAGCAGCCAATTGGGAGGCTGCTTTTCTGTCAGTTGTGCTAAACCAGGCCTGGGCTGGAGTGCTACATTCAGTTCCTGGACTCGGTGGCAGAATATGAAGTTACTCCAGATGAAAAACTTGGAGAGAAAGGGAAAGAAATTATGACAAAGTACTTCACCCCAAAGTCCCCAGTTTTCATCACCCAAGTTGATCAAGACCTGATCTCCCAGATGGAGGCAAAGCTCCTGCAGAGACCCTGCAAAGAACACTTCTCCCCCTCTGCACAGTTTGTCCATGACTACCTGAAGGGAGAACCATTCCACGAATACCTAGACTGCATGTATTTTGACCGATTTCTGCAGTGGAAGTGGTTGGAAAGGCAACCAGTGACCAAAAACACATTCCGGCAGTATCGAGTACTTGGGAAAGGGGGTTTTGGAGAGTTCTGTGCCTGCCAGGTGCGGGCGACAGGTAAAACGTATGCCTGCAAGCGCTTGGAGAAGAAGAGGATCAAGAAGCGGAAAGGTCAATCCAGGGCACTCAATGAGAAGCAGATTCTGGAGAAGGTCAACAATCAGTTTGTGGTCAACCTAGCCTATGCCTATGAGATCAAGGATGCACTGTGCCTCGTTCTGACCATCATGAATGGGGGTGACCTGAAGTTCCACATCTACAACATGGGCAACCCCAGCTTTGAGGAGGAGCGAGCCTTGTTTTACGCCGCTGAGATCCTCTGTGGCTTAGAAGACCTGCACCGGGAGAACACTGTGTACAGAGACCTGAAACCTGAAAACATATTGTTGGATGATTACGACCACATCAGGATCTCAGACCTGGGTCTGGCCACGAAGATCCCCGAGGGAGACCTGATTCGAGGCCCGGTGGGCACTGTTGGTTACATGGCTCCAGAGGTCCTGAACAACCAGCGCTAAGGCCTGAGCCCTGACTACTGGGGCCTGGGCTGCCTCATCTACGAGAAGATCGAGGGCCAGTCGCCGTTCCGCGGCCGCAAGGAGAAGGTGAAGCGCGAAGAGGTGGACCGCCGGGTCCTGGAAACCGAGAGGGTGTACTCACACAAGTTCCCCGAGGAGACCAAGTCCATCTGCAAGATGCTGCTCACCAAAGATGCAAAGCAGAGGCTAGGCTGCCAGGAGGAGGGGGCTGGCGAGGTCAAGAGGCACGCTTTCTTCAGGAACATGAACTAAAAGCTCCTGGAGGCTGGGATGTTGTATCCCCCCTTTGTTCCAGACCCTCGCGCCGTGTACTGTAAGGACGTGCTGGACATCAAGCAGTTCTCCACCGTGAAAGGCGTCAACCTCGACAACACAGACGATGACTTCTACTCCAAGTTCTCCACGGGCTCCATGTCCATCCCATGGCAAAATGAGATGATAGAAACAGAATGCTTTAAGGTGCTGAATGTGTTTGGACCTAACGGTACCCTCCTGCCGGATCTGAACAGAAGCCAGCCTCCGGAACCTCCCAAGAAAGGGCTGCTCAACAGACTCTTCCGGCGCCCCATCAGAACAATTCCAAGAATTCACCCAATTCCAGGCCCAGCCATAACTACCACATCAATTCAAACCACATCAGTTCCAACTCCACGGGAAGCAGCTAGTTCCAGCACAGGCCCGGAAGGCCACGTGGAGCCAGACCAAACCCTTTTCTTTGGAAGCAAAACTCATGGCCAGTGGGACTTCCGCTCTAGCTGGGCAGCCAGGGGAGCCCCGGGGAAGCGGGGAAGGAGACCGTTCACCATCGGGAAGCCTTAAGGTTTCTCAAAGAAATTTCCACTCAGGTCTGTTTTCTAAGGCGGCCCCAAGCCAGATGGATTGGCCTAGCGCTTGTTGAACATTGCAATAGAAACCCAATGGGACCCGACAACTTGCACGCATTTTAATAGCATCCTGACTAGAACTGATTTTGTCCTTATTATTTTTAAAGAAAAGTTTTGTAAATTTCTCTATTGTCTCAGTTTACATTTTGTATACAATACAAAAAATACAAATTTTGTATTTAAATGAAAGTCAGATTTTGAGGGTGTATATTTTCTGTGCAGCCACTGTTAAGCCATGTGTTTTAAGACATTTTAGAGGGGCGGGGAGGACTTACAAAAAAAAAAAAAAAAAAAAAAAAACAGAAACAAACAAACAAACAAAAAAAAATGTGACTCCAGACTTCCAGAGCCTCCGATGAGAAAGTGTTTCTATTAAATGTAGAAAATGTTTCAAAAAAATGTATCCAATGCCTAACGTATGAAACTGTAACCTCTCTGTACATCAGTTTGATAATAAAAATTAAAAAAATAACATTAGTTACTTTTGAGGTTTATGAGACCTTTATTAATCTAATCTGTCAATACTGACAAAACAAACTCTGAGGTAGTTCTACTCAAGCTGTACTGCAAATGTTTGAGCAATCAAATAGTAGTCGATAACTATTTGCAATTGAATTCTTTGAATTTATATCACCTATTAGAAAGCAAATGCATAAGAAAACATCTCAGAGATTTCTCCCTCTTCAGAAAACATCCAGTAATAGAACTTTCTTCTTGTGTATAGACCTATAAATTTATATAAGAAGAAATTAAATGTATAAAATGATTTATAGGTGGATTAAAAAAGCTTGCAAGTTTGGGATTTCATACATCTTCATGAAAACTGTTATAAATCTTTGTAACATAAATTGCTTATCCTGGTTCTACAGAAACAGCATAAACAGAGCAAGCAATTATCTGTAATAAACTTTTTCTTTAATATTGTGGCAATCCCATTTTCTTAACATACTCATCACAATATATCTTATGCTCTCCTATAGTCAAACAATGTGTTCTCATTTCTCATGGCTTTTACCATTGTGCAGACTCGGAAATGCCTTGGTTAAGTTAGTGTGATCATTTTCTAATAGTATTTTTTCAAAGTGAAATTTATTCAAAATTTAAATTCAAATACACTAAAGCATTAACAAAATAGTAGGATTAATGCTAAAATTCTGAGCAATCCAGGAAGAATTTTTAGTACATAGATGACTATGCTCATTACAAATATCTGTTTTGTGCATAACTTTCATGGTTATTTATTAGAATTCAACATAACTTTTTTGAAAATTTTACTTTTCTCCAGTCTCTTTAATTTCAGTTTTTAGAAGATAGTTAATATTCAATTTAGATTTATTTAACGGTAATGGTAATGATTTCCTTGCAGAGGAAAGCAAGCTATGGTAATTTAGATGGTAGAGAAATAGGTAAATGGGTACGCTGAGATAAAATTGTATTCTTTCTGGAAAATAAAGCTTTCATTTATTTGAGATTAAAAAATTAAATCCAGCAGAGCAGAGTGACTAATGCCTGTGACTTTAACTACTTAGAGGCTGAAACTGGGCAGATCAATGGCTCCAGGCTGAGCAGTAGGATACACTCAAGAGACCCCTGATACATGTCAACCATGTGTGACATGTATCAGTCATGCTAGCCTTGTGGAAGGCACTGATCAGAAGTGGAATTCTAGACTGGCCAAGACAAAAATGTTTGTAAAACTCCATCTTAGTGGAAGAAGGTGAGCACTGTGGTCCTCGTCTGCAATCTCAGCCATAGCAGTAAAGAATAAAACAGAATGAGCATAGTATAGTTATGGGCCCAGGAAAATGAACCTATCTCAAAATAATCAGTGCAAAAAAGAAAGGAGGCATGGCTCAGTAGCACAGCAACTGCCTAGCAATTGCAAGGTGTTAAATTCAAACCCCAGTACCAACACAATATAATCTCTTACTTTTTCTCTTTGAATCAAAGTCATAAATACTTAACATTTATATAAAATTCCAAACAGACATGTCTAACAGAGCCAAAGAAATCACAGAATATAGCCCTTTTCAGACAAAGACTAGATTAACCAATGAAAAATGCAAACTAGAGAACATAGGACAAAGTTTCTTTCATTCGCAGCTGAGTCCTGGCATTTGGAAACAGAGTATCAGATTTAATGCTTTGGATAATTAGAATCTAAATTTTAGGTCATATCCTAGAGTGTGCAAAGGTTGACCCAATTTACAAAAACAAACAAACAAACAAAACACTTGTCAAACAAGAATTTTCTATCACAAATCTTCAGTCTTTTAGCTAGTTGCTTATAAAAGACATTGCATGTCATCTTGTATTCAAATCCAATTTCCTTTGGGTGCATATCCATTTGTATGTTCACAGTCAGATGAAGTGTTGACCCTGAATCTGAATGTTCTTTCATAAGTATATTTATTATCTGCATTACATAATTTAGGATATTGTATATGACAGCGAAGAGAAAATCCAGTGTTTTACAATCCTATTGAGAAATTTAACCTAAATGTGGGTCATGAGTCAAAAAGTTAATTTTCTTCTACTAATATGTGCAGTGATTTTGGAAATCTATTTCTTTATTGATATATTATTAGCAGTAAATCAAAATACAAAGCACTTTATAAATACATGGCAATATTTATTAAATATTTATCTACTGGTTCTACCATATGTATATGTATACACAAAACACATGCATATGTATATGTAAATTATATATGTATATGTTCACTATATAAGTATATATGCACACCTGTATGTGTACATATATATGCATACATATATGTTATGCATTAAAGTATATATATACACACATATGGGTGTTCTAGTGTACTGGAGGTAGAGCTAGAACTCAGGGCCAGGATGTTCTCCTTTAGATAGTTCACTGAAATCTGGAAATCCATCACTTAAGCTTAGGCTGGTTTCCTATGTCAATCCTCATATCTTAGTCTCTTGAGTAGGTTGGGTTAACAGCCATTGGTGCCTGGTCTATTTATATTTAATCAAATATTTTAACTTTCATAATTTAGATAAAGAAATTTAATGAACTCATAAAAATGTACTTATGTCTCAGATTGTAATCATAAGAGAATATATTAATTTCAACATGTTATTTATCTAAGCTTTTAGAAGATCATAGTCATTTTCACCTTATGTGTGAGACAATATAGATGAAATGACAAATGTGTGAACTGTAATCATATTTTTTATCTAATCATTGAACAGAACTGTAGAGAAAACAACTAAAATGTGCATTTACAATGAAAAAAGATCTTAAACTGATAGGTAATGTTTCTTATAGTATCAAGTATCTCTATCCATTGTTATCTATTCACTGCTTGATTAACTTTCTGATTATACAAGCACACACACACATATAATTTGTGGGGGTGAATCTCTTTTCTGAATCTATCTGTGATTTTAAAATAGTTTTATATAAATAATGATGCAAGTTCATTATATTAAGAAATTTTATTGTGATATCATCCACATATACAGTGTACAATGTGTACAACCATCCGTTATACCCTCCTAACGCCCATATTTCCTACACTCTTTTCAAGCAAAAACATTACCCCTTAGTATTGACTAGATGTCTTTGTAGTATCTACATTTATTCTATAGGTTATTGTATGTATGTATTTATTGTAAATTACTATTTTCTTTTACCTTTCAGTGGAAGAAATCAACAAATTTATCTGACTATCATTATACATGACCCTCAGGCTTTTCTTCCTTTATAGCCTTTTTAAAAATACAATATATGAAAAAAATACTGTATATGTGTTCAAATGTATGAAGCAGTTTTTTGAAATGACAGTATACATAGAAAATGCTATGGCTCATTTATTTTCGTAAGATATCAACTCAAAATCACAACAATGCATACATCATTGAAGACAATTCTACTCAGTTCATATGAAACTCAATAAGCCTGTGCTCCTAGCCCTGAAATCACTAACATCCATCTCTTACATTAACCACTTAAAAAAAAGTAAATATATTAACTTAAATAAAGTTGGTTAGGAGCATTTTTCTTCCACCAAAATGTCTAAGAAAGTGTATGACAAGTTTCAGTTTAACAGGAATTAAAATTGATATGTGATGAATCACTGCACAATGTAACTTTGAATGGAAAGCAGGGAAGCATTTACTACCTGCTCTTGGCTTTGTCAGTATATAATTAGAGGAGATATTCATCTAAAGAGTAGCTCTGTAGTTGTCAAAGTGAGTAGCTGTTTGACATAAGGATATCAGGAGATGCTGGATTGTCATTTCATTTATTCACTTTTAATTCAGATATTTTGCTTCAGTTAGAGAACATCAAGAAACATTTTCAAAATATATTGAGTTCTTCAGAATCAAATTTCCTGGGTGAATCAAATCGATGCTAGCTAATCTTTTAACCTAGATCTTCTGTTCTAAATGACCAGAATTGTTAGGTAGAGCCCTATTCTAGATTTATCTAGTTCCATGAGAACAAACAGCTATGGTAGCATGATTGAAAACAAATAGTCTTCAAAAATCACATTGGATTTCCAAAGATGACACAATCTCTTTGATACTAAATTCCTTCAGCTTCCAGATTAGCTTGGAAATACATGAGTCAAGGAGCTAATTTTCATTATCTGTATTCCTGCATAAGATAAGTATGTCCTATTTTGTGATCTCAATAAGATCAATATTGCAATGTCTGACACATTAATGTCTGCAGAATGTACTTCTTTCTTAAAATCTTGAGTTATATGACAAATTACCTACTTATTTTGTTGCTAAGTCAAAATCTCAAACTTAGCATTCCACCCTCCCCCGCCCCCCCCCCAAAAAAAAAGAAACAACATCTGGGCTCACATATTCCTCTGGGCCTCCTCCCCATTCTCTTCATTTCATTTAATGGCACCTACAGTCATTTATTTCCTCACTCAATAATGTTTGCCTTTTTTTTAACTCCTCTTAACTCTCCATCAACATGAATTTCTAATCTGCAAAAAAATCTAGTCTACCTTCCAATTACAAAACTTACTGCATGCATTTCCACCTCTTTATCTATCTCTTATTCTACCTCTACATGCAGTTGTCTCCTGAAACAGCTTTTCAAACAACTCCCTGCAGCAGATGAGTGATGCCTTTCCCCAAATAATCATGTCCTCATCCCTCAGAAGGTGGATTTCTTCTTCAAATGCCAAAGGATTTTGCATATCTAATTAAATTAAAGATGTTGAGACAAGGAGAATATACTGGGTTACTTAGATCACTCCTAATTGTAATCACAAGTATCCTTACAACAGGGAGGCAGGACAATGAAAGTAAGTAGGCAATCTGACAGCAAAAGTAATGGTTTAGATTGATGTGAGTAGAAGGGCATCGAGTCAAGGAAGACATGTGTTATCAATAAAGTGGAAAAGACCCAAGTCTTTTTGGGTGCCGCTGACTCAGTCACTCCCTTTATCCCACTCATCCTAGCATCCTAGCCCATGTGACTATTTGTTATAAGATTCCTCCCCTGATCACTGAATGTAACCAGTATCCTCTCTCACTTTTTTGTTTTTGTTTTGGTTCTTTGCCAGTTCTGGCTCTTGGACTAAGGACCTGAGACCTGTCTCTGGCTTATTTTTGTTTTTGTTTTGTGTTTTTTTTTTGGCCAGTCCTGGCCTTGGACTCAGGGCCTGAGCACTGTCCCTGGCTTCCTTTTGCTCAAGGCTAGCATTCTGCCACTTGAGCCACAGCGCCACTTCTGGCCGTTTTCTGTATATGTGGTGCTGGGGAATCGAACCCAGGGCCTCATGTATACGAGGCAAGCTCTCTTGCCACTAGGCCATATCCCCAGCCCATCTGGCTTATTTTTGCTCAAGGCTAGCACTCTACCTCTTGAGCCACAGTACCACTTTTGGCTTTTTTCTGTTTATGTGGTACTGAGGAATAGAACCCAGGGCTTCATGCATGTTAGGCAAGCACTCTACCACTAAGTCACATTCTCAGCCCATCTCTCACTGTTTTATCCTTGTCCTGTGCTCCCTTGCCATTTTCTTTTCTATTTTAGGTATTAGGTGGTATTATTTCCTGTTTTCTTTGCTTCTCTTTACTCTCCAAAGTAATCACTAGGATAAAATCAAGTCTGCATCTCATTAATGACTCTCTCTCTATATATAGCACTTACAATAGTATGAACTTAGAAAAGTGTATACCTTCAAATATATATGTGATCACCAAGTACTTTCCTGTATGAATCCCTATAATAGCATCTTTGGGAATCTGTGTTCAGAATGATCTCTTCTGGACATCAATATGCAAACATACTATACTATCAGGTTCATTTTTCTATATATTGTGATGGTTGTATTGAGTAATTATGATTTCCTTTAAATGTGTAACGATGGCATACTCCTATGTGCTGCTAACCCAGATGCTTCCAAGATTACAACATCCTATTCAGGCATAATACAATGTCAATGAATATTCACCTGAATAATAACAGTGTATCTAACATAATGATATAATTATTATCCTATTATAATGGTAGGAAATTGACATTAGTTAAATGCATATATTATTTCACCTTATCACCTGCATTACTGTAACCATTAGGTGAATGAAAGTGCAAATTTCACCTCTCTATAGAAAAATCCTTTGGTCTCTGTCACAGTCACCTTTTTGCACTATCCTCACCTCAGTAAGTCAATAATTTGTTTTCATTTCTATGATTTTCTCATTTCAAGAATGTTTGAAAATGAAACCATATATTATGTGACCTGTGGAGATGGGCTTTCTGAATTTAACCTAATGCCCTTTCTAATCATCTAAGCTGTTATGGGTAGAGATGGTTCATTCACTTTTATTGCTGTGTGGTATTTCATGTTTTCAATGCAATTCATAATATTTTTTCTTTATTGTTAAAGTGTGATACAGAGGGGTTACAGATTAATATGAAAGGCAGTGACTACATTCTTTGTTCTACTTGTTACCTCCTCCTTCATTTCCCCCGTCCCCCTCCCCCTTCACTTCTCCCCCCAAGAGTTGTGCAGTTGGTTTATACCAAATGTTTTCTAAGTGTTGCTTTTTGAATGGTTTGTCTTTTTGTTCTTTGTCTCTCGATTTTGGTATGCCCTCTCCTTTCCCCAGTTCTATTACCTATATAAACACTATCCAGGGTACTCGGCTGTAATACAGTGGCAGTGAGGGTACAGCTACAGGAAGGGAGTACAAGAGAAACAAAACTAAGTAAACCACTCAGTCAAACAAACAGAGAAGGAAAAAGAGGGAAAAAAGTAGTGCCAGTTCACATGGCATGTTGTTAATAATGACAACAGTGGTATAACTCATGTTTCCATAACATGGAGTTCATTTCACTTGGCATCTTCTTATGTGGTCATATGGGCATAGCTATTGGGGTATTTTGGTCTTCTACCATGACAAGCCTATTCCTGTACTAGCTATTCCCTATGAGGGACACCATGGAGTTTATGTTTCGTTGGGTCTGGGTCACTTCACTTGGTATGATTTTTTTTCCAAGTGCTTCTATTTCCTTACAAATGGGGCAGTGCCATTCCTTCTGATGGAGGCATAGAATTCTATTGTGCATATATACCACATTTTCCTGATCCATTCATCTACTGAGGGGCATGTAGGCTTGTTCCATGTTTTAGCAATGACAAGTTGTGCTGTGATGAACATAGTTGTGCTGGCAGCTTTAGTGTGGTCTTGCTTGTAGTCTTTGAGGTAGATGCCCAAAAGTGGGGCTGCTGGGTCATAGGGGAACTCTATGTTTAGCCTTCTTCAATTCATGATAATTTTTATACAACATAAAACAATAAGTGACTGGGCTGGGATTTCTCAGTTCTATGATGTCATCATAGTCTGGAAGGGCCTTTTCTTCTTTTTCCAAGGATTTGGCTTGATAGTGGGAAAGAAGATAGAGAATCAATCATTGTCCATCTTAGATATCAGGCTCCTGCTCTCTCAGTTATTACTTTATTCAGCTTAGCCTCAAAAGCTACTTCTCTCTATGAATTTTAAATCTGTGAGGTTAGGGGTGTCTACACTTAGTTACCTACAAGACACAATCATTAAAAGATTTGAATCTCAGATTCTTCATTGGTAAAGAGAAAGTAAATATTGCCCATAATATAAATATGAATTAATCTTAGGCATATGAAATGTCTGATCCATTGCCTTTCAATGTAAGATAGTGATTCTAATTAATTATATATAGAGAGAACATAAAATATATACCCAAAGCTTTGTGGGGCCTATATTTTACCTAATCTTTAAAAACATCCATTTTTTTTTGTACCACTGTTATTTGCATGAACATAGAGCCTAAGCATTGCCCCATTGATCCATCCCTCTACTTCTAGGTTTTTGGTGGTTAACTGGAGGTAAGAGGCACATAGACTTTCTTGCTCATGCTGGCTTCATGCTGTTATCTCACCCCCTAGTACATAGAGTTATAGTCATGAGCCACCACCACCCAGTTTGAACATTCATTTTTATTAGCACAATCATAGCATAAAAATTGTCCAAAAATTACCCTGGAGAAGCAAAAGGATAATCAAATTCAGCAAGTAGATTCTGACAATGCATGCCTTATTGATTAGTGAAGAAATTAATATGATTGTAATCACTCATGATGCAATAGTATGTTTAGGAAATGGAGATTTTTTTTTTTATGGAGCACTGCATCTCATTTTGATTTTTAGTATAATTGTTTAGTAAAGATCATCAACAAATACTTTTTTTAAAATGGCTATACAATGCTCAGTAGCTCCTTTTTAACTCATGTTAAGCTTTCATTAAACACATATTACATAAAAAGTAAAATATAATTTTTTGTTGAACTTACATAAAGGGAAATGAATCAAAAAATTCATATGAAATGATAAGAGACCCAGAATAGCAAAAACAGTCCTTAGCAGGAAGAATAGTGCTAGAGTAATCTCAATACCAAGTTATATGTAAGTAAAGTAACTGAGAAGTGTTCATTCAAGAATGCTTATGAGAACCTATGTTTGTCTTACCAACTTTTCAAGATCTTATCAATAAGAATTAGTATGAGAACATGAAAAATATATCTGTAACCGCAGCAAAAAGAATAAAAGTATCTATGAGTAAAAAAGATCTATCACATACTTGAAACAGAAGAAAAATGATAGAAATATAGAATATAATAATACGTGATAGAACAGTGCAAGATGAGGAGGCTCCTTTCAGGGAGGGTGGACTGTGGCAAGAGTTTCTTATTGGTATCCACAATACAGGAAAATGGAATGTTAAGGTATCAGAACCAAAAGGAATTCATTGGAAAGATTCCTAAGATAACATAAATTCAGGGGTTTCTTCTCTTACCTTATGCCAAACTCATACTTACTCACCAGAATACTGATGTTTTCTCCTCCATGATACCCAGAAAGCCGCTATTGAAGATACTGTCCTGAATATAAAATAGGCATGATTTTATAATAGATAATGTAAAAAAATTCTCCTTATTCTAGAATTTTGTGGATAACTTATAATTCAACCCATTTATGCATATATTCTCCCCCCAGATTTCCTTTTTTTTTTTTTTTTTTTTGGCCAGTCCTGGGCCTTGGACTCAGGGCCTGAGCACTGTCCCTGGCTTCTTTCTTTTTTTTTGCTCAAGGCTAGCACTCTGCCACTTGAGCCACAGCGCCACTTCTGGCCGTTTTCTGTATATGTGGTGCTGGGGAATCAAACCCAGGGCCTCATGCATACGAGGCAAGCTCTCTCGCCACTAGGCCATATCCCCAGCCCCCCCAGATTTCCTTTTATGAAAGGAAACTTGGAACACACACACACACACACACACACACACACACACACACACACACACACACACACAAATCCCACACAACACAAGTAGCATAGTAACATTAGAAATATTGACATCAATTACAATTGTTAATTAGTACACTTTCATCAGAAGAACAAATGAGAAATATCAGCTTAAAACAATTAACGAAGGAGAAGAATTAACCTTGGATGTATGATGTATTAATAGAAGACAACTAAAAAATAAAATCCTAATTATTGCCACAAAAGAAGAGAACAGTGAAAACCAGCAAAAAAAAACAAAAAAAAAAAACAATAACAGAGTGCTTCAAAAATCAATGCAAAACCTAATTCACTAATAAAAAATAAACATTAATAAAATAGATGAATGTTTTGATCAATAGTAACATATGAGCAAAAATAATATACATGTATATGTAAATGCATACACATAGAAAAATCAAACATAAAATATCTCTATTACAATGCATAGAAAACAAAATAGTGTGAGGAGATTTAAATGCATAAGGATTGATTCCATATCTTGGCTATGGTAAAAAATGCTGCAACAAACATGGATGCACTAGAAGCTTTAATGTAGCCTGTTTTGTGTTCTACTGGTAAATGCCCAGGAGTGGGATCACTGGTTGTAGATCTAGTTTTAATCTATATACTTCCTTGCAAAGTGGTTGGAAAATTATAGTAGCATTCCCTTTTGGCCACATCCTTGCCAGCATTTGTTATTGTTAATTTTCATAATAATGGACATTTTAACTGGGGTGAGGTAGAATCTCAGTGTTTGTGATTTGTGTTTCCTTTATGGCCAGAGATGTTGACCACTTCTTCATGTGTCTCTTGGTCACTATTTCTTCTTCCTCTAAGAAGTCTTTCTTTAAGTCTTTAACGAATTTATTAATTAGTTTTAGAATTTTCGAGGGTTTATTTTTAGCAGGTTCTAATTTTTTGAGCTCCAAGTATATTTTAGGTATGAGGCCTTTGACTGATGTATAGCTAGTGAAGATCTTCTCACATTCAATGTTTTTGATTGGGCTAGCGATATCCTTTGCACTTCAGTTTGATGCAATCCTATTCATCCGGTTTTTCTTTTCTTTTCTTTTCTTTTTTTTTTTTTTTTTTTTTGTGACTCTGGACTTTTACATTGGAAGTTTCCACCCATGCCTACAAGGCCTAGTATTTCCCCTGACCTTTCCTGTAATATTTTCATTATCTGGTTTTACATTGAGATCTTTGATCCAATTAGAATTGATTCTGTTACAGGTGACATGGTGTCATATAAGTTTCTAGTTTCAGCTTTCTGCATATACATAGATAATTTTCCCAGCACCACTTGTTAAAGAGGCTATTTTTCTTCCAACTTGGGTTTTTGGCTCCCTTATCAAATAGTAGGTGGCTATATGTTTGTGGACTTATTTCTGGGTCTTCTGTTCCATTGGTCCTCAGGCTGTTTTTATTACTATGACTTTATATTAAAGTTTGAAGCTTGCTATTGAGATGACTCTAGCACTATTCTTCCTCCTAAGGACTGTTTTTGCTATTCTGGGTCTCTTATCATTTCATATGAATTTTTGGATTCATTTCTCTATTTCTTTGAAGAAAGTTGTCAGAATTTTGGTGGGTATTGTATTGAATTTGTATATAGCTCTGGGCCATATTAACATTTTTTACAATTTTAATTCTACCATCTAGGACCATGGGAGATTTTTCTTTTTCCTTAAGTCTGTTTCAATTTCTTTTTTCTGGGGTGTTCACAATAGAAGTCTTTCACATCTTTGGTTAAGTTGATTCTTGGGGGTTTCTTTCTTTCTTTTTTCTTTCTTTCTCTCTTTCATTTCTTTCTTTCTTTCTGAGGCCATTATAAGTAGAGATGCTTTCTGATTTCAGTCTCACTCTTCTCATTGTTGGAATACAGGAAAACTACTGTTTTATGTGGATTGATCTTATAGTCTGCTACTTTGCAAAAAATTTGATCAATTCAAGTAGCTTGAATGAGGAATCTATAGGGTCCTTTTAACACAGGACCATGTCATCTGCAAAGAAGGATAGCTTTACCTCTTCATGCCCTGTTTGTATTCCTTTTATGTGTTTCTCTTGCCTTCCTGCTCTTGCTAGGAATTCCAGCATTATGTTTAAGAGGAGTTGAGAGAGTGCTTGTCTCATTCCTGATTTTACAGGGAATGGTTTTAACTTTTCACCATTAAGTATAATGCTGGTTATAGTTTGTCCTATATAATCTTTATGATATTAAGGAATGCTTGGTGGATTCCTACCTTGTCCAGAGCTTTTATCATAAAGGGGAGTTGAATCTTATCAAATGCTTTTCTGTATCTATTGTGATGATCATGTTCGTTGCAGCATTGTTTACCACAGGCAAGATGTGGAATCAACCCAGATAACCCTCAGTGGATAAAGGGATTAAGAAAATATACACAGCAGAATTATACTTATCCATCAGAAATAATGATGTTATACCATTTGTAAAGAAATGTTTACTAGACACTATGTGGAAATTGAGCTGGATATCTGTAGAGGGATGGGAGAGAAAAACTGGGAGAGAGCAAGGGAAGAGTTTGAAAAGAATTGTACTCATTACATCATGTAAGTGATTGTAATCCCTGTTTATATCAACTTTACAATAACAATAAAAATAAAAGCAACTTTTAAAAATACACAAAAAGAACAACTAATTTTTTACTTCTATCTGTCTAAGTATCTACTTGAAACTTCTGCAATATACATGAAAGGGAAATGCAAATAGAAGTTTATAATGTGTATTGTTTTGTGTGGGGTAAATACATTTAAATATTTCTCTTGTGCTCGCTTTGGCAGCCCATGTACTAAAATTGGAATGATACAGAGAAGATTAGTATGGCCCCTGTGCAAGGATGACACGCAAATTTGTGAAGCATTCCATATTTTTAAAAAATTTAAAAAAATAATAAAGATTTCTCTCAAAGGCTGATTTGAACTCTTGGATCCTATAGCATTTTCAACAAAGAACAGTAAATGTTTTAGAGAAGTGACAAAGGGAAAGGAAATGACCTGATTCTCAAGGTGCAACACGTTGTGGAAAGGAAAAGGTGTGGGAAACTATGACAGACAAAGGCTAGAAGGTAAGATCTGCAGAATCTTCCAGTGCAGGTTCCAGGCTGGTAAGTGTCCTCAGTGTTGGGGCTATGAATCTGGCTTGGTGGTAGAGTGCTTTTGTAGCATGAATAAAGCTGTGGGGTTGATTGCTCAGTACCACATAAACAGAAAAAGCTGGAAGTGGCACTGTGACTCAATGATAGAGTACTAGTCTTAAGCAAAAGAAGCTCAGGGACGGTACCTAGGCACTGGTCAAAACAACAACAACCACAAAAACTAAAAAAAACAAAACAAAACTCTTCATTGGTATCAGGTGATTATCTTTTGTGCTATGTAGTTGACAAGGTTTAACAAGCACACTTTTAGAAATATATGTCCTTTTATTTATTTATTAAAATAATTAGTACACAAGTGTCTGTAGTGTCTGCATCCCAAAATAATTCTTATGCAAAAGCACTATATGTGAAGCAAATGAATCTGCTACCCTCCAGCATGTAAAGTACATATGCAACCATTTTGATATTATGCAATATAAGGCCAAATGATTAAAATAAATGAATCATGAAAAAGGGTTTTATTATTTAACACTAATAAAAATATATAAATGGAGATAGAGAGGAACAGTATATCTGTTTTTAAGATATGTTGTCTTTAAGATCTGTTTTTAAAATCTGAATTAGGGAACAGGTATTTAATCTTACACTTTAAAATGATACAATATCCATGATCCATTACAAGACAATGTTGGGGATGATATGAAAGATGAATAAATTACATTTTAAATATACTTACATTATTTGATTCTTAACCTAGCATAATTTTTTAAATTTTATTCAAAATATTGTTTATCTAGGTAACTTTGAAACAATAAAAATAAATACTACACTTACTGTAGTTTTCCAAGGTGCTTATGGATACCTATTTGACCAAATTCACCAAAAATAAAACACAAATAATTATATTCATAAAATTTATAGTCATAGCTTAGTGCTATGTTGTTACCATATATTTGGTAGTCTAAGGAATATTTTCTAGTGTTTCAATAATACTTTTGTTTGTTGCATTTCTTTCTAAATAAGCTATTAAAATATTTTATTATAGAGGCTCAAACCAAAACATAAGCCATAAAAGTCATTTCTAATCTAATGACAAGTTGTTTTAAATCACTATTTTACTCTAATGTGCACTTGCTTTCCTAAGAAAAATATTCTTAAGAGGACAGTTAGCATTTTATAATGATACATGCATAAGCTTATATACTATTTAAAATAAATATTATAACTTGGACATATGTTATGTCAGCTCAAATTTTCTAGTTACTATAGTGCTTAATCATATCTCTATTTTCAAAAGAGAGATATTAATCACAGTAGTAGTACCACAGGAGACCAATAAGAAAACAAGGGAAATATAGCTTTAATGGAAGTTATTTCCATTTCAGGTACATATAGCTTTATTTTTCTATTACCAAGCTTGATTTGATACCTTCACTGCACAAACTACAGATTACAGAAAAATTCTAGTATAACTTTTGCAGTTCTGAAAAACGACAATTTGATAAAAACTTTGAATAATTAATGAGTATGTTAATGAGTATGAAATATATAAATAATCATTATGGTACAATATTTCTAATTTTCAATATTTATTTTATTAGCATTTGAAGTAGACTTCTCTTTCACACTGATTCTTTTTATGATTAATTCCATGTATTTGATTATATCTCCTTCTTTCCAGATCATCAGCTTGTTAATCCATGAAATTCTATATGTCAGTAAATCACAAGTAAACTATTTGTTAGCATTTCCCCAGCCTCAGGTCCTCAGCTCCTTCCACTAGCCCCAAGATCCACCCATACCTCATGAGCCACTCCTACTCACTACCTACCTACTTCCCCTTTACCCCCAGAAAGAGAAGCTGCCATCTGGATAAGGTGCAGACGCCATGTATACCTCCCACTCCTGTAGGAACTATGGCCCCACTAATAAACCTCCTTATAAACCTTCTTCTGCTGTCTGTGATTATCTCCGCATGGTCCCCTGGGATGGCCGGGACATATCCTTTCACTATTGAATGCTAATATTAAAAAATATATCCATATGAAACTTATTTCAAAGAAAGATTAACTTCAAACAACAGTTACATTAATAGCTTTAAAAATTTCCTGAAACCCAGGTCTATAAGAAAGCTTCATATTAGAGATGCAATCAAGAATAAAGAAAGATTAGGACAATATTTTGGAGAGAAAGATGAGCAAAACAAAGTAATGCAAAGATAGGTGATGTCTTCATAACTGAAGTACAGTACTTTTATGCCTTTGCCTCTCAGTCTTTTATGGGAATGTGAATCATTTGAACATCTGGATAATGTACAGATTTGAATCAGTATGGAATGTGATTTGATATCCTGAATATCAAGGAAGCTCACAAGAGATGTCTATGTTGTGAGCTCAAAGACCACATTTAGTTTACTTAAGGCATGATCCATAGAGATTTAGAACAAATACATGGCCCTCTGAGCTTATTTACTGAAAAATGGTGAACAATATTTAGGAAGATGATTTAAAGACAAGTTGTTTTGCTCCTGGGATCTCCATTTCCTAAGCATTATTTTGTACTTTCTCTATCTCCCAGGGACCAGAGAATTTTAAGTGAATACTGAGTCCTACCTCCCACATAGATAGTAATCTTTGTTTTAGTCTTCACTTTTCAGAACATGATTCTGCTGGCCTTCATTAACTTATGACTTTGTCACTTTATAAACATCCATTTTATCTGCAGTTTGAAAGCAGATATTGACCTTTTTGCACAATTTCTAAATTATTATTACTTTACTTGTTAAGCATGCTTCAACTTAGTGATTAACACAAATTTATGTTTTTTGAGTGTTATTTCTCTCCAGTTTATGACATAAACTATGGCATATGGTCTATCACTATTGTTAACAGAGATATATTTTAATTACCTTTGATGGTGGACATTTTTCAGTAAGGGGATCTACCCATTGGCTTCATCAATTAAGTCATTATACATGAGACACTGATTAGCAAATATCTTTAAAATTCTTCAAAAGCAGTTGAAGTTACTCTAGAGTCACATGGTGTTATTCGGCATTCCTGATATTACGATAGAAGAAACTGCATTTCCAATTATCACCTACGTGAGTCTGACATCCTTACAAACCTCCTCAGGCATTACCTTACCTTGCAATACCAGGACATCAGTGCATTGGTGAGCATAAATGGGGACATCTGACAACCTCTCCACAGGTGGTAATTCTTCAAAATGAGACATTATGAATTTAAACCAATTGGAGGGATTATAATTGAGGTTCTATTAGTGATCCGACCACAAGCTGGATGAGTTATTGTGTTATTAACAAAGAAAAGAAGAAATTGACCTTCAAATTGGGTTCACTTTGGAATGTAAGATAGAAATGTCATTCAACTAAATGCTCATTATACCTGATATTTAGATGAAAAATAACTTTTCCCCAAAAGATATGAAGAAAATATTATGTTAATTTCACACATTGAGCAATGTATAATGCTAACATGTCAAAACATCTCTGGAATAGGAAAGTAACTAATGTGTACACTAGAAATACTGCAAAAAAAAGGATGATGGCTAATGGGAATTTGAATGAGGCTGAATCTTAAATAGTTCTATCGGTATTAAAGCTCCTTTCTAAAAGAGAAATTTAAGAGAAGAAGACAGGGCCTCCATGAGGTATTATACTAAATTAAACTAATTAATCACTATTTCTGGAAACACAGATAAATTCCTTATTAGAACAATATTGTACGTGGCAATTTTTACATGACTTCATGTCAACCATGCATTTCTTTGTAAGTGGCTATTACCGACTCTTAAAATATAATTTAAAATAAGTGTAGTCAATTTGAAAATACCTTTTATTTATTAATGTAGCTACTGACTTACTTCCAGTTTTGAAAATAAACTAATTTATTACAGATGAGGAATAAACCTATTTTTTCTGATTGAATAAAATATGTAATATATAAACAGGTAAGATTAAAATAACAATATTATTGTTTTTCTTCCAGTAAGCACAGGTGACGGTTTTCTTGTTGATTCCTACTTATCAGTAATGCACAAAGATACTGTGAAGTATATTTCAAATTCTAGTTTGTGAATTGTTGATAAATTTAATAATGTCACTTTTGTGACTTTCAAAATTTTTGAAATGTACTACTGTAAAATAATTTAAAACTTTTTATGCAAAATAAAATAAATGATATGCATATAGTTAAAGGTAAATATAAAAGACAGTTTTCCTACTGAAAATTTAAATATAGTTATCATATCACGCTTTCCAGTAGATTTAAGATAATTATTATCACATTTGTATAAATGAAATGGAAAGACTGACAGGAAAAGAAAAACAAAACTGCTCAATAAGCACCAAGGGTAGCATTGAAAAACACAAGACAGCAAGATTATTAGAAATAAGAATGGGGGGCTGGGGATATGGCCTAGTGGCAAGAGTGCCTGCCTTGGATACACGAGGCCCTAGGTTCGATTCCCCAGCACCACATATACAGAAAACGGCCAGAAGCAGTGCTGTGGCTCAAGCGGCAGAGTGCTAGCCTTGAGCGGGAAGAAGCCAGGGACAGTGCTCAGGCCCTGAGTCCAAGGCCCAGGACTGGCCAAAAAAAAAAAAATGTATTTTCAGGAAAATAAAATGACATTGAGACTGAACCTCACTTCATGCAGAATGGCATCAACATGAAAAAAAAAATATATATATATATCTTTGCTATTACCACCATTATTGAAGTCTGTTAAATTGATGGCAAACTACAGACACTGAAATTTATCACTTGTCAACTCAGTCTACAGTTCTATTTTCTTTTGCATTTTGTTTTCTATACTTTTGTTTTGATCTTTTCCTGATCTCAGTGACCTAATTACTTGTAAGTAGTTTTCAATTTTTTTGTATAAATGAAACATCAGCAATTATTAGGTGCTTCTAATACCCAAATTTAAGAAAGTAAGTACAGGGCTGGGGATATGGCCTAGTGGCAAGAGTGCTTGCCTCGTATACATGAGGCCCTGGGTTCGATTCCCCAGCACCACATATACAGAAAATGGCCAGAAGTGGCACTGTGGCTCAAGTGACAGAGTGCTAGCCTTGAGCAAGAAGAAGCCAGGGACAGTGCTCAGGCCCTGAGTCCAAGACCCAGGACTGGCAAAAAAAAAAAAAAAAAAAAAAGAAATGAGAATGTTAATGTTAATAAATAGCTTCAGTGCCATTATAATTACAAGTACATATGAGGATATTTTTAAAAGAATCCATGAAATGAGCTGTTCTTTGTAGCTAATATTTCATTTAATCTCCTCAAAGAAACCTATTAGTCCCACATTCTAGATAAGGCAACAAGAGACTAGAGTTTATATATGACTTTCTCCATTAATCTTCAGTAGAACCAAATATGAAATAACAGATCCATCTCTTATTGTTATATGGGAACACAATCAGTGAGATACAGAAAAGCCATATTTTGAGAGGTCAAGTCAGGTGTCTTTATTAGAGAGCTAGAGACTGCAGGTGAACAAGTGTCCCAAAGAACCTGCAGCCCTGAACGAAGTTTTTGCAAAGCTTATTAAGGCAAAGAAGAAGCGGAAGGAGGAGGAGAAGGGGGAGGGGGAAGTGGAGGGGGACAGGGAAGGGGGGGGGGAGGAGGAGGAGGAGAAGGAGGAGGAGGGGGAAGAGGGGGAGGAGGGGGAGGAGGGGGAGGAGGGGGAGGAGGGGGAGGAGGGGGAGGAGGGGGAGGAGGAGGAGGAGGAGGACGCAGAGTTCACATGGTATGGGGACCAGCAGGGCTTGCTCTACTGAAGCAAGCTATCTAGGGGAAACAATGAAGGACAAACAAGAGCAAGTAAGTATTCTCATTAGCAAAACTTTCCAGGAACTAAACAACTCACAATTCACTTGCAATTTACAGACTATCACCTCTATAGAGCTTAACAACCCATAACACAGCTGCATGTCAAAGAAAGTCCTATATGACCTCTAGAATTCTTGGAACTGGGTGAAAATTCCCCATCATCTATAACGATGCTAAAATGGCGATGGGGACAAGGTGGTGTAACTTAAATCAAGTATCCATAATTCATTATGAAAAACTCATGTCTTAATCATTACTAGGTAGTAGTGGATATTTATGTCAAACCCAGTATTGTTGAATATACCTGAAATTTCTCATAAAGACAAGTCAAAAATATTTTCCAGTATTTATGGTCAGGGACTATTTCCTATGTATTGGAATAGACTGCTGATATTTGTTGTACTGGGTGAAGTAGAATTCTCTTCCAGTTAGATCAGATAGGGAAACCATAGATTGATACAAATTAACCTTACTCTATTTTAAGAGAAAGATTGGTTCAGATGGACTACAAGGTCAAAGAATTAACTTCAAAGTAGAAGAGTTACAAAAGGAATCTCTACTGAGTATTAAATAGTTATAAAGAAAGATGTCTTAATGCAGATGGGTCTCAGTAGAGGAGTGAATGTGAAGTGATGTAGCTGAGTGACACCATGAAAAATATTCCAGGAGGGCCTATTTTTAGTTTTTGTTAGTGCATGACATTTGGGTACTTAGGGCTTGTACAGAATACCCTTCAACAAAATAGTATTCAGATTGAAGATATGGGTTGTACCAAAGTTTGTGATACATTCTCATTTAAACTCATTATAAACTCAACATAAGATTAAAGTATACAGAAATATGAATAAGCACAAAATAATCAAAGATGTCTGGGAAAGTCTAGATTGGTGAATGCATTGAAGAGATCAGAATGTAGATGGAAGTTCCATAACTCATTTCAACCCCTATTCCTTGCCTCTACATCCTCTATTCACCTATTTTTTTGTGATATATCTTACAAAACATTTGTAAAAGTTAAATTATAAAATCAAGTTCTCCCTATGTTACTAATCACAAATCATATGAAAGAACAACTCAATTGAATTTATCTTGATCAGAAAATATTGATTTTTGTATAGGCATGAAAAGGCCCAATAGTTCTATGTATTGGTTGATTAGGAAACTGACCATCTGGCCCACTGCCTGAGTCACACCTGGCTCTCTGCAAGTTATTAAGTTGTTTGAGAATGATTTAGTGAGTTCCTCATTTCAGAGGGGAATATCTCTCCCAACACCCCAAAGAATGGCCTTATTTTAATGAAATTCCTTTAGAGGGTCATTGGGATGATCAAGTGGCAACAAGCATTCACATTTCAAGAGGAAGCATTACATTTTCCTGACAACCATGCTCTGATGTGCTTTACAAGAATGAAAGGAAGTTCCCAAGCAAGGAATTTTTAGGGAATAGCCAGGCTTTCAATTTGACTGATTGGATGTGCTAAAGTTATGGCTACTCTTTGATAAGATACTTTAAAGTTTTAAATTGTTGTAGCAAACTACCATTCATACATTGCATTAGCCATCTACCTTTCAGTAACTTTCTAATGTGTCTAATGTACTTTGTGATAGGAAGCACACTTGCCAGGTAACTAACTACCTGCTATGCTGAGAGAATTCATAGCTGAAGGATTTGAATTCAGGAAACACAATAGTTACCTTAAAAGGAGGGGTAAGGAAAGAAAGAAAGAAAAAAAACCTCCATGGATGAGTGTCAGTGAAAATGTTTCCGTTTATTTTGGTACCAGTGAGAGAGAAACCTTGTCAGAGTAAATTTAAATTTCCAATATTTATGTTTTAAAAACAGAAGAGTAGTTTATGTCCCAGTGGATCACTGCTTGGAGAAATTAAAAGAAATCAACACTTTTCCTTGGTACATAATTAAATCACCTCACTTTTCTTTCTTTTTATTTCATTTATACTAAACCTTGCAAATCTAAAATCAGTTCAATTCTGTTGGTATTTTCGCTTTCTTTTTTTTATTATTGCTTCATCTCTTCCTTCTCCTTTGTTCCCTCCAGGCAAATGTTCTCTTTGATGGATTCAATTATTTTATTCTGTAGCTGAAATGGCAGTAGTTTTCTGCCAAAAACATAGTCAGTGGCACCATTGTGGTCTTAAGTAGCCCCCCTCCCCTCGCATCCCCCCACCCCCCGACTTCAAGACTAATTAGGAATGCAGTCACTAATCAGTTTGATCCCTCCCAAAAGCCCCAGATTCCATTTCCATTGAAGCCCAAATCCTCCAGAATAAATAAACCCTTCTCTTTGTGCCAGTATAGATTCAGGTTGCAGCTTTTCCTGTTAGTCCATCATAATCAAATAAAAGATAATGAGAACAAGCCATGCATACCCTGGAAGTTTTACTTTGTCTAGTTTTCACATTGGTAAAGTAAAGGAAAGAGACAGAATTAATTAAATACTGTTTTATTTAATCAAATATGACCAAAATATTATTTTCTCAGAAGTGTTAAGTAAGAATTACTGATGAGATATTTTCAGCCTTCTTCAGGAGTAAGTATTCAAAAATCACTGAGTAATTTATACTTTATAACACCCCATTCCTATTAGCCAAGTGTGTAATGGTTACATGGGGTTAAAGGCTGCAATGTCACCTAGCACAAGCCAAGATGTTTGTGATATTCTTGAAGATGAATATTCACCTGAATTTCACAAGAAAATAATATTCTATGACTTAATTTATCCTTGACAAAAATTTATGCATTGCATAACTTATGATCTATGAAACTGACTGACATTTACTCTGCATATACCCCTGTATTTAGTGTCCTATGTAATTAAAAGTTACATAATTTCCTAAATAAGATAAAAAGTAAGAACAAACAAAAAATGTAAAGTGTTATTCACTAAGATGTAAGCTTCTTACAAAACACCAAGGGGGGAGGGGAAACTTTTGTTATAATTATCCACTTTCTTGGGATATGTTAATTACTACTAAATTGCAAATTATACATTTTATATCAATGCTACATACAAGTTAACATGTATTTCTACTTGTAAAAAATATCCTCTATACCCTTAATTTTTTATTGTCTACTCTTCTCAACTATGCTTTTAGCCAGAGCTACCTGTATTATTTCCATTTTTTCTCTAGCAGCAGTGTGGGCCCAGAAGATAAGGAAGACAAATTTGTAATTAAATCTTGTGTGAAATGGATAGCCAGGACTATGACAGAGAGAGAGAGAAAAAAAAAAAAAGAGAAGAAATATTTGTACAGAGTCGTTCATGGTAGTCACAATAGATATTTTGTTTGCATTAGAATTCTCTGGTAATTACTTTTTAAATGCCTGTAATTGTTTTAAAGCTGCTCTGCCACTCATTCATGGAGGGAAGCTTTAATAACCATGCAGGATACAAAAGCAACAGACTACCAAGAACCAGCTGAAGAGATGCTTTTGTAAGATAAATTGAAGGCCGTTTTTTTAGCACTGGCAAGCAACCAATTTGTCACTCCTACTGACCACTCAAGTCAGTGGGGGAAGATGTCAGTTAAATTGATTGTTTGACTGAGTGCAGTGAATGTTTCTGGGCATAACTGTGATTTCAGCTGGAAAGTGACTGACAGTATTCACAGCACAGATGCTGGAAGTAACTGGAAAATGGAAGCAATTTCATGGACGATTCAGATTTGTAAATGCATTTGTTTGAACTATTTGCATAACTGGGTTAGTGTCCCCACTTAGTTTTGTGTGTAAAGAAGTAGCCTCGTGTGGGGTGGGGGGCGGTGAGGGAGGGAAGATGTCAGAAAATCATGAACTTCACTGGAATAGGAACCAAAAATCAACAGAAGAGCAGAAATAAAAACATATCAATAAGGAATGAAAAACAAACATATAACAAGAATAGCCTAAATTGAAGAAAAGGTATATAGAACCATGTGATAGGGAGAAAAATACCATACCCGATCCTCCAATTATGATTTACTTTCTATTTTTTTACATTATTTCTTTTTCTGTCTAGGGTGTATGGAAGACAATGCAGATACACCCTATCAATGAGCAAGTGATACTAATGATTAGTGTTGACTAATACTTTACTTTTATCTTGATAAGTTGACAAAAACCATTTATAGAAAACTTCAACAAATATTCACAGGTACATATACTAAAAACTACCTTCTGGATAGGAATATTTTTACCCATTTTGTCTGTCATCATTAGATTATAATCTATTTATCTATTTTCTATATTTACCAGTTTACCTACATATAGATGCCTTTTAAAAACATGCATATATGCTTTGCCATTATATTTATTAAAATATAATATAATATTATATACATACATATAATAATAAAACAACCACTTGGGGTATGATTTTGTTGTTGTTTTGCTTTGCTTTTGACAGTACTGGGGCTTGAATTCTGGGCCTGGGTGCTTTCCCAGAGCTTTTGTGCACAAGCCTAGGGCACTACCACTTGAGTCACAGCTCTACTTATGCCTTTTTATGGTTACTTGAAGAGTCTTACGGACTTTCCTCACATCTCCCATCTCATCCTCTTGAATACCTAAGATTACATGTGTGAGCTACTGGCACTCAGATTGGTATATGTTTTATTTAAGAAAAAAAAAGACAATTCCATTTTAAATAAAATAGTTATTAGTTTTGTGTGTTCTTTCAAAATATTACTCTTGGAGGAGACTGTATCTAACACTCCCCTTCAAGCTCCAACTTGCTCATATAGACTCCACTCTTCCATTAATGTTGGCTTAAGTGGTTCTTCCTTTTAAATGTTTCTCTGTAAGTAAACTGAGTTCAAAAAACTAGATAAACTAGTTTTTGTTGAAAACTTACTCTTACTACCACCAAGTTACATGATCTTGACTGTTGTTGTTTTTCCCAATCCTATTTCTTTCATTGTAACAGAAAGGACATACTTACTATATAGATTTGTTATACAGATTACATGGTACAAAATAAAGGCCACATGTGATTGCACAGTTTTCCAAATTTTACTGTTGCTCTATTTGTTTATCATGTGTCTCATCTTTACTAAACAGAAACTTTCAGAAGGCACAGAAAACATCTCAATGGTCTAATTGTAGAGTACAAAGTGCTTATATAACAAATTCCTTGTGCCTATAAATTGTTTCCTTATATTTTGTGTGTAGAAAACTCAGTTTTATCCACAAAATGTCATTATTATCCACCATTCTACAAAATTACTTGATTGTGTTGTAACTGGGGAACTCTTCTTGGTGTCTTTATTGTCTCTTGTCTAAGTGTCCCTCGCGAGCATGTACTGAATCCTTTATGCCTGTTACAGAATGCTTTAACTTTATACATAGGATGAAATTATGGAATTCATAATATGTAACTAAAGTTGGTACTTGTTTGCTAAGTAGTGGGTACTATTTCAACTTATTAAGATATAATAAATTGTTTATTCCTAATGTATATGAGAAAACTGAGGCTTATATGTTTATTTCCTGCCCACATCCTCATTGTGTAAGGAACTGAGCTTCATGGTTTAAATCCATGATTTGCTCCTAAGAAACTCACTACAAAGTCCCTATGTATTTTGGAGCTTATCACCTGCAACATGTTATAGATTTTTTATACATAAATTCCAAATGAACTAAATCTGTAGCTGACATAAATTATAGGGTCAAATTGCAAATGCACACACAGAGCAGAAGGGAAATGTGGCTTTGTAGGCGAGAAGAGTCTTAAATTGTATCTTCAAGATGAGTCACATTGGGCAAGACAAGGGGAAGGGAAACAGGGAATAAGTGGCAAGTTTGCTTGACAAGTTTCTGAGGGGATGCCAAAGCAATCATGAAGGTAGAATTCTGTATTTGAGAGCTATGGATATTTGAATCTGGTTTTGACAGCTACAAAGTTGCCAGAGTGTTTGAGAGACATATTTCACAAATGTTTCTCTGACATAGTCCTTCAAGGTTTTATATCACCATAGGCACTAATTATAATAACAATTCCTCCTATGGCTAATATTTTGAACCTAAGTTCCTCCACAAGTATTTCCCCTCCAATTACTTTGAAATAGTACTGCATTTTCTTTCTTTTAAACTAAGATTTCTTTGAAACAGATATTAAATGAAAACAGATGGTGCAGGCAGGTTCTTTAGTACTTGTTAACTTGATGGCAATTCCTAAATCTTCTCACCATTCAGGCAGCAAAGAGAGGAGAAATAGCTGATTAATAGTGACATAGCTATATAGACAGCTAATTAGGAAAAATAGACTTAAATCTCTACTAATATATTTCTGCTTGACACATAGAAAAAAATTCTTGATGGTTAGGAAAGTTAGACACTAAAATAGGCTTTCAGCAAAGATAGTAGAATCTCTATTCTGGAAAATCATTGTACACGAACAGACCTTATGCTCCAAGGAGTTGTTCACTAAGTTGCTGGCTTAGATGACGGACCTCTTAGAATTCAAACTTCAGCAGAATAATACATTCCACACTTCCACCAAGAAAATGCACTTAGTTGTTATAAAATTTTAAGTCTTTCGACTTTTAACAAGACCTTTTCCTGATTCTTACCATTTTAACACAGCTAATTTTCACATAGACAGGGCTATAAACATGGATAGAGAAATAATAAAAATGTATATATGCCCTTGAATGCACAGACTGATTAGTGAAGTAATGACTTTTAGGATACCACGACTCTGTTTGTGCCTGAATCATTGAATAAGTGTTTTGTAATTACCATCATTTTTTTAAGCTGGAGATGGACAATTAATGAAGGAAATATGACACAGATTTCACTTAAAAACAAATTTTACACAGAACCGCACAATGATGTGGTTCAAAAAAATTGAAATGGCTGGACATAGGTAATTATTAGTTAGTTCAAACTAGTAAACTGAATAGAGAAGAAATAGAACAAAGCTAGCTAGAAGATGTAAATCATAATAGAAGAGAGAACATGTGTAAACATCCTGTTGAGTGCAAGAGACAAGAGTGTACATGATTTTAGAAAAGGGAGAAATCAATGTGGCCTGCAGGTTTTTGGGTAATAAATGTTTATTGATCTGAATTGACTCAAATTGTTTACCCAGTTCTGTTAGGAAACAAATCTCTTTTTCCTTTCTGTTGCCTCATATCTCTTTATTTACAGGTCATCAAGTGACATAAGAGAGTAATGACAACATAATATTTATTTCAATTAATACCTCAACAAATATTTCCACATCAGATACTTAGCATAACCAGTTGGAGAAGCATGGAAATTAAAACAAAATCTGATCTCTCCACTTAAAGGGATTATAAGGCTCTCCACTAAGTAAAACTAAATACTACATGAATATAAATATCATTTATCAGTGTGATATTGTTTGGAGGAAGAGAAATTATTTTGGACCAAAATGATCTAAGGGAGAATTACTGGAAGTTTAAATTATCTGAATTTTAAGGAATAGACATAATTTTTATTAATAGCAACATGTACTAATATACTACTTTTGCCTCCAAATAGGTTTCATGTTTATAATTTAATCTATATTATTCATCCATTTCAACTTTAGTGAATTTAATTTCATAGTGTTTTTGTGACCTATAAAACCTCAAGATTCATGAAATTAGTCTGAGGGTATTTTAAGAAGAAATAGTATGGGATTCTGAAAAAAGTTTCACAGTAGGTAATAAAGGCAAGAAGTGGAATAAGAGCCTCTGGACCCCAGTTTTCCAGAAGGTTAAAAAAATAGCAGACTTAGAAACCAGTACTTCAGTCTGAAGGTGAAGCAAATGTGGTCCAGAAAAATAAATCACAGAAAGCACAGTGGACAAGAAGACTATTTTCGAGGCACATTTAACTTCATTCATTATTTGCAAACTCACATCTATTACATTAATATTGAAATTTGAGGGGAAATAAAAAGTATATAACTTTCAATAAATCCTGTGTATATTAGGTATAGATGTCTTAAAATTCTATGAATTGCAACAATTAAAAGATATCTCAGAATACAGTAAATTGACACATATTTGAAAACTTCTCTGTAGGTAAAGAATGCTTTCTAACGTATTTTAATTTGTACCAACACAAAGAAAAGTATTTATTGGGTACTGAGTATTCAATAAATTATTTTTTAGCTGAATTATTTGTTTATACCAACAACTCAAGACATTTGAGAGACAGAAATAAGAAAGGTTGCAGCTTGAGTTTCACTTGAGTGAAAAATTCATGAGAATCACTATCTGAAAAAATATAAAGCTTGCTTAGGGGAACAAAAGTACTATTCCAGCTATATATGAAGCATAAATAGCAGGACTATAGCACACATATAAGCATATAGCCTGATCTCAAAGTTGTAGGGATCCGCCAGAAATTGTAGACCAACAGCCCTGAGTTCAAGCAAAAGGCCCTAGTACCATCAAAAATATTTGAACTAATAATTTCTCATTATGTATGTTCACTATTCTAAAATGTTGAGGACCTCTCCATATCAAATTACTAGAACAGATGAGCTTCATGCTGTTTTTCCTCAGAATGTAGAGTTCCTGGTTCTGAAAATATTTTTGTTCATTTATTCATTCATGCACGCATTCAAATCCAATTCTTTGTTCACTCTATAGTAGTCACAGTGTGAATATATATATATATATATATATATATATATATATATATATATGGTCATTCAAGTCAAAATTTATTACAGTGAAGTTATTTCACAGAATGAATTTGTTCACTACTATCTGCTAGGAAATGTTTACCAGTTATATTAGACCTTATCAAGTTAGTGCCCAAACTTTCATATCAGCAAACCAATATCTGATAGTAGGTAATGGAGCTATGACCTTTCCCTGCTAAGATTTCCTGAGGCTCATTTCTGAAATAAACTGCAGCCTTGGATACACCTTTCCTTTAGGCAGAAAGAAACCTAGAAACAGATCTAAGTCTTTGGAGGCTTGGAAGAGAAAATAACCTGAAAATAGAGGTCAAAGAATGGTTGAAATATCATGAGAAAGACCTGACAGCTTTGCAAAAGAAGTAGTCAACTTGTGATTCTTCAGGACCTGACCCTTGGTGGGATAGAATTTGAGTCATGGGGTATGTCTAACAGAGCTATAAAAAGCTAAGGGACCATTTTACAAACAATGTACTTCACAAGACTTTCCTGTAAAGTTGAAATTTAGAACTGCAGGAGAAATCATGCTGTTACTACACTAAGTAATTGTTCAAATCCTGCTCGCGTACCACAGGAGAAGATTTGATGTTAATAATGTATCCTGTTAATACCATGAGGAATTATTTGTCCTCAAAATTTATAATGCATTAGAGCCAGAGAATATTTCTGGGTCCTAATCTGCAATTCTCTGTTTTAATGGGACTGAGAAAAACAGAATTTGTCTTCCTAACAAGTCCACAGATATAGCTGATACTGGATGTTTAAGAATGGCACTTTGAAAACTACCATAGTAAAATCACAGGAAGTAAAACTATGTGGAAAGGTTAGAAAGGTCATTAGATTTGATGCCAGTAAAACTTGGACTACACTTTTAGATTTATCCTGTTTAGTTAGTGAGACAAGCTTAATCTGGAAAAGTCAAACTCTCCACAGCCAAATTAAATTTGCAGTATCTAGTTTAAAAGCTACTGGAAGGATTAATAATTTATTTCATGCAAATGTATTCTAAAGTATTTGATTTCATATATTACAAGAATTGGTTAATATATAGCATTAGTATTGGTATAAGTATTATGGTAGTAGTAATGCTGCTATTAAAAAAATAAAATCACAATATATTACTCATTATAAAAATTATTAGTACATCTAGTAAACCCAGTGAGAATAACCATGTCCTTTAGTACCATAGTTGGACACCACAGTTTCACCATCATGGCTGCCCTCTATGCTTCCCGTCACAAAGTTTGCTGCCTGTATGTTGTCAAGTCCAGACTCAAATCTCCAGTTTGGAAAGTCATCCTAACCAAAATAAGATCTTGAAGTTTGCTGTTATTAAAAATTGTGTTTGCTACTCCAGAGGCTGAGATCTGAGTATCACAGTTCAAATTCAGCCCAGACAGGAAAGTTCATAAGACTCTTATCCCCACTAAGAATAAGCTGGAGCTTTATGGCTCAAATGGCAAGAGTGTGAGCTTTGGGCACAAAGAGGCTCAGAGACAGCCCCTAGGTGCTGAGTTCAAGCCTCAGGAGTGGCAAAGAAAACAAAAACAAAACAAAAGATGAGTTTGCAAATATTTGCTGCACAAGTTACTTCCCCTTAAAGCACAGTCTTCATGCTGTTACTCACTAGACTCCTTCGCCATGAGTCATCAATTTTGTCAGTGTTATCTCCATTTTTATTGTTTCTGTGCCCTGTCCTTCATACTCCAGGAAAAAATAAGTCTTTCATTCCTTCCATTCCACACAGCTCCACCATCATCCTCAAAGGATTCAACATTAACAGATACGATCTAACAGAAAATTTTTTGACCTTCTTGTAAGTAAAGGTTACTTCCTCTGCTCAGACCCAGAGGATTGCTTCAGCAGCAGTAACACTACATAAGCAAAAGCTTTATTTTTTTTAAATATGTAAACCTTTCTTCCTATCACCGATATTCTGTATAAGACAATTACAGCAAATAATAATTAAGTTGTTAAAGTATTAAAGCTTCCCAAGGGAGATCTGTTCCATTGTCTCTAAAGTCTCTTGAGCTTGTGTAGCTGAAATTTATAGAGAAAAGATTTCTCCATAAAATGCAGTGGCATAACTGCACCACACTTTCTCAGAATCTGATAGAAGAAGGTAAACCCAGAAAAACTGCATATATTTTCAACTGTATAAATCTTTTTCAAATTTTTGAATTAGAAAATTAAGTAATTTTGTCCCTAGTTATTTGTTCCTACAAAAGGAAACTAGCCAATTTCAAATTTCTAGGGAAAAAGAAAATCACCCTGTCCCATCTTTACACACACACACACACACACACACACACACGTGTTCTGGCTGGACTGAACCAGAAATACTATTCACATAGCTAACCTGGGAGAAATGTGGAAACAAAAAAGAAGTATTTAAGTTTCCTTAAAGAATAGTTCTTATCTTATTAAAGTTATCTTTAAGTAGTTATGCAAAGGACTTTGAACTCAACATATCAACTTATAAATACAGTGTGTGTGGATCAATGTCACCCCTTCCAGTATCTTCATCCTATCTCTCCCAAACTCACCTAACCCCTGAAGGTACATGTACACATTATGAATCAATGTATTCATTCACCCTTCCTCTCTCCATTCCTCTACCCCTTTCTCTTGAGACTGACATCCCTCCTTCTGATAAACATGTTTCAGACCTCCATCAAACAAGGAGCTCATAGTTTACTTTTGTTTCTTAAATTTTTACTGTTTGTTTTATAGACAATTTCCCCTTGACTAAGTGTGGAATGATGACAATATTTCCTGTTTTTTGTGTTTGTTTCTGTTTCTTCTGTTTTGCACTACTTAGTTTTTTATATCATCTAATTAATTTCAGTTACTGAATTGAATCAGTTCCCCTGGCAATAAAGTTGCAGGTGACTCTTCTGTAACAAATGCAAAAACAAGACTATAGTCCCCAGTACTGGACCCAAGAAAGTAAAGGAATTTATTTACTATGTTCCCTTAAATAGGACAATATGACATGATTCAATTAATGATGCAATAAATGATCATTTTGTTCTCTTTTATCATTTGTGTTTATCTTTAATGAATAATTACATCATTTGTGTTAAAAATCTCTTCTCAATTCTTTTAAATTGAGCTCACCGTGGTCTACCCTTTATTGGTAGGCTATTGTATATGCGATATAATGAGTTTTATGAAAACAATATGGGTTATAAGGTCAGACAAAGCCACCAGCACAACGTTTTTCCCAGCACAATGTCACTGCTAAAATATGTAACCAACCCAGATGCCCCTCAGTAGATGAGTGGATCAGGAAAATGTGGTAAATGTAATGGAATTCCATGCCTCTATCAGAAAGAATGACATTGCTGCATTTGTATGGATATGGAAGGACTTGGAAAAAAATTATACAAAGTGAAGTGAACCAGACCCAAAGAAATATGGACTCTGTGGATTCTCTCATAGGGAATAATTAGTACATGTTTAGGCTATTCATAGCAGAAGATCGTAACAGCTCAATATGAACACATAAGATGATGCTAAGTGAAATGAACCCCACATTATAGAAATAAGTGTTATAACATTGTTGTAATTATTTTCAACATCCCATGTGAAACCGTACCCTTTTTTTCCTCTCATATTCCCTTCCTGTGGTTTTACCCCCGCTACCACTGTATCTGATCTTAGTACCCTGGATACTGTATATACATGTATTAGATCTAGGGAAGGGAAAGGGAATACTGAAATCCAGAGACAAAGTTTAAAAAGACAAACCATTCCAAAAGCAATACTTACAAAACCATTTGGTGTAAAACAACTGTACAACTCATGGGGAGGAGAGGGAAAGGAGGAGGGATGAGGTGGGGGAAAAATGAGGGAGGAGGTAACAAGTTGAACAAGATATGTTCTCACTGCCTTACATATGAAACTGTAACACTTCTGTACTTCACTTTAACAATAAAGGGAAAAAATGGAAAAAAAATCCTAAGAAACCCCAAAATTTTCAGTGATTTTAACATATATTATAATTACATATATTATATATAATTATATATAACATATTTAATTTTATATATTATTATATATTATGACTAAGATAATAATATATAATACAATATATAAATAATATAATGCAATATATTATAAATAACACATTGTACATACATATAAATAGCACACACACATACACATATATATAAATATACTTACAATATAAATTTTTCAAATGAACATAGGTTGCTGGTGTTACTAATTTTTATTTTTTATATTTTCAGCTTTTATGTTTAATTTTATTGTCAAGGTGATGTACAGAGAGGTTAGAGTTACATATGTAGGGAGTTAGTACATTTCTTGTAAAACTTATTACCCCTTATGTCAATTATCTCCCACTTTCCCTCCCCCCTGTTCCCCCAAGTTAAACAGTAAATTTCCAACATACTGTCTTATGAATTTCACTGTTGCTTAGCTTGACACTTTGTCCTTTTTCTCACCATTTTGATGTTCCCTTCCTTTCCCTAATTCACACACACACACACACACACACACACACACACACACACACTTTTTAAAATCTCTCTAAAATTACTTGGAGAACAAGATCTCTATAGAATTGATTTGGGGAAATGCTGTTCTATACTAAAATTCATCTTATGTGACCTCCTGAGATACTCAAAATTCTCACTTCTTTAAGATAACGTGTTAGTGGAAGGACTGATAAATCGCACAGGGTATATCAAATTGATGGGGCTTCAGCTGGGGTGGGGGGTGGCAACTGAGCAATTACAGGCTCCCACCTACAAGGGAGGAAACTATCGGCTGGAAGCACAGCATGCTATTAGTCAGTCCTATGTGTCCTAGTCAAGAGAGCAAATCCAGATGAAAAAATCACATACACTGTGTCTCGGCAGGAGGTCCCCAGGAAGGAGGTGGTGAATGAGAAATACTCATTTGAAGGAAAGCAGTAGACATAAGTGGCATGCGAAAAATCTGTAACTCTGATTATTTTGGGTTTGGGCCAAAGGTAAAAGTTACAGGACCATATATTAAATGCTAATAGAAGATTTAATACTTACCTCTGATTTTCTTCAGAAAAAGAAGTCTGAGATTTTAAAAATATTCCAAATATTTTTAAATTAATCATGATAGATAAGGAATTAGACTAAAAGAGAATGAAAAAGCACCTGTATGGTGCTCATGGGTCACACCCTATGTTGTGAATCTTCATCTCTTGGGCATCTTGACATCAATACAAATTAATTAAATGCTGATCTACAAAGTTGAAACTGGGATAGTTAAATCTCTTAAGGATATTCTAAAATGCAGTTTATGTTGAAACACAACCTCAGAGCAGAAATCTATTAGACAATAGTGGAAAGTAGAGAATGATAATTCCTCTCTCCCTCCTTTACTTCATTTTTCCTTTCCTTCCTCCCTCCTCTCCCTCTCTCCTTCCTTCTATTTTTCTTTCCTTTCTTTTTTTGAGAATTTTGCTCTATAGGCTGACCTCAAACTAGCAGTCCTACCTCAGCTCCTTTAGTGCTGGGATTGCAGATGTGTACAATTATATCCAGTAAGGACAGTTTCTTTAAGGCAACATTGATAGCTAGTAATTTGTTTTGCACCTTTAAGTCTGTTCATAATTATAACTTCCTACTCATGGACAGATAAGATCACACATTTATTACAAGAGATTTCATAAGTATACCTTTCATTTATCCACTTAGCCATTTGTCAGAGGTTACCTGAAAGCAGAAACTGCATTTGTTTCCACACTCCACCTTATGAATTGTATTCAAAATAAGATGGATGTAAATGGAATTTATCCTAGATCTTTTTCATGACATATGCAGGAGTCATTTCTGAGGAACTGAGCTGATTATCAAATAGTTGCAGTTCTTTTGCAGACTTTGGAAGATCATTCTCTTCTGTTCCACAAATGATATTCAGATTTCAGCTAGGAATATTTGGGAAAAAATATGTGGTGCAACTGACATAGGACAATAGTCTCTGTCAGAAACACAACCTTCTTTGAAGGTATATTTTGGGTGTTCACAAAGATTGATTCTATGATGTAGTGATATTTTAATGAGATTCATATGATTTATTTATTTGCCATGTAGTATAGTGTAAGTTTGCCTTCTTACAATGAACTTTTCTTCAGGGAAAGGATGGCTTTGATTCTTCAGCAATTCAGGGACAAGGTGAAGAAAATCCAGTAGTTGAAGTCAGTTCAGTAGCTGATACTATGATAACAGTGCTATATCTGTCATCTGGTAAATTTTGATGCGTTAGGAAAGAAAAAATATTTTAGTTATTTTTTCATACAATCATAATTTAATTTTTCACCTAGGAGAGAAACATGGCAAGGACATAACTATGAAAGGTCACATCAAAATTTTGAATAAGGTAAGAATTTTTCGCCATTTCAATAGCATAAGAACTTAAGACAGACTAAATCTAATTATTGGAATGCACCACTGCAGATCACTGGAATGCTACAGTTTCTCTTTTCAGTCTCTTCCTCATGAACTAATATATTACAAGTATTTCTCTTTGAGAGTGAGGAGTGAAATGAAAAAAAATAGTAGAAATACTATTAAGATTAAAAACATTTTTACTTGATATTGGCATAAATGACATGTAAGTGCAAAAAGGCTCCTTTTAAATTGCTTTTTTGTTATCAGACTGTAACAAATCTTTTATTACAAAGAATTAAACCTCTCCATAATGTCTCAAAAAGTATCAAATACCATTTCATAACTCTAATATATAGCAGAATAGGCACTCACTATTAGAACTGAGTGAGGAAAAGTGTTAAATCTCAAGCTTCTGCTCATATCTCATGGTGACTAGGCAGATGCCTAGGATGCCATTTTCCTGTTATTCCTGTTTCATACAGTTTACTGTTGCAGTGGAGACCAAAGTTTCATAATTTAAGTGCAGGAAGTTGAGAGATAAAATCCAGTGAAAACATATCAATCTCAATTCAACTCAGTTAAAAAAAAAAAAGCAAACAAATTAGTTTTCTGGAATGAGAAAGGAAGGCATAGGGTTAAAACCATGACAAAGCCTGGTATGCATACGTAGAATATTATAACCCTGAACCTGCCATGATATTTTAAAATAAAGTGGATTTTTGTGAATTTTGCCTCTTTTGGTATTGCAAACATGTGATGTTTAATATTAATCAAATTTAAAGCATTTTTTCTAAACAAAACAAAATTTAAAAACTTCAAGACAAATATATCCTAAGGAAAAAAGGTCATTCGTTATAAAATTGTGAGGATACCCAAGCAAGACCCCACTTAGGACTTGTCAGCATGAACTTGAGAGCTTTTGTCCACTGTTTCTCAGAATTGAATTGCGTTTTGATGGAATAGGAGCCACCACTGCCTCCTGTGTCTTCAATCTTACCTTTCTCCACATCCATCCTGTAAGGAAGATAAAATTGTGTCTTGCCTTTCTCTGCCTCTTCTTTGAACTGCTGCACACAGTCCAAGAAAGCCACCATTGTGTGTTCAACAAACTTGTTGTCCCAGAAAAATTGCAATCCCCCAAAACACAGCACATGAAGGATGAGCTTTACAACACAATGCCCAGGTAGAGATTCTAGTTCTACATTTCATGATTGGGAATACAAGACAAATTACTTTCTTTTTTAAAAATTTATTTTATTAATTAAATTTTCTTGACAAGGTGTTGTGCAAAATGGGTAAAGTTACATAATAAGGCAGTGAGTACATTTCTTGTGATATCTTACATCCTCATTTTTCTTTCCCTTCCTTAGATCAGTTAGGCATATTTAGTGTACCAAAATCATATACAGAAACCAGGTAGGGTACGCCAAAGGAAATTCACCTAGAACTTTAAATGTAATGTCAACAATAGAATCCTCCTGTGTCCTTCTCTTGTAGTTGTTTTTGCTTATCCTCGTCTTATATGATCATGTGTACATAGCTGTTGAGATATTGTGATCCACTGATAGGTCTATTCTAGACCTTTTTATATTTAGTAGTTGTTTGGTTTTAGTTATATAATGTAAAGTTGCTGACCGAAACCTGTGGAAATACATTTGAAAAGAAGTTTGTTTTGAAAGCCTGGTCTCTACGGTCCCCCACCTCCCAACAGTCATATATCAAGGAGGCCATGCCCTTTCGTTGTCTGTGTTCTAGGCTTGTCTTGCTCAACATTATTTGTTCAAGTTCTGACCATTTCCCTGTGAATACCAATATTTTATCATTTCTAATTGCTATGCAGTATTCCATTGTGTACCACATTTTTTGTATCCACTCATATGTAGTGGGGCATCTGGGTAGTTTCCATATTTTGGCTATTGTGAACTGTGCAGCAATAAACATGGATGTGCAGATGCCTTTATGATATCCTGAGACCTGTTGTTCAGGATAGATGCCTAGGAGTGGTATGGCTGGGTCATAGGTTATGTATATGCTGAGCTTTTTGAGGAACCTCCATACAGTTCTCCAAAGTGGTTGTACTAATTTGCGATCCCACCAACAGTGGAGAAGGGTTCCTCTTTCTCCTCATCCCCTCCAGCATTTGTTGTTGCCTGAGTTCAGAGGCCGTTCTAACTGGAGTGAGGTGGTATCTCAGGATTGTTTTTACTTGCATTTTCTTTCGTTCCAGGGATGTTGAACATTTCTTCATATGTTTTCTTGCCATTTTCATTTCTTCTCCTGTGAAGTGTCTCTTTAGCTCCTTTGCCCATTTAATAATTGGATTACTGGGTTTGGAGGGGTTTACTGGGTTTTGAGTTCTCTGTAGATAATGGATATTAGGCCTTTTTCTGTTGCTGTGCTGGTGAAGATCCTTTCCCTTATGGTTGGCTGTCTTTCTAGTTTGGTGGCTATGTTTTTAGCTGTGCAGAAACTTTTTATTTTGTAGTAGTCCCATTGGTCGAGACTCTCCCCTATCTGTTGTGGCCCTGGGAATATGTTCAGGAAGTTCCTACCTGTGCCTATAAGTACTAGCATCTCCCCTACTCTGTCCTTCAGTAGTTTCAATGATTCAGGTCTGATGTTGAGGTCCTTAATCCATTTTGAGTTGATCTTGGTTCATAGTGATAGGCTAGGGTCTACTTTGAGTTTGCTACATGAGGCTGCCCAGTTTTCCCATACCAGTAGTTGAAGAGCTATGTTTTTCCCATTGTATGTCTTTAGCTCCTTTGTTGAATATCAGCTGACTGTCAGAATGTGGCTTTATTTCTGGGTCTTCTATTCTATTCCATTGGTCTTCAGGTCTGTTTTTATACCAATACCAAGCTGTTTTTGTTATGGTGGCTCTGTAATAGAGATTGAAGTCTGGTATTGTGATTCTTCCTGCGCTGCTTCTTTTGCCTAGAATTATTGCTTTGGGTATTCTAGGTCTTTTGTTGTTCCATATGAATTTGTGGGTTGTTTTATCTATTTCAGTGAAAAATGTAGCTGGGATCTTGATTGGGATTGCATTGAATTTGTACAACATTTTAGGCAGTATGGCCATTTTCACTATATTGATTCTGCCTACCCATGAGCATGGGAGGTCTTTCCATCTCCTTGTGTCCTCTTTGATTTCCCTTTTTAGATTTTTATAGTTCTCATTAAATAGGTCATTCATGTCTTTAGTTAGGCTAATCCCTAGGTAATTTATTCTTTCTTATTTTAGCTAATGTAAATGGTATTATTTCCATAATTATCTTTTGTGCTTGTACATTGCTGGTATACAGAAAAGCTGCTGACTTTTTAGGGGTTGATTTTTGTATCCTGCTACTTTGCCAAAATGGTTTATTTGGTCTAGGAGTTTGGGGACTGAATTTTTTGCGTCCTTCAGATATAAGATCATGTCGTACTGCTTTTTGGAGCTGGCAATTGGCTTGACCTTTCATAAAATTTGTAATATTTCTTTGTGACTTACACATCTGGTATGAAGCAGTTATGGATTACATCCTGTGCTTCCTTTCAGGGCCTGTAGGTGGCGGCTTTGGCTTGGTTTTGTGCTGGTTACTGCTGGTCTGCCAGTGAGGACTTGTTTGTATCCTGGCTCCAGGTTTGAGTTTGGCTGTTGAACCTTACTGCCCTATGGGTGAGTGTGACTGTCTTGGTTGTTGCCAGTGCAGTTATCCTCACCATAGTTAGGGGTGGGTAGGTTCTGTGGCTTTCTCTGTGGGACTGTGCTCTGCCACCATACTTTGCTGATCTTGTGGACCCTTGTTGGGAGTTCACGGGTTGCTGATTCAGTGTGGTGTGGTGACTTTTCTCTTTTTTGATTATTTCCCTGCTAGTTGCTGTGGGTCAAGAGTGCTTGCCTCTCAGATTGAGTATTGCCACTGAGGGGCAGCTTGCTGACCTGTGCAGAGTGCTTCTGTCAGAGCAGGTGCTGCTGTTGATTGGTGGAATGCAGAATGCGCCTATCAGAGCAGGCATTGCTGCTGAGGGGCAGCTTGCCCAACTATGTTTTCCTGTGGGGGAGTGGGTGCAGAATCCTCCTGCTGGAGTGCTAGAACACTGACCCATGCGGGTGTAAGAGCACTTGTGCTTCTTTTGGGGGGTACACTGCCCCAGATTGTTGGAGGGTGCTTGTGCCCTCTCATGATTCTGCTGTGGGGGTGGTATGCATGGCCCCCAGCAGATTCAAGTGTCTGGACATGACTTGGTGCCAATAGACTCTGTGCCTCTGCTGTGAGTTGGGTGTGTGCTTGGGCCTGGGCTGGTATTGCACACCAGCAGGCCTGTGATTGTTGTTCAAAATGTCTGTGCAAACCAGGGCACCTCAAGTGGAGGTCAAATGCCTACCAGATCCCAGGTCCCTACTGGAGGGTGGGGTGTGCTGGTGCATGCAGATTCAGGCTCCCCAGCTGGGGATTTGGGGGATGCTGGCCTAATGTGTCTCCCAGACCACTTTGTTAGGAGTTACTCCATCTGCTGCTAGCTCTTGTGTTCTCTCAGGAGCTGTAGGGTCCTAGAGCCACCAGATATGGGGCTCTTTTGTCCTTTGGAGTGGGAAGGGAGAGGGAGGGAGCTCCAGTTTCTTTGTCCCCTTGCAATGAGCTCTACATCAGGTTTTGAGTTTCTGCCAGAGCTGATCTCCTGTTTGGGGCGTGGGGGCAATGGGGAATTTACTGGTCCTGGATTGTGTGTGTGTCCCGGGATGTTGTGAGATTTTCCAGGCTGGGGTGTGGTGATGGTTTGGTGGGGGCGGTGGTGGTCCTAGCTCTCCACGTCCATGGTGCCTGGCTCCCTTGCTGTTGTGTGGTCCCAGTAGACCCATCGACCTCCTGCTGTCTGGTCTCTGCACTCGATGGGAGACTTTTCCACTGTTGTTTTTGTGGTTGTTGACAATCTACGGTCCTGTTTGCCAACGCGCTTGGGCCGCTTTCCCAGCCTGGCCCTGTTCAGGCCAGGGTAGACGGGGTATACTGGAGATTTTCCAGCTCCATGCAGATTATAGGCTTTTCTTTCTTTGTTCTTTTTAGTTTGTGTTTCTCTGTTTTTTCTGGTTGTTGGGTTTGCCAGTCTCTTGATGGGGCGTTGGGTGTTGGAGTTCCCTGCTCACTATTTGGTTGGAGCGAGTTTGGGTACATCCCTATTGTGTTGGCGCCATCTTCCTCTTGACCCAGATTAATTGCTTTTTAAATAGCCAAGAAAAGCCAGAATTCCCAACACTTACATATTTTGTTGTGTTAAAATTATTTGTATTCTCCTTTTATGCTTATGCCTTCCTTAGTTTCCTCAATACATGATGACATAATTCTCTATATTTTATTTTATTAGTATTGGTTTGGAAAATTATAACCATACTATATCATGTACCATTATAATTATACTATATCATGTACCCTCATTTTTAAATTTCAATCTTAATTCAAATATACACTTTGTATGATTTACTAGAATAAACACCAATTCACTGACCCTGATTACAATTAATGACTTTGTTTTGTTCTCAAAATATATACATAGAAAGAGAAAGAAGTACATTGATCAAATTGTAATCCTATATTTTATGATAAGACATTAAATTGGATTCTTTTTATTTATAAAATACTTGGGATGAATCTTGTACCACTCAATGTGAAATTAAACAAAAATACCTCTATTGTAAAATTTGCATTCTAGCATGATCTCTTAACATAAGAGGTAAAATTAAAGAAATAGAAGAAAACAAGTCTCAAGAGAATATTAAGTTAAAGCTATGATATGGTAAGCACTACTGCAACATCATAAATTATAATAGTATTAGTAATAGTTCCCACTTACCACTCGCCACAAATCGAACGACATGTAGAAATATTTATTGCATATTCACTATATCTTGTGAGGTGATGTTTTATTGTTCTCATATTGCAAATGAGAAAATAGATTTTTAGTAATTGGCCTACACCCACATAGTTAAAGAATGGTACAAGTTGGACCTGGAGTTACACAAAGTGAATTCAAAGTTCCTGCTCTGAAGTACTTTTCTATCTATAAAAGTCCAAACTATACAACTAACAAGGTAAAGCCCATCTATATGTACGCTTTTAAGGTTAGGTCTCAGCTAGTTTTTGATGGGGAAATTCTTGGGGAAAAAATGGTTAGCAGGTAAAGATATGGACAATTAGAGAGCAAACTCAAATCTTTTACCTGTGAAGTTTAAGAGATTGTCCAAATCAGACATTCCCTTCTGAAAAGCAATAATATAACGGGAAGCACAAATATATTTAAGAAACTTGCATTAATTATTCTAAGCAAAAGATAAATATTAATAGAAATTGCAATGTATCTTGAAAATTTATTTCGAGAATTATTTCAAAAATGAGGTTGCTTCAGGATCTTCTTTGTGATAATTCCTTCAGCTGTCTGATTAAAGAAAGCTCTAGAATTAGTGTGACTTATGTGGACAATGATGTGTGCTGATCAGCTCTGTGCTTAACTAATTCATCGCTACATTAAACCTCATCTCATTCTTCCTTGAAGAAAATTCAAACATTTCATTCTATTTTAGCTACTCATCTAGTTTCTATCATTGTTCTCTATAAAAACAAGAAAAAAACAAAATAAAAAAAACACACTTAATTTAATGTAAATCCCTTTAATCATACTCTATCTCTAAAAGGTTTCTGGCTTTTTGAGTTCTTCATCCTGTATCATCTCTGTGTTTTCATATTAATTATAATAAAAAATTTTAACAAGCTTTCCATTCCATTTTATAAGCAAGTGGATATAAATTCTTTTGACCATATTTAGTCTCTTCATTCTCTCCTTTCACTTTTCCCTTCTCACCTTATTCCAGAGAGGACCTATTTTGTATTCCTGTCCTTCAATTTTTTCAGTAAATGTTGATGGTTAAAAAAAAGTTTCACTCTGGTATTTCACATATGCATATACACTATTTTAAAGAAATTAAATCTCTTCTTTACATTCACTTCACACATGCCCATTATGCTCAATTTTTCATCAGCTTTCATTGAGTTTCATTTTGATATGTTCATTCACAGATACCAGGTATTTCAGTATTGTTCATCTTCTCATTTTGTGTTACTCTTACCCAGTTCCTTCAAATGGTCACACACACACACACACACACACACACACACATGCACACACTCACACACACATAAACACATACATATGTATATTTGATATATACTTACTATGTATATGTTTATGTGTATATTTGGCATTTATAATCTAGCATTCATATTTCACATTAAATGTACAACCTTTGTCCTTCTGAAACTGGCTTACTTTTCTCAACACACTGCTTATCTAGTTAATGTAAATTCTGCCACAGCACAACTTGAATAGACTTCTAATCAAGGATCTCTTTCCCTGAACATTTTTATCAGCTTCTTGTCAATAAACAAGGCTTATTCCTTGTTGGTTTTTATGTGGGTTTTATTTGTTTTAATTATTTTTACTTATCTCATTTTTTTTTTTTTTAAGATTAGGTATCCCTATGTATTCTAAACTGACCTGGTCTCAATATCCTTTGTCTGTAGCTTTTTGAGTTCTGTAATTATACAAAAGTGCCTTCTAAAACTCAAAAATTTCAAGCAAGATAATTTTACTTGGCTAATCTAGCTTGCTAGCAGCCTTAGCAAAGTTCAGTTTCTTTAGGCAAATGGGTCTGTCTATCAACTTTGATGGAAGTACTGCTATTAGAACTTGAAGGTAATATGTCCCTTGTTTTGAAAGGCTGGGTCTATTTCACTTCACTTCTTTCTAACTTCACTGTATTCTGACAGTTGTAGGATGAAAATGAATGAAGAGTTTTCTACATTGAGATTGATGGAAAGGCTATGTTCTATTATATTCTGAAGAGTGGATTCTGTGGAAAGCCCTGAGCCAAGATCTACTATGTAAGGAGCACTTTCAGCCAACAGGTGATTCTGTGACAAGGAAGATATCATTATTATATAGAAATTAGTCTCTAAAATAATGGAAAAAAATGAAATATTTTTCATCTAAAAACCATCTATTCCATTCTAGCTGTCTCTTCTCTTCTAGCTGTCAGCTTTCAGCATGGTCATTCTTTGACCATCTTTATACAGATGCAACACTGCAGTGATTCAGAAAAGGTACTTGTTCTCCTGAAAATCTTTCATCATCAGATGGTCTGTCAGATCACATCTTAACTCTCCAGTGAGCTAATCCTGTGTGGTAACCAAAAATAACAGGGACATGAAGCTACCATAAGTCTGGCAAGTGATTTGATCTCAGCAGTCCTTTGGCAGATGCCCAGACATTGATGCCTCTCAAAACTCAGTTGCAGACTGGATGACTTGCAATGAATTTCTGTCCCTTGACAATTCTGTTTTAGTGTGGATTGATTTTTGTAGGAACATTGAGAGGCCTGATCTGTTTGCATAATCTGCCCCTTGGAAGAAAGTAGAGGCCTCAATTCCTGAGAAATCAATGATTACTTTTATTTTCATAAGTCCTCTTTCCCAAGCTTTAGTCCTTGGTTTGTAGGTAGTTTTGAAATGTTTCAGTGTAGCCACTCTTCAAACTCTCACAGCCCAGAGGATAGCTCATTCTCTTCTTTTCCAATGCTACTTCTTGTTCACTTAATTTTAAGCCAACACAAGCTTTGCTTGATAATGCAAATATCAACATTTACATATTTCTGATAGTTTTTAACACTTCTGTTCCTAGTGTTGAATCATGGTCATGTACTGATGGCAGAAAATTTGTAATCATTTCCTACTTGAATTAACTTCTAATGCCTTATTTTCTTGTTCATAACTCAAATCATTTTTACACTTTCATTCTTAAACAAAGAGTGCACTTGTAAGCTTTGTTTCATCAAATACCTGTTTTGTCTTCTATTATATAAAGAATGGTCTCTTACTATTTAACCTAACACTTAAAGGTATCCTTTCCTAGTCACCCCAAATCTTTCCATCAAATTATTTCAGTCATCATGTTCTACATCTCTCATTCCTTAATTTATCTACTTCTCCCTTTCCCTGTCCTTTTTATACTATTGTCTCATGTGGAAATTCTCTCAACACATCATTCTCTGTCACACTTTAGTAATCTGAAAAAGCCTACTTACCTTTGATTTTGGCATTCATACATACTGTATACTAACAGTGCAAATTTTGTTTGATAAATTAATATGTATCATATTTCGCAAATAATTTCAACAGGAAATACATGGGAAATGGTTGTGCCTGGGACAATTATGAGTTGAACAGCAAATTAATAATTTCTCTATTCCCTCTCTTTCCAGAGACATAGATTATAATTAACAGTTCACTATAAATTATTTTTCAAATGTTTACATTTTGATACACGGATTTGAAAGTTTCAGATGTAATCATAGAATTCCATTATGAGTATATACCACATTTTCTTGATCCATTCATCACTGAGAGGCATCTAGGTTGATTCCATATCTTGGCTATGGTAAATAATGCTGCAATGAACCTGGATGTGCTGGTGGTTTCAGTGTAGGTTTTTTTGCAGTCAATTGGATAGATATCCAGAAGTGGGTTGCTGGGCCATAGGAAGCTCTATGTTTAGTCTATTGAGGAACATCAAATTGCTTTCCAAAGTATTTGAACAAGTTTATATTCCCAACAGTGTAGTATCATTCCCTTTGGGCCACATCCCTGCCAGCATCTTTTATTTTTAGTTTTATTGATACTGGCCATTCTAACTGGAGTGAGGTAGAGTATCAATTTTGTTTTGACATTGACCCACTCATAAGGAAATGTAAAGAGATGGGAAAAATTATGCTAAGCAAAGTAAGCCAGACCCAAAGGAAAACAGGCTGCATGGTTTCCCTCATTTGTAATAACTAGAGTGTGCTTAAAAATCTACAAGTAAACCCAACAGATAGTAAAAAATAATTACACTTGGACATAATCAATTAAACAACAGCCTAACCATTCACACAGTGAGAACAAAGGAAGATATTCTTGGGAAAGGATTATAAGAGCTCAATAGCTGTGTGCATATGGTCACATAAAATGATTCTTATCAAAATTAACTCCAAGAAATGGAAGGAAGAGGCTACAGTTACATATGGCACGTTGAAAGTAATTACAACTGTGGTATAACAATCATTTCCATAACATGGAGTCATTTCACTTAGCATTATCTTATGTGTTCATAAGGGTATAGCTATTGGGCTCCTTGATCCTCTGCTGTGACTTGCCTAAACCTGTGCTAATTTGTAATTACTTTCAATGTGCCATATGTAACTGTAGCCTCCATTATTGATGATCTTCTTGTATCACCTTCCTGTGGTTGTACCTATACTATCTCTGTATCTTATCTGAGTATATTGGAAACCATGTATACTGGTATTAAAACTAGGAAATTGGAAGGGAATACCAAAATAGAGAGACATAGGGTAAAAAAAGACAAACAACTACAAAAGCAATGCTTGCAAAACTGTTGGCTGTAAATGAACTGAACAACTCATGGGGGAGAGGGAAAAGAGAAAGGGGTAGGGGGAAGGGACGAGGTAACAAACAGTACAAGAAATGTATCCAATGCCTAATGTATGAAACTGTAACCTCTCTGTAATTCAGTTTGATAATAAAATATATATCTTAATAAAAAACAAAAATAAAAACAGAAAACAAAAAAAGAAATGGAAGAAAGAGATTTTTTATTGTAATGTTTGTAGTTCTATTTCCCTCTTTGTTTTTTCCCGTCTGTGCTGTTTTTTATTTCTGTACTCTTTGTCTTGTGAGAAAAAGGGTGAACCAATTCAGCAGTGAAACTCACTAGACACTATGTGGGAAATGAACTACACAACTTTGGAGGGAGAGAAGTTGGGAGGAGAACAACTGAGAGAGAATGAGGGAGGAGGTGACACTCTTAAAAAGGAAATACGCTCATTACTTGCCTTATGAAACTCTAACCATTCTGTATATCACCTTACATTATATTCTAAAAGAAAGTTTCAGAAGAAAAAACTTAAAAATATTATTACATATGTCTGTACTGACAAATTTCTACACACACACACAAACACAGAAAGATACACACATTGTATTTGAGAAGACTCAATATTTAATTGCTTGATTGTGCCACCTAAATTACATGTGAATTATAAGGTTAATTTCTAAATTTGAAAACTAATTTAAAGTCAGAACAGCAAGTACATACTGATTTAGAGCAAAAAGATTTCTTTGTATGGAAAAATCAAATATTTTACTAGAATTTCTATATTTGTATTATATATAAACTGCAGGGGGATATACAGATATTTATTAGTTAAGTACAAGGATGTATCATGCTAATATGGACTGTAGCTATACCTTAGTGACAGAGAGATTGCCTAGCTTTCCTGAGGACCTTAATTTAATAACTAGTACCATAAAAACAAAATAACAACAAAAATCTAAATAGTAAGTAAAAAATAACTCAACTAGAAATATCCTCACTGGTATCCTTTTCCCCTTATCATCATTTAAAACTAATATCAAATTGATGATTATTTCCCTAAATTTTATCTTCAGAGCAAGATTATCTGTCACTTGTTTTGTTCTGTCAAGCCTTCATTTACTATGCTATAATTTTATCTTTTAAAATGAAAATAGTTTGTAACTGTGTGCTCACTTTTTAGATGTATGACCCAGCCACCTTGAAAAAGGCGTTTCATTTTTGTCTGGCTCAGACTTTTCTCACCAGTAAGAAATATGAGGATTAAAAAAAAATGTAGACTAGATTGAGAGCCAGGTGCAGAGGCACATATCTACTCCAGAGGTGAGGGAAGACTATTGCTGGATCATGGGTAGCATACTGAGACTGCATCTCAAATTTGGCTTTCTAATAAGTGTGTGTGTGTGTGTGTGTGTGTGTGTGTGTGTGTGTGTGTGTGAAAGATAATACTGACAGACACAAGGAAATAGATCGTGTGAACGGCTTAGGAAAGAGAACTGTATTTTACCCAATTATACTATGACTGTCATATGAATGCACAAATGCCTTCTCATTTAGCCCAGGAATCAGAATATGAGCTAGACTACAGACTGGCTGAGTACCCAAAATTGAGTTCCTCTTCTGATTTGTTTTGCACAAAGACCAACCAAACTCTACCAATTTTGTGTTCTATTTACTGGTAGTCTGGAGGCCTTTCTAATTAGCATATAGCTATAGTAATGCAAGGGTTAGCTGACATTAAGTAGAACTTTGTGTGATGTCTTACCTTAGTGCTATGCTGAAAGAAAGCTTAGGGAATAATCACTAACAGACTTTTCTTTCTCAAAATTAGGTTAAGACCTTTACTAGCATTTTAAAGCCAGAATTCTGAATTTCATTTGTATTTGAAATTGTACTCTTACTTATGCAATAAGTTTACTAACAATTTTCAACACAGTCACTTTCAAAGAAAAGTTATTTTCTGAGTCCTCCTCTGCCATATCTCTTCTCTTTTTCTATTTTCCATTTTAGGAGATTTTCATTTTCTAAGGGAGCTATTACTCCCAATTTCCAATTAAGATTTGAGGAATGAAGAGTGGAGAAAAAAATGAAACTAACAGATTTAGGAACATATTCTCCACAGTTTCTAATTTTTGTAATTAGAACCCTCTCTTTCTCCAGACATTGTGGCTCTCTGTTCAGATTTCAATTTTTTTTGTCTACTTGAGTCATCAGACATCATTTCTTGTGCTGTACATTAAGCTTCTATTCATATCCTCCTATTCCTATTTCTTAAAACAGCTGAACTTTATGTCAGCTCCATACTCCTGTTTTTTATCCAATTACTATCAAATAACCATAAAGTAATAATTGAAAGGATATGTCCCAGTCATCATCCCAGGGGACCATGTGGAGATAATCACGGACAGAAGAAGGTCTATAAGGAGGTTTATTAGTGGGGCCATATCTCCCACGGGAGAGGGAGCAACATGGTGTCTGGCTTCTGTGCCTTACCTAGGTGGTAGCTCACTTATATAGCTCTGGGGCTAAAGAGGAATTAGATGGTGAGTGGGAGTGGCCAATTATAGCTCCAGGGCAGGGAGTTTAGGGATGGGTGGATCTGGGGCTAACAGGACCTAAGGCAGGGGAAATGCTAAAAATAATAATCATCATAACAATATCTATAATAATAAATAATGAATATATAAAATAATAATAATGACCTATCATAATAATCAAACAATACTATCAAAGACAATTCTGCCCTTGTAGATTCCTAGGTAAGGCTCACTTACATCTTTCTTGAATGACTTGGAAATAACCCAATCTCTTTCTATAATGATTCAAATAAGATTGACAGATGACTCCATTGCAGGCTTCAACAAACACCAGATTCCTTTTCATTTAATTTTTTTTCCTTTGTTAAAATTTTGGGAGGTGGGATATTCATTGATGGATGTTCTTTCAGTTGTCTAAGAAAATAAGAAGATTTTAAATTATCTAGTACATTTCAACTATTATGCCAGCAATAAAGATGTGTTTTCTAAAGGAGAAAAGTAATTTCCTAAATACATATGAAGCCAAGAAAGCTTTTGTGTTTGTGTCTCCTTGGTCCCATGATCGTTAATATTCTCACAAGGCTGTCCTAATGTAAAACAATTGTACTTCCATGAACTGTTAATATAGAGAACATGTGAAAGCTAAATTATGTGTGTATGTGTGTTTGCGTGCGCATTTATGACATTAGGAGTTAAAAGAACTTATAGGATGAGAAAGAGAAAAATGAGGGAAATTGCTACATTAAGATAACAACAGTTTGGGAAAAAGACATTATTTTCTAAAATTAATGAGATTCAGCAGGTTTTTAGTATACATTGAACAGGAAAATTATGTGAAATCTTGCTAAGTAGAGAGAATTCCTCATCTCTCACTAAATTTTTTACAGATTTCTAAAAGGCATCATGAATATGAAAGTTTTTAACACATTTTAGAAACTAAATATGGAAGAGATTATTCTTTATCCAAAATGTACAAGAGATTGAAAAAGGATGTCAATGTAACAAAGTACTATAGAAAAATGCCTGCAGTAGAAATAAAAAAAAAAACCGAAAAACAACAAAGACTACAACAAAAAATGTTAAGACAAGTCATCTGAAAATGAATTTCATTTAGGAAATAATTTTGATAGAATTATAAAATTACTAAAAAAAGTAAATAGTATTCTGATGTTTGAGCTTTTGGTTGATACAATGAAAAGAGGCAATGTTGGAAACTATCCTGATTTTCTCAAAAGCTACAGGCTACATACTATCAGTAAGTAGTTTTCTTAGTAGCTGCTCCTTGCAAATTGTTATGTCAAGTTCTCTGTATAATTATATGAAGGAAAGAACCTTAAGGGAGATAAAGAGAAGAAAACCTTATCTTTAGATCAGAATTAAGTCACACTAGACATTAAGGAGTGAGTGAAAAATACTAAAAGGACAAACACAGAGTACTTAAATATTTGTTAAATGCCAAATGAGTTTTAGAGAAAGCACTGAAGAACAAGAAGTGAATACATGATTTGATGATGAAAATAATTCAACAATACCTAGTGTTTCCTAAGAGGTCAGTGATTGATAGCTGCGAACATTATTTTCCATAAGTCCTCACATGACCATATAGGGGAGAGAAAACATAAATTCTTTGATAAGAAAAGAATCTGATTCATATAGAATTTCAGGGGAATTAAAAGGGACAATATTCTAGATAATGAAATAGGAAAAACAAAGTTATGAGTAAACATTTCTATAACAAGAATGATTAGAAGTTCTTAATTAAACTTTGTATGTATTATATTGTCAAGATAAGTAGGACATCCACTTATAGGAATAGAGTTTGCATTAGACACAGGCACATTGAACACAAACCTTTATTTTTCCCTAAAATTCTGAGTTGAATAAGAAATTTGCAGGAATAAATGAAATAAATGCAGAAATAAATGGAAATAAATGAGCTTATGCTGTTGCCAGAGTGTGGAGGTCAGTCAATATCTACCTTAGGATCAGGGAAAACAGATAAAAGGCACAGTAAACTCAGAGTGATATGGCTGGACTACAAACCAGTTATACAATGGGGCTCAATGAGGGAAGGGCAGGTTAATGCCAGATACCCAGGTGAGTGACTCTTGAAATCATGAAAGTCACTTACAGTATAAACAGGTTTACTGGCTGTTAGGCTGAAGATGCTGTTATTATTTATCATCCAATAAAGTGTTCTAGGTGTTTGCTGCTGAGAAACACACACACACACACACACACACACACACACACACACACACACACACACACACACGCCCAGACAATGAATGGGGCCTCAGCTGGAATGGTATAAGAATCTGAGATGCCTCAATACTTGGATATTGAATTTTATTTTTTTTCCATGAATTCTCATATCCTGGTTGAGATGGCAAGAAAGTTAGGCCTTAGATTAAGCTATTGGTGAAGATACTGTGTCAGGCACTGCCAGTTTCTTTGTATAAATTGATCTATTCAGAGTATGGGACAGATCCTTCCACATGAACCTATGCAGTGTGAAGAAGCATGCCTAATGCCTCAAGATTAAGGCTGCTTGCTGCAGCATCTAGAAAGGTGATGCCATGCAGCACCATTTTCTTCAGTAACTCAGTAACTCAGATTAAGACAAGGAAACAGAGACAAAGCTTCTTTAATAAGCATGCCGAAGAATTTGAGGTCATGTTTGAGTTTATCAAATAAAGATTAAGCTAAAAGTATTCTCTTATGATTACTGATCATGGATGCCAACTTATCTGGACTTGAGAGCACTGTTAATGCAAGCTTCTAGGTGTGTATGTGGGTGTTTTCAGAGATGATTGGCATATGGGACAGCCAACGAAAAAGCAGATGACACTTTTGGAATGTGGGTGGTACTGTCTAATAGGTTGGGGATCCAGATAAAAGAAAATGCAGAAGAGGAAGAAGCTCAGACTCATGAATACGGTAAACTTTCTTTGCAACTGGACACCAGACTATAGATACCTGAAGAGTAGAATGTGGATTTATATCAGGTACTTTCCATATCTCAGCCTTAAACATAGGCTGGATTTTGTTCCTTTTTTCTGAATCTTCCAATATTTTGTACTGAGTAGTTCCTAGCTTCCTGAGCTCTCACACATGCATATGGCCACTGTGGAAGTATGTAACACCTAACAGTGTCAACCAACCAAATAAATCTTTTCAAATTGTTGTATACATTCTATTGGCCCAGTTCCTCTAGAGAACAGCTGACTAGTACCAATTTGAAAGTAATGCCAGTGTTTTCAAACAGCCCACCAAACATTCTATACAACTTGCTTCTTACATTACTTGTGCAATTGTGCAATAATGAATAACACATTCAGGACATCAGTTCCCAACATACAGAGCTTTGGTATGTTAGAAAAATAGCAGAACCACGGAGATCTCTACCTTTCACCTTTCTCCATTAAAGCAGATTATAAGACCTAGGAAGAGTTTTCTGAACTTCTTCTAAGGCAGGTCATATGATCCTTATTGGAGAGGAGTCCTCCCTATTCCCACCGGAAAGGATCCCACAATTACAAATAAGAAAAAAAAAGGGGGGCAAAAATAAAAATCTAAGGGAACAAATCTTCCTAAGATTTGACTAGTTTATGACTATCAGATCATACCTATTTGTAACTCATACCTCCATCACCATCTACTCTTCATTAAAATGTAAATATTAACATATAATTTCCTATTTTTCTGAATCTTAATTATAAAATATCCTGTATGTTGTAAAATTTGCATTAAATGCAGTTGTTACAATTTCTTCTATTAAGCTTTCTTTTTGATAGGGGATTCAGTCTCAAGCCTAGTAAAGGTTGAAGAAAGAATTTCTTTTCCTCCTATAATCATCAACATTAGAAGGCATATAATGGACAGAGGTATATTAGAATAATGAAGTAATGAAAACACTACCTTAAAATTAAAATCCATATTTTGAATTCAGAATTACACACATAGGGCTCACATGATTTTTATAAGCACTTAAAACACTAATACTTTTTAGAAACAAATGCTAAAAATAATGCTTGTTTTCTAATGAGAACTCCATGCAGATAAAAAATAATTAACCAGATGTTTCAAATATCAATGTTTGCCATCCTTTTCACAATATCACCACTCATTCTTTATGCTCAGGTGTCTAGAGTTGCAAAATTCATTTGATAAAGAATTTGATTCACACATTAGATGGTCCATCACCATATGTTTGGTTTAGTTATGAAAAATGAGAAGAAGCTAAACCTTGCAACTGAGACAGGCAAAGAGTTTCATCAGTGGCCATTAAGTCTGAGTGATGGGGTTTTAAAGAGACAACTTCTAGTGCTGCTCCTTAGGAACCTTGACAGCAATTGTGTTTTAGTTGCAGGTTCCATGATTCAGCTGTGTAGCTTTGGCTTGCACGTGTCACTACTTTTTGAACCCCCTCTATGGCATGCATCTGTTACCAATTCTCTTTGGAAGAGCATCTGCTGCCAGGAGAGGCAAGCTTTTAATACATTGATTTATCATCTTCAGATACAGGGTTTTTATTGCTTGTATTTGAATATTGTATTTAAGGTGCTTTTATGAGTACAGATGTTTTACATATAAATTGCTTTATATTAGAAAAGGCTTACTTTTTTTTTCTCCAGTGTTTTTAAGGAAACTTCACACTCATGTGTTTTACATTTTAATATCTTCTTCTGCATTGCTTTTTGTCTGTAATGGTAGTCAGTATGTGCAATAGCATCTGTGACTGTTAGTGCTTCAAGGAGAAAATGAACTGTGGGTATATGCTTTTCTTTTCTAGGGAGCCAGATATTACTAATTACTCAAATAAGTTATTGTTGTTATTTTACCACCCCCCCAAAGAGACAGAAAAAGTCACTAAAACAATATCTATTCCCTAACCTTTGTAAAGATGAAAATTATATCAGTCATATTTTCCCAGTTTTCTTTTACTTATTTCCTTAAGAGACGCTGGAATTCTACAGTATTGTATGGTGTTTGAAATAACAGCACCATCTACTGTCTGCTATTCAACTCATTTATCACCTTTAGGAAACAGTAAAGATGTCAGCAAAGGAGGAGGTGCTCTAAATGAAGAGCATGTTTAAGATAAACATGAAAATTCGCACCTAAAACTTGGGAGCAGTACTAGTCAAACCTAGAGAGAGTCACAACACATAAACATAACTCCCTGTTTCAATAGGCAAGATAGCAGTAAAATTCATATAAGCCAATGTCTGCATTACCATCATCATTGCTAATTTCACAAACTTTTCAACTTATTTTAATGCTCATTTAGATGAAAAGACAGGGTCGCAAAAAGAGATATGTGATGAGATCCCCAAGCCAGACTGTTTCTAGGCCACATACCTGGATATAAGGAGAATGCAGCAGGCTCTCTGGGAACTCTAGAAGTGGTGGATGCGTGCAGGCCTGACTGTTGTCTGTCCCTAGGTCATTCCCCCAGATAAGTCATGTTATTTCATTAAAAACTTCAGCTGTCTGGATAAATGATCATTGAAAGTATGTCTCAGAGCTCTCATAATAATAAACCTGTAGCTATTTGAAGAATGAAAGTGGGGAATTCAGACATTCTCCAATTCTCTTTCATGGTGATTTCTTTCAGTGAGCATGAGGTCAGTTGTCATTTTGCTTCATACACAGCTGCTTGCTTAACCTCCTTGCTCACAGAGAACTATCTCACCTCCTACATATTTTTTGCAGGCTGCAAGTCACATTTCTTCACTTGTAGTTGCTAGCAAGTTATTCCATATACACAGGATTTTTATGCTTCCTTTCTGTTCAGTTTATTATTGCTTTTTTAAATCGATTTGAAAACTCTCTCTCTCTCTCTCTCTCTCTGTCTCCTGCCCCTTCTCCCCCACTTCCATTCTACTTCATTTTTCATTTTAAAGGAAACTGAATTGAAGTTCTTGACTTTATAACTTTTCAAATTATACATTTTAAAATACTCTATGGGCTGTATATCAATAAACAGTTGGAAGAAATATATATTATCACAATTGATTTTTGTGTTCTTGTCAATTTACTTGAGATGTCTAAATGTAATAAACTGGCCAGGCATTGGTGGCTCATTCTAAGAGTCCTAGCTACTCAGGAGGGTGAAATCTAAGGTTCATAGTATGAAGCCAGCTCAAGCAGAAAAGTCCTCATGAAATGAACTATCTCTAACTAATGATTTAATTATCTCTAAACTGTCAAAAAAAAACAGAAGTGGAGCTGTGGCTCAAAGTGGTAGAGCACTAGCTTTGAGCAAAAGTACTCAGGAACAGTGCTTAGGACCCTGACCAACCACAACAACAAAAAGTAATAAATAGGAAAAAATAATGGCATTGTTAGCCTATCAGTTATAATAAAAATATGATACATATATTTTTACAGTATATAGATATATTAGTAAACTTGCTATAAATCTCTGAAAAACATATCACTTCATACTCTATAATATATGTGTATAGAATATATGTGTATTTTAAAATATTTTTAACTCTTCTCTGTCTGCCAAAATAGATAACACTCAACATCAACCATTAGAAGATCTTATTGCCAAATAGATTTTTATTCTTATCTTTATTTTGAGAGGTTTGTTATTTTTTTGATGTGTGATTCTAGAGATTGAACACAGTGACGTGGGCACTGCAACTGAGATACACCTATGGCATTCTTTGTATGTTAAAATTAGTTACTTTCTCTAGGGACAGGTGGCTTACACATGTGAGGTACCCAGTTTAAGGCCAGTTTAAGGTTTGTCATCATAGTTATATCAAGAAGAAGAAATTTAAGGATTGTAGGTAGAGCTGGCCTGTAAAACATTAGTACCTTATTTCTAAAATAACAGGAAGATTGATATCATTCTTTAAAAAATATATTGTAAAAGTATTAAGGGAATCTGTAAAACATGTTCTTTTTCCAATGGGTACAAATACAAGAAGAGGCTAAAAGAATGAAGAAGAGCAAATATGGTTAAAGACCTGTATAAATATGTATGAAAATAGAACAATAGCACCTGGTGTTGTGAAAGAGAGGTAGAGAGATTGAGGGAGAGAGTTAGAGAGGGTAAACTTGATTAGTGGACAGTATATTCATGTATATATGGTTCATAGTGACATTTCTTTGTGCAACTAATACATGCTAATAAAAATATCATAGCAAAAAGGGCTAGAGATATTGAGTTGTAGTCAGAGATACAGAGTATGCTTGGCAGGTGCAATGTTCTGAGTCCAAAATCTGCTCCCACCAAAACAAAACAAACAAAATATACTATTATAGATTCATATGTACTACAGCAGCTTGATATTGAGCAGCTATTTAATCTTCTACATACTCATAACTACTGGAGATAGTATTTTGAGATATTAACTTTATTATCATTTATTATGCCTTATATAATATACATGTTATATATGTGCATATGCTTATATATAAGATATATTTAGGATATAATCTATATCACATATATTTATGTAGCTTTATATAAACTTAAAAAGATTAGAGTCAACTGCCAAGCAAACAAACCTTCATTCAATAAAATGAAGTCAAATGAGTTTCTAAATATTTTTCAGAAAACAACAAACTCATGGCAAAAGATAATAGTTTTAAATGTCAATGAAGTTTAATTCACAAAGTAGATTTGGTTATGAAAAAAAGAGCGTGGATTTTTGATTGTTTTGTTTTGTTCTTTTACAGTTCTGGGAATGAATCTCCTGGTCATATGCAAGATAAATATGTGTTCTATCATCAAACTCTTTCCTAAATCATGAGAGAATCTTGAGTAAAAAAGCCAAGATACAAAGAAAGAAGAATAATGACATCCACAGTGAGTTCAGGCAATAATTGTGATTGTTAGTTCTTAGTTTTCCACTTAGTGGAGTTATAGTTCAAATGCTACAAGGATGTGGAGAAACAAGGTATAATAGAATCATGTCTAATCCTAGTAGGAGACTTTAACCTTAGATTTAAAAATTTAATCACTAAGCAAGAAATGCAATACTTTAATGCAAAGCTTAAACATTCAAAATTCAATGTAAAAACCATTGATTAGTAATGTATCAAAATGTTAAATAAAGATGGAGTCTATAAAGGTACAGAATTTCTACAAAGGAAATTCAAGTTCTGAATGTGCAGTAAGTCAGTCTGTGTGGAGGAATTAGAAATCACTGATAATGGGGAACACAGCTGGACCTCTTGAGAACAAGGGAGTTGCAAATTTGTGCCTTATGGTTCCCACTCAACCCATCATAGTCCAGGCAGTTGTGAGATTCTGGAAAAGTCATGCAAATATACACATGCATTTGATTAAAGAGAAGCTTTGTAATGGTAGAGACTTTAGGCTAATGGCGAATAAACAACTTAGAGTTTTACAAGGTTCAGAAGCCCTAAGGCCAGATGAACGGAAGATTCTGAACCTGAGACAAAGCTTATATGAAATGGATCTACCACTGGCCTACAGCTTCAGAAGAAGAAGACATGAATAGATGCAAATCCAATGGAAGGAAATCAAAGCTGAGCAGAGACCATCAGGATCTACACACACACACACACACACACACACACACACACACACACACACACACACACACACACACAACATAAATGGTATCTCAACCACATGTAAGTATACCAGAACTGAAAACAATCCTTGAAGGTGAGAAGTATGTATTTGATGCATTCATTACCCAGAAATGCAATGGATATTAAATTCCAAGTGACTGTGAATGAAAATGGAGGTTTTAAAATCTAATTTAGCTTTAGAAATCTAAAATCTGTATTTCCTATTTGTATTTAATAACTTAAAAATGTGATCTTGGAACATCAGCATTTGTATCACTTTTGTGATGGTTAGAAATGCAGAATCTTGGGTGCCATATGGCTACAAAGAAGATTGTTGTTTTAATCTAACCCCTTTTTGTGATAGAAACAATACATTTGTTTTCATCTAAGACCCCTCCATCCAGAGAGAGAAACAGTTTGAACACTGGGCAAGCAGTGTCCATATCCACATGAGGTAATACAAAGAGATCACATATTCTGGGCATAACTTCAAGGATATTTATTTTTCAAGTAGAAATAACAACTAAACCTTCTTTTACTCCTTTGAGTAAAAAGAAGACAGAATTTGACATTTGTTTTCTCATCTATGCCCATCAAAAGGCTTGAGTTAATTCTTCAGGTGAGTACCTAATAGTCTTGAGGACCAGGAAGCTCAGGGAATACATTGTTAAATCTAAATGTCAAGCCATTTGATCATGCCTACTACATTTTTCTTGCTTGACACCTAGGTGATTTATACCATCAAGACAATGATATAAAATAGGTTAACATTTTGTAAATGGATAAAGAGCAAATATTTTATCCTGCATTAACTTTGTATGTATATACAAAATTCTGGGAGCATGGCTATGTTCCAGTACAACTTTATTTACCATAAAACACAAACCTGTTCATTTGATCTACAGGTTAAGAGATTATACAATCCTGTTCTAGAATATTCTGTAGAATGTTTTTTTTTTAATTATAAATTTTCCAGTAGAAACACCATTAACTCTCTTATCAAAAGATGTAGAGCAGCAGCCTGCATCAAAAATAAATAAACAAGTAAGATCCAAACATTTGTTGGCGCCAAGAAACAGACATCATCATCAAAAATAAACACAAATACCAAGTGAAGGGATGGAGAAATGCCTTCCAAGCAAGCAAGCAGCAGTGGTCATATTTATATCTGATCAAATTGGCTTCAGGATAACATCAGTAAAAAAGACAAAGAAGATACCTTTATATTAGTATAGGGAAATGATCCATGAGAAGAAATTTCAGTGGTCAGCATATACACACCATAATGTCACTCAAATTTTTTATTTTAAAAATACCGGATTTATTAAAGCTGGTAGACCCAAGCAAAATAATAGTGAGATATTTCAACATCTCTTGTTTTGTTTTGTTTTTGTTTCCAGTCCTGGGGCATGCACTCAGGGCCTGAGCACTGTCCTTGGCTTCTTTTTGCTCAAGGCTAGCACTCTACCACTTGAGCCACAGTGCCACTTCCAGGTTTTTTCTATATATGTGGTGCTGAGGAACCGAACCCAAGGCTTCATGTATACGAGGCAAGCACTTTAACACTAGGCCATATTCCCAGCCCCATATTTCAACATCTCATTTTCATAAATAGATAGATAAATCAAACAAAAAAATCAGAAAATAAACTTCAAAATTAAATAGCACTCTAATCTCATGGATTTAATCGATATTATACAGAGTATTTCATCAGTAATTACACAATGTGCACTCTCCTCCGCCTGCCCAAAGAATGCACTCCAAAGTAGATCATTCCCTAGGACTTGCAAATCTGTGGAATTTATTTTTAAATTTAAATTTAATTTTATTGTCAAGGTGATGTACAGAAGGGTTACAGTTTCATATGTAAGGTAGTGAGTACATTTCTTGTCGAACATTATTACCCCCTCCCTGAGCAAATATTTTAAAAAAGGAAACAACTTTCCTTATTCAATTTGACCCTAATGTAATTAAACTATGTCTCAACATCAAAAGATACTACTGAAAATATTCAGACACATAGAGACTGAACAACACATTGTAAAAAAAAAAAAACAAAACAACAACAACAACAAAAAAACTGGGTCACTGAAGAAATAAAGGGGAGAAATCAGGACATTCCTGCAAACCAGTGGAATCACATCCTACCAGAAATTCCAGGATACCTTACAAAAGCAGTGCTGAGAGGAAACTTCATAACTCTAAGAGCCTATACAAATAACAGAAATTCTAAATAAATAATACTATGATGCCACAAAACTTCTATAGACAAAGTAACAACCAATACTCCAAAATATTAGATAGAAAAAATGTAAAAGTTGAGTATGGGATTGGAAGTGTGTCTCCATTGGACTAGCCAATGAGTGAAAGCAGCAGTTACTGGGTTGGAATCCAGGTCTCTGACTTAAAGAAAGAAAAGGAAAAAAAGAAAGCCCAAAAAAAGAAGAAATAGAGAGACAAAGAAAAAAAGAAAAAGAAAGAAAGAAAGGAGGGAGGGAAGGCAGGAGGGAAAAGGAAGGAAGGAAGGAAGGAAGGAAGGAAGGAAGGAAGGAAGGAAGGAAGGAAGGAAGGAAGGAAAGAAAGAAAGAAGGAAGTAACTCAAACTAATGGAATAGAGACAAAATAATCAAGAATCAACTGAAAAAAACTAGTTATTTGAAAAAATTATGAAGATCAATAAATATTTATTTGACTAAAAATGAGAGAAGAGACTCAAATCAACAACATTAAAGATGAACAAGAAAGCATCACAACAAATATAAAATATAAGGACTGGAATCTTCTACTATCTAATCACATCCTTACAAATCCTAAATTATTTTCTAATCTTATTGCATGGTTTCTGCTGCTATAGTTATTTCTGTGTTATGGAAGTCGTAACTCATATATGTCATGGATTTGGTTTTCTTATTCTAGCTTATAGCAAATTAGTACACTTGAACTGTTGCTTTGCTTATACTGATAATGAAATTTCTTGCAATGTTATAGATGGATCTGTGACACAACTAAAATCAATACAGGGATGTTTCATGTGTTAAAAAAAAATAATGCTATAATGGAACAGATGAAACTATGTGAAAGGAAATGTACTTGTAACGTGATGTATGTATGGGTAACCCCACTGTATACCACCTCTAAAACAACAATAAAGTAAATTAGAAAAATAAAAAAGGATGTCAATTGTAGAACACTTGAAAATAAGAATTTTATGATACTAAAGAATATAGCAATCATAGACATAGTATATTTGGAAGATATATTACTTCTGTATTTCTGCTTTGTTCCTTTGACCTTCAATTGTTAAACAACTGGAAGAAGTTCAGAGCAAATATTTCTGGGTTTTTGGAAAATCAAATGAGATGCCCAAGGTTACACAGCAAATAAAATTTAGACCTTGGCTCAAATCCCTCCATTTCCACTTGGTATTGTACTGTGCTTTTCAGCATAACATAGTGTTTTAAACCCGTAATAGCACTAAATATTAACATGGTTGATAAAATCTGTACTTAAAAGTCCACAATTCCCTTCTAGAAATTTCCTCAAATTCATAAGTCACCTAGATAGAACCATTAAATGTGTTTCTATTTTATTTTATTTTGCTGTATGTCAGTACACATTTCCCTCGTTGAAAATTACCCTTCAATAAACTGTTACACATATTTTATTTTAAAACAAATTTAGTACATTTCAATAAGCTAATGAATCTCTTTCTCTGAGTAAATTATATTCTTTGATAAGATAGTCACAAGTGACTTACTTTTCTTAATGGTATAATGGGTTTCCTGTGTTCATACCTACCTACTGGAGAACACCTTTCCTAATTACCTTGTTTTTCTCAAACTAAATATTAGTTGGTCCCAAAAGTACATACGATCCAGTTGTTAATTCGATTAGGAAGGTCTAGATTTTTAATCTGTGTTCTCTTTTACTGTCTACTCCTACTCATATATTATCTCAACAAAGTTAAGCGCAGTAGGTTTTTGAATTTTTGGCTTGATATCCTTTCTCCAGGAATCAGGATATCTTTTAGGCACAGTTGTAAACAAGAATAAGACCAACATTGATTGAGTGGAATCTCCCCAAGCCAATATACACACACACACACACACACACACACACACAGGCACACACACACACCACATTTCTTTGTTCTTTTGGAAAAAGAAAATGTTATTCTTGAAAACTGACATTATAATGCAATTTCTTCTTGTTAGTACTAGTGTGATCTTTTGATACTTGCATATAAAAGTTCCTCAACATGTTTTTGTGATAATGAATGGAAATGTATTCTTCCCCAAACCTTCAACTTTCAGTTTAATGGGAGAATTCAAAAGGATACTGAAAAATTGAAGGAGTCAAAACAGTAAACACAATTGCAGGTAAGAGTTCCCAACTTGTATGTGTATGATGGGTTTAGGTTGTGTCCCTCGCATGATTCAAATTCTTTGAATTCATAAAGGACTCACCCTATTGTTCTTTTGTTGTTAGTTCAATGCTTCAGAGAATAATTGAAGTATTTAAAAGCTAGAATATTGGTAATGAAATGGTACTATAAAGAAGTAATCATCAGAAGTAGGGGAAAATACAAGTCAAAATTGTCAGGTAACTGCTGGATAGAGTTTACAAGGGGAGAACATGGAAAGGAAAGTGGTGGAAGAGAAAAAAAATCCCTGTGTTCAGGTTTTTATAATCCACATATATATGTAATCACTGACTCTTAGGCAGGGTCTTACTGCCACCTAAAACAATTAGAAGTAACATAACTAAAATTATCAGAGAATACTTATTATTTTTGTGATCAGAACTGCAATAAGACACCGAAATATGGAAGGAATAATACTATATTTTAATATAATGTACTGTATCATGCTTTTAACATTTACATGATGAAAAATATATGCATGTTGCAATCCTATTACTTAATGTGATCATAATTAGAACAGGGCACTCAAGGATGGAATTAAAGTAATGATATGGGACTCTTTTCCAGTAGGACTATTGTCCTTATGAGAAGGGGAAGACATACCTTGATTGTGTGCAAAATGACAGGGCATTTGGGGGCCAAGTGAGAAGGCAGTTATGTGACAACTAAAGGGCAATTCTGCTAGTACCATCATCGTAGATTTCTGTCCTATAACTCTGAGGAAACACATTTTTTGTTATTTGAGCCACCTAGTTTCTGGTACTTTTTAATGTTTCTCTGAACAATCTAATGTGATAAAAGAATATATTACTGCATGGATAAAACTTGAATACATAATACTACATTAAAATCCAGACATAAGAGCTACTTGATAAGTTTGAAGCATTTAAAAAGGACACATTTATAGAGAGAGAATATGGATGAATGGCTATTTAAAATTGAAGTAGTGGTAGGAAAAAAAGAACATTAACTATGATTGGATAGAATTTCTTTTGGGGTTGGGGAAAATGTTTTAAAACTGATTTTGGTAGTGGTTTCACAATATTGTAACTATAATAAACATTTGAGTGATGCATTCTTTAATGAATAAATCATATTGTAATTAAAGCAGTTCTTTACAAAAACTTAGAAATATTAAAATACAAACATTTAAAATTGTAATTTTAACATGGTACAAGTTTCTATTTAGTCTTCCTTTTGTATAGTTATTTGATATTTAAAACAACCGATTCTAATAAAGAAAACCTTTTTATCTTTATTTCTTTGTTTCTCTCAACACACCAAGGGTGTTTTCTGTTACTACTAATCATTTTTTTTGAAGGCATGGAAAAATCATTTATGAAAGGCAATGATTCTTAGTCTCGCTTTACATCAAGAGATGCCTTCTTCTCTGTTTAGTATTGTTTTTGTGGGTTGTGAGTATGGCTGGAAGGATCCATTCTTTGGGTGCAACTAATAAGAAGTTTGAACAAAGCATGTTCAGCCAGGTATTCTTTTGTCCAGGAAGAGGATACATACCAATGGACATTAATATATGTATTTGCTACTCATAACAAGCCAGGATTTCCCACACAGAGAGAGGCTCAAGCATAAATATCTTGAAAACAAGCCATAAGCAGAAAAGAGGTAGATAAATTGAGCTTTATTATAGATCAACATGGAGATGGGAGGGGGATTCTCACATGGTGAAAGGCTGCAGTATTTAATACTTCCTCGGGTATCTATCACATGTGAAAAGTGTAGATCTTTTTTATCATCATTGGCCAAAGGGCAGGCAGGTAAATTTGGTAGAAATGTAAGCATTAGCAGTGATAGCACTAGAAATGGGCTTAACTTCTGGATGGCAAGGTCAAAGATAACTTTTTATTTACCATCTTTACTCTATTTGATAAAAAAAATTTAGTGGTCTTCATTTAATTATTTCTAAAATAGAACAATAAAATGTTCTCTTCTGAAAGCTTCCATGATCTTCATTTCCCTCATTTTTATTCATTCTTTCTGTGCCAGTCTTGGGACTTGACCCCAGGGCCTGAGCACCATTCGTGAGCATTTCTGCTTACATGAGAACTCTACCACTTGAGTGGCAGCTCCACTTTCTGCATTTAGATGGTTAATTGGAGTTAAAAGCCTTAGGAATTTTCTTGCTGCAGCTGCCTTCAAACTGTGATCCTCAGATCTCAGCCTCCTAAATTAACTATGCATTGGCGCCCCACTCAGATGATTTATTTCTATATCAATCTGTATAACTTAAAGCATGAATTTGTCCAAAATATATTTGAACATAATAATTACTACCTAAGTTTATTGCCTATAAGCCAAATAAAATGTTCATATCATCCACAGAAATAAATATTTTTGTTGAAAATCTTGAAACATTCAGTTGAATGTTTTACACCAGAAAACATTATTGATTGGCACTTAGTAAATTTTATTGGCTATGTTATTTAGGCCATATGAGGCAAACACATAGAATATCTATGCCAACCCCTATTGCAAACCCTGGTAGCAAAAGAAATATTTTACAATATTTACAAATTTACAAATATTTTAGAAGTAACTATATTTAGATGTATGAGACAATAGTTTCTAGTAGTAACTTCCCTGCATATTTTATGAAATGTCTGTCACTGCAATTTAAGGCAGAAGTGGGTATGTTTTTTATTTTCATTTTATTATGTTTTTCCAGTATAGCGGTTTAAACATAGGGCTTTGTGTTTGCTTCGTTTTCTGTCTGTCTCTTGAGGGTACACTTGCTGTCTATCCCTAGTCCAGAATTTTAATGTTTAATTAGAGATGGACTTTCATGGATTTTTCTGCCCAAGTTCGCTTCAAATCTCTATCTTCCAGATCTCATCCAACTGAGTAGTTGGTACCCCTCTCTAGGCAGTACTGTTTTGATAAATGCCTATATTTTGAATTTTTTTCTTTGGCATTATTTTCTTCTTTTCTTCAAATGTTACACTGTCAAATGAAGACCACTGGGATAAAGACATGCCATTTTCTTTCACATCCCTGAAATGAATTCCCTGCCTTCAAATAAATAAGCCATGATATATAATGTAATTCCAGCATATGTGCTGTTTGACACTTGTGAATTAACTTCCTTATGATATTCTAAAACATTTTGATAAACTAAATAAAATTGGTAAGCCATAAATTTTATGTATCTGTGATATGCATATATACACATATATGTATGCATGTATATGTGTATATATACATATGTAGACAAATATATATGTATACGAACACACAAATGTATGTATATATGCAAAAACACACATACATTTAAATTGTTCTTGTATATATCTGGGATTCTCTGTCAAGCTATTCAGAGAGCTAGTATAGTGATTGGATTATCACCTTTCTATTTCTATCTCAACACTTAATGAAATGACTTCTTTTATATATACAAAATAGGAAGGAAGGGAGGAAGGAAGAAGGGAAAGAAGGGAGGCAGGGAGGGAGGGAGGGAGGAAGGAAGGAAGGAAGGAAGGAAGGAAGGAAGGAAGGAAGGAAGAAAGGAAGGAAAGAAGGAAGGAAGGATGAAAGGAAGGAAAGAAGGAAGGAAAGAAGGAATGAATTCAAATTCACAAAAGATTAAATATGAATTCCATTCTGCTATAGTCCCTTACTTTTGTAACAAACATTTACAATTTTGTCAACTCTTTTATTATTTCTATATTGAACTGACATTAAAAAATGAGGTTTTTTTCCCCCCTTTCTAAGTTAGTAAGTCTCTATTGTTTCCTAGTTCCAGTCATTACGAGCATGCTTAGCATTCCAGTCTGTCTACCAACTTCTACCTTCTACTCTTGGGGTGCATATTCCATGGGTTGAGCTCTATGAATTACATCTTTCTCTTTCTTTTTTCTTTATTGAACTGTGCTTATCTTCTAAGTATTTGAAGAGACCATCTTTGGAGCTTGTCTTGGAAAGTACTCTTACATCAAGCCAATTCAAACAAGTGCTACCCTTGGGAAACAAAGAAAATGATTTTAAATATGTGTTTTCAACATTGAGATATCTTCTAACTGTTCAACTACTATACAAGTAGTAGTATACATCCTCTAATATTGTTTTACTGTGCATATAATATTGTAACAAAATAACAACAAATATTTATTGAGCACATACAATGATAATAAGCATAACTAAAACACATGAGTATAAATGATAATAGCTTAAACATCCATCATAGCTGTTATAAATTCTTTAAGTAAGATATCTAGTCAATTTTTCCACTCAGTGCATCAATTCAAATCAATTGACAGATTAGAAACACTCCATTCCTCCTTTCTATGTGTAGTACTCAAAACCTGAAAGATAAAATTGGTTGCTTTAACTCATATAGCTGATGGTTGGCAGAACAAGTATTTAAACGGGGCCTTGCTGGCTCCAAAACCTTATAAAATATTATCACCTTCACCCAAAAGAATCTTCAACTGAGCCAGTAGGACCAAAGCAATAACACATTTCCGAACCTCAGCATTTGAAATGTGTGCGACTCTCAAAGGTGTAAAATGTTGTCTTTATTTTTCTGAGTGTGTTGGTCTCCCATCACAGCTGCTCTAACTCTTTTGAAACAGGAGATTTCTATTTACAAGCTAGACATTTCTACCCATGTTTCCACATGAGTGTAAAATTAACTTTGATTGATTCCCATTTTAAGCAGTTGTGCTTCAGAGATGATTCAACATATTTAATGTCACTCGTGTAAGTGTATTTATGTCAGTTTTAAAGACAGAAATTACAACTAATTTTCTAGAGATTCTGAAGCTGTATGACTTGAGTCCAAATTCTTTACAAAGCTTCCATAAAAGTATTGCTTGCTATTATAACATATTGCTTTCTAATGTAAAATTTTACCAAATGATTTATTATTAATCACATTTGATCTTGGTTTAGTAATTTCTTATTAATCTTTAATGTTTTTTCTTTTCATTTTTCTTTGCAATGAAATTTATTTTGGTAGAAATACTTAATTCTACATTTACATGCAGTTTTTCTCCTTTAGAATTATGTTTCAGACTTTGAAAAGAATTGGTTTCATTTAGTTATTCTTCAAGAAAGGACACTACTTCATCACCAGCACTCTGGGGTGTATGTAACTCTTCTCACATCTTAACATCCTTATGTGATGCGATGTTATACAATCTGTTTTAACTTTGGGCCAGCTCCATTATCCTCAACTGTGGCAATTTCCACTCTCTACCTCCTTACTGTATAAAACAAGACCAGTATAAAATGAAAATCTGCTTTTCTTTATTCAAAGAGTTGGAAATCAAAACAGCTTTAAAGCACTAAAGTATAATGTAAAGAATAATCTTTCCTCTATGGTCTTTCATTGTACTTAGATACTTCTTTATTATATTAATAATCAAATGACAGAAAGACTCAAAATTTGTGGTATAATTTATAGTTTAATCATTGCAAGTGTTTAGTTATAAAATAGATATAACTGTTCATCATATAGGTGAAGTCCTCAAAAGTACACAGCATATTTTCAGAACAGATGTACTTCATTCCTTTTTTAAAAATTAATTTTATTGTCATGGTGATGTACAGAGGTGTTACGGTTACATACATAAGGTAGTGAGTACATTTATTCTCTTAGTTGTTACCTCCTCCCTCATTTTCTACCACCTTCCCTCTGCCCCAGTCCTCCCCTGCCCAACTTCTACAGCTAATTTCCAACATACATAAATAAGTAGAAATCGTAAATGTAATTAATTCTACTGTTTCTATTTCACATCTTTCTGTGTTCATCTTCTCCAAATATTTTTACATCTTACTTACTGAAAAAAAGGAAGTCAGAGAGGTTATACATTCCCTCTATAGAATCATTTTCAGCCAAGTGTTTGGCTTAACATGGTTTTCACCATGTGTCAAAAAGGATGTGATAGGATTCCTTGATTATCATGTTACTTAGAATGCCATTGTGTTTGTGGGGAATAGAGCATGACTTGAAGCAAGATCCAGTTCAAATAGCACCTATGTCTTTTGAAATTTCTCAGCCTCTCTACTTCCCCAGACATCAAGGTATCACACTTCAGCAACACAAGACCATATTAATAAGACTTGCATTATAGTGCAATCAAAGCTTTAAACCTAGTGCAGTGTTGTTCTGTGAATCTGCATCTGTTTTCTTGGGAAGTAAGACACAGTCCAACTGGCCGCAAAGACCAAGGTTGGAGTCTGCATTTATGGCTGTTCTGCGTCAGCCGAGTCTAGTTGCATTTAGCTTTTAAGACATCCTTCCACAAGATAATCTTTATTAATTGACCTTTTGTGAATTAAAAATGCTTTATAATCTAGGAAGACTACACCTACATGAAAGGGCACATGAAGAATTTATTACTAGTTGCTACAGTTTTGGAATTCTTAGAAGGATATATTGTACATTCTCAGATTCATCAAACATTTTCCTTGTTTTATTACTGGTGGATGTAAATGCCAAGAATTATTGTAGTAAAGTACTAGTATTCGATGTCTTCTCCTCGAACACACATAATCTTCCATGGAGAATTTCCCTTTTTCTGCTGCCTTGTCTTCATAAGAGTTCTACTTTTGTTATTCCTCATTTTGTGACCCTCAAACATTTATGATGTTACAATCAGCAATCATCTTTACCTGAAACTTCCTAACACTCAGTTACCACAATTCCTAATTTTCATTGCTGCCCACCACAGTTTCACTGACCCTACTGTATGTACTTTTACTTTGATTTCCTCCAGTCTGGAGTGTTTTATCCAGCTGTTGCAGATATACCCCAGTGTGTTTGGTTGGTGGTAATAGCTACTGCAACCAATGCATTGTTGATGCTTACTTCACTAATTCAATTGTTGCCTCCATCATGGAATATTCAGAAATGAAATCAGATGGAAAAGCAGAGGAAAAGTACACTTGGAAAAAATGCAAACTTTAAAACCAGGATTTCTATATAAAGAACAGCATACCCTTTTCTTTTTGTTCAAATTTTTATTATCAAACTGATGTACAGAGAGGTTACAGTTTCATATGTTAGGCATTGGATACATTACTTGTACTGTTTATTACCTTGTCCCTCATAAATCCCTCCCCTCTCCCCCTTTCCCTTCCCCCCCCCCAGGTGTTCAGTTCACTTACACCAAACAGTTTTGCAAGTATTGCTTTTGTAGTTGTTTGTCTTTTTTTTACCCTGTGTCTCTCAATTTTGGTATTACCTTTCAATTTCCTAGTTCCAATACCAGTATACATGGTTTCCAATATGCTCAGATAAGATTACAGAGATAGTGTAGGTACTTCCACAGGAAGGTGATACAAGAACATCATCAATAATAGAAGCTACAGATACACATGGGATGTTGAAAGTAGTTACAACTGTGATATAACAATTGTCTCCATAACATGGAGTTCATTTCAATTAGCATCATTGTATGTGTTCATAAGGGTATAGCTATTGGGCGTTGTGGTGTTCTGCTATGACTTGCCTAAACCTATACTAATTATTCCCAATAAGGGAGACCATAGAGTCCATGTTTCTTTGGGTCTGGCTCACTTCACTTAGTATAATTTTTTCCAAGTCCTTCCATTTCCTTACAAATGGGACAATGTTATTCTTTCTGATACAGGCATAAAATTCCATTGTGTATATGTACCACATTTTCCTGATCCATTCATCTACTGAGGGGCATGTGGATTGGTTCCAGATTCTCACTATGACAAGTTGTGCTGCGATGAACATTGTTGTGCTGTGGCATTACTGCTGCACACCCTTTTCAAAGAGAAAAAAAAGCACAAAGTTTGCAAGAACTGTACCCCAATTTACTATGTTCATAGTGGAAAAACTCACATGACCTTCATGTTAATGTAATATATGTTATTTCTTCAGGTGTTAGTATACACAAACAAGGAGTAAAACTATTTTTGCTAAGACATTCACATTGAAGTAATGGTAAATGATCCTGAAGATGAGAAGCAGACAGGATGACCCTGTAGGCATGTTTTTTAATCTCAAAATATAATGAGATTTTTTTCCCTGGTGGTACACAATGAGAAAATGCACACTGGCATTCAACAGCAAGTGAACCATAGCTCTTGCTTGCATAGCACCAGTGTTAATATTACTTGTACCACTTCTGAGCAAATATGATACTTAAACAGGTATACATCAACCAAAATACAGTTCTGTTTTTTATTGTTAACTAAATGCCTTTGGGATAAGAATTCTGAAACTTAATACCATCCTTTGGTGATGTACTTTTGGTTTTGACCAAAATGTTTTTGACCAGGCCATGGAATGGTATAGACCAGAAAGCCTGAAAATGAAAAAAGAAATTCTTTTTTCTCTTTATTAGAAAGTTACTTTTTTCTATATTAAGGTGTACTTATATTTATCTGACACAAAATATTTTTAACTGTTTTATTGCTTCCTCAGAAGCAAAAACCCATGGTGTCTTAATGATGGGTCAAGACCTTCTAAGATCTTGATGCTGCCAGCACAAGTAGTCTCATTATGTTTGTGCAGCAATGATAACAGTTTCTTCCCATTCTAGAGATTCCACGACACTAGTGATCCTATGTACCAGACTTTTCTTTTTTATTTGTAAAATTAATGCCCGCCCTAAATATTTAGCATTTTCTTTCTAGGACATTATTTACATCACTCAGATATCCTTATAAAAAACTAGGTACTTAATATTTTATAATACTAATATACATTCAATCCATATTCAAGTCAACCCCATTTTTGGCTGGAGCTGGGTTTGAAGTTCAGTGGTGGACCACTTGTCTTACAAGTATGAGGCTCTGGGTGTGAGGCTAAACACTACACAATCACAATAGTCAATTGCAATTGCTTCCACAATGACATGTATAGCATTGAATTACAAACTCATAACACAAATCATGTTGTTCATTATGCTTGTTCTTCTCCTCTTCATGATCTCATTTTTCCAAGAACATATGCTGTAGATTTTTTCTTTACATTTTATATTTATATTGATGCTAAAGTGCCAATATCAAAAGTTAATTTATTATATTAGATAGTATGTTTTAAAATTTCTGCCAATTCTGTTTTCCCATTTTTCAAACTTTTCAGGCTTTACTTTTCTTGGATGTTTATGTTTTCCAATATGATTTTTAAAATATTGTTTCTATTTCTTAGGGGGAAATCAATCTTATTGGGTTTGAAATTAAATTAATATTGAATATTGAAAATACTACATACAAAAGACTTTTAACAATAAAACTAGTGTTAGAAGTCCTTTAATGTTTCAAAGGTAGTGACTTTTCTTAGCTAGCTTAGAGTTCATGCTTTTACTAATAATTTTGAAGAGGCAAATGCTTACCAGGATTTAATTACATTTTTATAATCAAAGATACAAAAGTATACAAAAGCATGCAATGAATCAATTCTTCACCATCCACCACCCAGCTTCAGGTATGACTTCTACCACTTTTTCTTTTCTTGTCTAATCATAACTCTTTCCCTTAGGTGCAAATTATATTACTACATGTCATTTTATTTTTTTAATTTTTTAAGTTCTTTTCTGGAATTTTATTTATTTTTTCATTAACCAATGATAATTATACATATGAATGGAGTAGCATGGCCTGCTTCACCACAGGTATATGCTTTGTAATGATCAAATTGAATATTTCACTGCATCTATCATGTTTTCAGTGAGAATACATAGTATCTTCTCTTGTATCTATTCTGAAATATACAGTATATTATTGGTAAATCTACTTACTCTGGTATGGAATAGAATACTCCAGAATTTATTCTTCCTGTTTAGTTGCAACATTGCATCTGCTGAGCAACTTTTCCCTGCTTCCTCCCAGCTCTCCTAGGTCATGTAATGATAGCTACTCTCAATTTCTCTGAGATTAACATTTTAGATTTCACATGGCTAAGTCATTTTTTCCCCTTTCTCTTGGCTTTCACTTAACCATCACCAATATTGCCACAAATGACAGGATTTCATTTTTCTGTAGTGAAATAATATTCTATCATGAGACTATATCACATTTCCTTTATTCATCCATATGTTGAGGGATACTTAGGTTTTTCCATGTTTCAACTATTGTCTTTAGCATTCCATTAAACATGGTAATGTATAGCACTTTGATGGAGTCAGATTACTTTAAGTACCTGAGTATAAGAGAAGAATCAGGACTCTATTCTCCCTTAAATTTCTGACATCCTTATTAAAAATCATTCAGTCACAAATTTGTCAGCTATTTCTGAACTTCATTGATCTATATATCAGTACTTATAAATACCGTATTGCACTGATGGTTCCAGTTTAGAACCAATGCTCGTAATTAGAAAATATGAGTGTTAGAACTATTATTCAATATTACTTTTACTATTTTGGATCCTTGCTAATAGCACATGGATTGTCAAATACACATCTTCTACTTGTTATATCACAGTTGTAACTACTTTCAACATCCCATGTGTATCTGTAGTTTCTGCTATTGATGATGTTCGTGTATCACCTTCTTGTGATTGTATCTACACTATCTCTGTAATCTTATCTGAGTGTATGGGAAACAGTGTGTACTGGTATTAGAATTAGGAAATTCAAAGGGAATACCAAAATTGAGAGACAAAGGGTAAAATAAGAGAAACAACAACAAAAGCAATACTTGCAAAACTGTTTGGTGTAAGTGAACTGAACACCTCAGGGGGGAAAGGGGGAGGGGGGAAGGGGTTATGAGGGACAAGGTAACAAACAGTACAAGAAATGTATCCAATGCCTAACGTATGAAACTGTAACTTCTCTGTACATCAGTTTTATAAGAAAAACTTAAAAAAAATAATAAATTAAAAGTCATCATTTGGCTGGGGATATGGCCTAGTGGCAAGAGTGCTTGCCTCGTATACATGAGGCTCTGGGTTCAATTCCACAGCACCACATATACAGAAAATGGCCAGAAGTGGCACTGTGGCTCAAGTGGCACAGTGCTAGCCTCGAGCAAAAAGAAACCAGTGACAGTGCTCAGGCCCTGAGTCCAAGCCCGAGGACTGGCCAAAATAAATAAATAAATAAAATAAAATGAATAAAAGTCATCATTCATGCTCAACTACAAGAAACCTGATGTTGTTAAAATGACAACATTCCTTAAATGAACGCATAAAATCAAGTCAGATGCTTATTAAAATTTCAGTATTTTATTTTTTTTCTTATTTGCTGTATACAAGTCATCTAGTCCTTCTAAAATCTTATTAACTCTTCAAGAATTATTAAATACTTATCATTCTCAAACAAATCATTGCTCTAAGTAGTTAAAACTAAAAGTACAGAGCTGGACATAATGGTACTGACCTTTAATCCACTACTTCAGAAGAAGAGGTGCAAGGGTCATTACTTCAAGGAGACCCTGAAATATATAATGAGATCTTGCCTCACAAAAACATAAGATAAATAAAATGAAAAAGTACAAACTAATGTATTGAAATAAACTGAAAAAAAGATTTAGTCACAGACAAGTCTTTACACATGTAGAATGGAGTGCAAGTATTAGAATAAATAGAGTATACATTTAATTTGTTTAAAACCCTTTATGAGAGTAAAATGAAATGTGAGTTGTATGTGAAGGTCCTGCTCATAAAAACATATGATATACCCATATTTGGATTGTGAAACTATGCTTTAATTGTAGGATCCTAAAAGTAAAGCATTTTAAAGAAAGCCATAGGAAGTTATCTAAATTCTTTCATTTAAGCAATTACCAATTGCCTGAATCACTAATACTAAACTGGGAGTGCTCATTCTTCTAATATATATATATATATATATACATATATATATATATGTTAAAGAAAATGTCTAAATCACAAGTTCCTATAGGAAATAACCTGATGTAAACACTTATTTGCATCTTCTAAACTCTCATTGCAAAAATAGCAACTTATGCATATAAATTTGATTTCATATTAGTAAATGAACACTGAGAATGTATTTTCTTTTATAAAGAAATATAATTTAAAGATTATGTTTCAGAGGATATGAAACATACTGTGAATCTGTTCAGAATAAATGTACACAATGTGGTATACAAGACGCTTTTCTTGAGTGTATGCTTCTAAGAAATTTAAAGTGATAATTCTAATCTCTGTCTTACATAACATGCAAAAATACTGAGGATTGAATAATTGGGAAGTATTAATGTAAGAAACCATGAAAAAAGTGAGAAAAATTGGATTAAATTCAATCTGCCATCTGCCCCAATATATTACAAGGAGCAAGCAGTTTCTGACAAGCGTAAGTTATCACAGTATATTAGCTCACATCTGTTATCCATCACTCTATAGCTAAGCTAGTGAATTTAGAGAGGAGTGTACTGAACACATAATTACTAATGTTTCTAAAATGCTCTGCTACAATGAGCACATTTATATGAAGTCTCCTTGATGATAAAATGTAAGAGGTATCTCTCTAACATCACTTAGCACAAACAAGGAACATTATGTTTCAAAGATCTTTGAAAAATTAGTACACCTATTAATATACAATTTACTTTGGGAGAAGAAGAATGCTTATTTTGACAAGGAATGCTTCATTTGGAAAGCACAATACTTTATAGCTGTAGGCTGACTCTTTAGCTGGCAGAACTAGTGGTGCATTATCATGTTTGATGAAACACTACTTCTGTTCAAACAAATGTATATCAATATGAAAGTAAGTGGAGAGATTATTGCTTCTTAGATTAGTGTCTATTATCAATAAGCACAGAATTATTGAGTGCCTTGGCTAATGCAATTTTTTGCCATTAGAATAGTTTATTACTCTATTGTATGAATAGTTGTCAGATCTTTATACAATGAGTCAGAAAATTTTTTACACAATATTTAGTACCTTTGTGAAAAATAAGATTTGAAATATATTGAATAAGGAACTACTTTATAACATTTCTTCTCAGATAAAATGCTTGCTACTTAAACATTGGATACAGATATAATCCAATAATATCTGCATGTGGCAGAATGCCCAGTAGCTATTTACATATATCTACCATCTTGTCAATTAATCATGCATGAACTACATGAATTTATGAATCTGATATGACCAAATTGGTCATGTCATCATTATTTCTATGTCAAAACAGACCTAATGAATCAAAGTATTTAATTCTGGGTTTATCTAAATGTAAGCTTTTCTGACAGGTAAGGAGGGCAATGGAGTGTATTAATGTGTCCAGGGAAGGAAAAGTACATAAAAATATTAGAAGTACAGAAAGAGCAGAGGACAATAGCAAGTGCTAGATAGAATTTTGTAAGAGTGACTCTGACATGAGGAGGATAGAGTCAGGGATGTCAAGAATGAATGACCAGTTATTGTCGGAGAAGACCAAATATGAATCCAGAGAAGTTAGCAAGCAAGATTCGGTCACAAAGTTGAACTTCTAGGTCAAACATCTGGGTTTTCATAGGTTGTCAAGAAAAAAATAAACTACAATCTTCCAAGAAATGTGCCTTTCATGGTCCCATTGTACAAATCTCTTAGAAGAAACAAAATTAGGAGCTAATTATCTCCTCATAATATAAGATTAAGTACAAAACCAATAAGCCTAGGCTTAGATGAACAAGTCTAGATGTAACATATGAGAAACAAAGGGATCAATTATGACCTTCTCAAGGCTTAACATATATTATCAGCAGTGTGGTGTGATATTCAACGATTGACTCTGTAAGAGTGGAGGTGGGCAGGGGGCAAAAAACCAGGCCCTATTTGGAAGGTTTATTGATTTTTTGATGTGACTATTCCAGCCATAGCTGATTTCAATGTACCATGGTGTGGTTAATTTGGTCACATAATGTGCAAAATGTTAAAAATAATTAACTGTCAAAAGCTACTTAAAAGGGCTTAGAATATGGCCTAGTGACAAGAGTGCTTGCCTCGTATACATGAGGCCCTGGGTTCAATTCCCCAGCACCACATATACAGAAAATGGCCAGAAGTGGCGCTGTGGCTCAAGCGGCAGAGTGTTAGCCTTGAGCAAAAAGAAGCCAGAGACAGTGCTCAGGCACTGAGTCCAAGGCCCAGGACTGGCAAAAAAAAAAAAAAAAGCTACTGAAAAGGTATGTCAGCACATTGTCCTTACCATGGATTATTACATGATCTGAAGCATTTATTATTTTACTTGACATGTTTGTAATCAACAATTTCAGTTTCTAAAGTCAATATTTTTATTTTGTTTATTATTTTAATTAATTTATTTGCTGAGAATATTCCAAGAACCATAGCTTGTTCATTGTTCATTGCTTAAAGTCTTTTGACTTCAAAGGAGCATTTTCCCTGGAAGATCATGGACTATATTGCACATAGACAACTTCAAATTATTTTAAATAATATTCAAGATTCAGAAAATTCCTATACATGCCTATGAAAGCAGACTACATATATACACAAATTCTTTCCTCTTCCTCTGAACATAGAATCATATATATACATATATACATACATATACATATATACATATACATATATACATACATATACATATACATATATATATATATATATATATACATGCACATTAGTGGCTTGTCTGATCAATGGGAAATGATGGGTAGGAGTAGGATCTAGCGTGGGTCATTGCTGAAGTGACTTTTACATGGAGACCCAAGAATTGGTTCTGGGAATTCTTAGGTCTCCATGTAAAAGCATATAACTGTGGACAAGGGCTTAATAACTATGTGCGTATGACCATATAAAATGACTTAAAATGATACTTATCCAAATGAACTAATTCCAAGAAATGGAAGCAATCAGGTTTTTTTGTTTGTTTGTTTGTTTTGTTTTTTAATTGTACTGCTTGAGTTTTTCTTTCTTTCTTTTTTTTTTTTTTGTTTGGTTTATTCCCGGTTTGTCACTGATTTTTTATTTCTGTACCCTTTGTCTTTTACATGAATCTGTCTATTTGGGGGAGGAGAAGGGGAAACCCAGAAACGGTGGGACAAAGGGCCAACCAATTCAGCGTTGATAGTGGACAGACACTACGTTGGATGAATTATGAAATGTGTGGGGGACGAGGAGATGGGATGCGGAAACACTAGTAGAGAACGAGGAGTGGGTGACACTCTCCAAAAGGAAATGTACTCATACCTCATTTATGTAACTGTAACCCCTCTGTATATCAACTTTACAATATTTTTTAAAGTAGAACTGTGGAAATTACCATGTTAAACAGAAACTTCAAAAAGGCCATGCCTAGCTGTACCAGGCTCAGCTTTTTGGACTATGAAAGAGACAAACCTTCTGTACGAAAACCTCTACTCAGCTCTGTCTGAATTCCTCACCAGCAAATTATGAATTTTACTACTACTAAAGATGATAACAAAATAGCTAGTTTTAATCTTCAAAGTTATTATCTGACTTTATGCGATTACACTGAATATTGAGTAAACAGTGCAGAGGGTAGGAGAAGTTCAGTTCTGGTGTCAGTACCCTGTCCAGTTTGTAGGTGGCTATTTTTTTCTTGTATGCTCATATGGATGAGAGTGGATAGAGGGAGTTCATTTCTTGTTATTTCTTTTCCTATTAAGTATAGTTATCACCTCTATGAGAGAGTAATTCTCATATCAAATTGTATAATAAAGATCCTGTAATGGGTTGGGATGTAGCTCAGTGGCAAAGTACTTGCCTAGTAAGTGCAATGTCCTGGGTTTGATCCACAGTACCAAAAATGAAAAGACAAAAAAAAAAAAAAAGATCCTGTCACATAATACCATTATTCTGGGGCTTAAGATGTTAACATAAAATCTTGGAGTGGGCACGGCACAATATTCATTGAGAGCCATTAACATTCAGTTTGATACTCAACAGTGGTATTTATAATTTCTGTTGTTTTAATATCTCAAATCCTCTTGTTTTCTGTATGGTTCCTTGTATTATTTTAGAGGATAAATACAATGGTAGCAAATGAACAAGAATAACATCATTTAAGGTTTAAGCTTTAAGGTATTAGGATATCGTTAGTGATGGAGGGTTGACTCTGAAATATTATAATTATATTTCTTTAAAATAACAATCCTTTTATATTTCCATAAACAAGAAACCAAGCCTAGTGGTTTTTTACTATTCTATCCTACCCTGAGGGTGGTGGTGAGTAGATGTTCACAGACTAGATACCTATTGCATACACCACCTCTGTTCTTTTTTTTTTTGGCCAGTCCTGGGCCTTGGACTCAGGGCCTGAGCACTGTCCCTGGCTTCTTCCCGGCTCAAGGCTAGCACTCTGCCACTTGAGCCACAGCGCCGCTTCTGGCCGTTTTCTGTATATGTGGTGCTGGGGAATCGAACCCAGGGCCTTGTGTATCCGAGGCAGGCACTCTTGTCACTAGGCCATATCCCCAGCCCACCACCTCTGTTCTTGATAGTCAACATCATATCTTGTTCTGTTTTTAATATCTGGAGGCAGGAACTTCATTGCATCATTTTTTTTTTATAGTATCAAAGCAAAGCTTTATTCATCAAGGCTTTGGGAGTGGGACTAGTTCATTGGTAAAACATGCACTCAGTATTTGCAAGGCTCTAAGTACAATCCTCAGAAACCCAAAATATTTGAAATATCAAAAAGCACACAGGTGAATAAAGTCAGCTTTTCTTTACTTGGGATAACAAGTGTTCTTTAAATACAATGAAAATATGCAAACATTTTTGTGGTGAATTATTTGTACAGTGAATTTTTCCAAGAAAAAAGTGATTGTTTTCATCTAATTTTCATAAAAGAATAAAAGTAAAATTCCTCTTTATCACCTCTCATTTGCTTCATAATACATATAGCCAGATCTTCTAGAAGTTTTATATGTCAATCTATTGTGTACTTACCAGTCTGAGATATGTTGTAATCTTTTATCCAAACTAAATCCATTTCCTGGAAAAAAAAAAAAAAAGGTTCCTTTGTTGCTGCCTGTTTGTTTCAATTTTTGGTGTTATTTAGAAAATAATCGGTTTGCACTGAAAACACAAGTGAACATGAGCTAAAACTTTGTATTTTAGCACATTTAGACTTTGGCCAGTAAGAGATAGAGTTCATGATGAGTACTTTTATAATTCTATGAGTATTTATTTTAGGTATATTTTACTCTCAGGATTTTCATTGCTTTTTTTCTTAACAATGGTTCTACTCATGACATAGGAATAAGTCATTCTCAAGTAAATATAAAGTTGATAAAATAAATAACTTTAAAAAATCCCATGAGAGAAACTTTTTAAAATTCATTATAAAAATCATATCAAAGTGATATAAGAATTTACTTACTTATAATTAGGCCAAGGAATTACAGATATTTGTACAATGGGCCCCTGTCTGAAACATAGATAAATTAGAAGCATGTAGCTGAACAAGATTCATTCCTATTAAAGGAAATGAACATTTGGTTGTAGTCTAATATAACCTCTTGACCACAAAATTACCCTCCTGTTATAAATTCAGACATTTTGAAAGTCTTATTTTTTACACTGGTCATTAACTTAAGCAAAGAGAATAGTTAATATCTATGACATTTTCATGGCAGACGTGATGAGGAAAATGGAAGTATAAAGGAGAATCTTATCTTAGGATTCTGTGCTTATTTTATAAAAGGTTACAGCCACATTTAGTTCCTTAAGCCCTAGATTTCAATTTTAATTTAAGAATTCTTTTCCAGTGACCTTTTCTTCTTACTGGAAAAATTAACAAAAAAGAGTGTTCAGTTCCACAGTGCTGTTCTTCACAATCCATTTGGCTTTCTAGACTTTTAAGTAAGAATTGAGAGCCTATGAGTGTCAATTATAAGACAAGCATTGTTTTTTTTCCCTTCGGGCTTTTGAGTTGTCTTTATTTAGATCAGACACTACTTTGCCTAAGGCAAGATAGTCCTGAGAGCACCCTTTAAGGGACTTGGATTGTTAATGGGTGGGGAGGGAAACTGGGAATGACACATTGTCAGTGGTGTGCTATCTAACCTCCATCGCTGTGCCACCTTAAGAGCCTACCAAATGCCATGAGCTTGTTAGGCATATATACTGGTAAAAAATCAATGTTGATTAACATTTACCTCATTTTCATCATAGAGGCATGGGAACAATTATTCATAAATAGTCCCCATGTGTACATTATTTATTGACTTATTTTGTCAGGTTTAGGAAAATCTAGGACATTCAATGATAACCTCAACTAGTTTAAAGTACTCTGGAAAATATCAAACCTTAACTGTCACTAGAGTATAAATTCCATCAAAAACCTAATGATGGCAAGGAACTATATGAGAGTCTGGTTGTCATTATGCTTTACGTAAATCTTCTGTCAAAATGATAAAGAATATAAGTAATAATTTCAAAAGTTCTAACAATACTACCAACCTTTAGTTCTTTAACACACAATGAGCTAGGGCTATACTAATCAGAGATATATAATAAACAGGACATACGTGGGAGGGCTTTTAAGATATAATAGTGGCTCGCGCTTTCCATACTGAAACTCAAGTTAAATGGAAAAATAAGTCAGTTGAGTGTTTGTTGGTACAAGCAAATTAAATTCCCAACTGACCTAGTTTTTCTTTTTTTAATTTGAAAGAAAGAGGGTATTTGGCACGAAATAGTAAGAAGAATTCAAAAGTTGAAATGGGTTTGTCTTGTGCTAATGACTGTCCAATTCTCAACGATCATTCTTGTTATCTCTCTGTCTCTGTCTCTCTGTCTCTTTCTCTCTCTCCCCCTCTCTCTCTGTCCCCCTCTCCCTCTCCCTCTCTCTCTCTCCATTTCCTCTCTTTAATGAATAATCAATCAAGTTCAAAACAGGAATTAAAATAGACTTGGATTAAAATGTATACTAGGTTTTATGTGCTATTATCTAGTTCAGATGAGGCAGGGACACCTCTTTCAATAATAAATAATTCTGTGTTATTAAAATGATTATGCATGTTAAACCTTATTACAAGGAATTGAAATGAAACAATAGGGAGGGGATACATTTGATGCATAGAACTGGGGAGATTCTGTAAGGTTTCTCACTAGTGAGTTTTGAAAAAGTATCTCTATATCTACTGTAGGCATAGCAATAAGATTTCTAACCATTAAGAATACTAGATCATCTTTTGGGTGGTAAGATAAACCAAGGAAAAGGATGGGAACATTCTGTTTGTGATTTCACCAAGCAAGAGTATAGTCTCTGTCTTTCATCATTGAAATGCCTTAAAAGTAATTTAGTGGAATTCATTGTCACCAATAATGGAGCTTGTCGTAGTCTTAATAGGATTCTTCAGGTATAAAATGTTAAAGCATAGTCTCAAAAGAAAGATGATTCCTACAGAACTGCTTGTATGTAGTCATTAGACAGCCCAGGTGGCTACTGATTTTCCAGATGCAAAAATGTCACTTTTTATGTATTTTATTCTCTTTAATTTGGGCTTTTTAGTATATTCTTTCTTAAACACAATGAAGAAAAAATTGCAAAAGGGATCTAAAGATTAAAAAGTTGAATTGGGTTTCTTTTCCTCCTAAAATTGCAAATCTTTTAATGATATTGTTTTAAAGTATATGCACAGTTATTCTTACTGCAAAGAAAACATATGCCATGCTTTGATACCATGTTTTTCCTATGGCTTTTTGCTTCCTAAAGGAGAAAAGATAAAAAGTTTCTCAAATTCGAAACATTTGGATTTAGGGAGTTTGGTTATTATACTGCCTTTATCAACCTACTTCTATAAGCACCGAGCACAAAGACATTTCTTTAAAGGTTTACTAGGAAAATGGCATTTCCCTTGGGTTTTCCATGAGGGAACAGTCACAGACTTCAGATTTTCAAAATACCTCATATAGCAGCACATGTAAGAAGCAGGTCTTACCCTCACTTAAAAGTTCAAAGGCTAAGGTAGAAAAATGTGACTGTATCAAGTGGCTTCTGAAGATGCTGAACCTGTACTAAACTAAGAAGTTTAAAGGTTGACAAATATTAGACGGTTAGGGTGAAAATACTCAATAAAGCCCTACCAATTAAAAGTTGACAAAAAGGGAGATGATCTAGACAAGGTCAGAGAACTGAAGAGATGAGCAGCAAGAGACACACTCAGTAGACACAAATCAAAGCAGAGAGGCATTGCTGAACAAGATGCCTGCTGATTTATATTCACCCCCCCATTGTTAAAATGGAAATTTATCAATGAGAATTAAATATTTTAATCAAATAACAATCACTAATGTTTTTATGATGTTTACAGTTTCTAAATTACAATCTAGATCTTCAGACTACCATAGAGGTAAGGCTATGAATTAAAGGAGAGTTTCTTATAATCACTATTGTTTCTGGGTATTGGGGTGGTTTTAGCCACATCTACATATTAATATTCAAATCACAAAGGAAAGAGGGTCTGTCTTTATTATTGACCATAGCCTTATGCAGGATATTGACATAAACTTTTCTAATACATCATTCTTGTAATTCTTATAAGTAAAATACTGATGAGAATCTCTACTCTTAATAGCAATGTGATTACACCCTGATCTGGGATGCACAAGCCTAACAACAAGCCTGCCTGTTTATTGCTTTAGTTGATGCTATAGACAACTCTTTGGTGAAAAATATAAGTTCTTTTTGAAAAAACATCGACTGAACAAAATATTAATTACAAATTTGATAGAAATAAGATAGCATAACAGAAGCAGAGGAAAATCAACATGGAAAAATAAAAGCATATATAAATATATTTTTAGTATCCATCAGGGAAAGAGTAATGCAACATGTGAATGAAATAAGAATAGAACCAAAGACAATACCACCAAAATGTATCTACTAGGATGTGCACTCAAACTTCATTATTATAATTCGTACTCAGGAGGGGAAGACCTAAAGATCATGGCTCAGAGTGAGTCCTGGTACACAAACCTGAGACTTTTATCTCCAAATAAACAACGAAGTTAAAACATGGGTACAAATCAAGTAGTAAAACCTCGGGCATGAGTAAACAGTTGAGAGTGAGCTTGAACTCTGAGTACCAGGGCTAGTACAGAGAAAACACAAAGAAAAAAATTGTCTACTGTTGGCTGCCAAAGAAGTAAAAAAGAGGAATGGAGATAGTGAACATTTAAGGTGTTAAAGAAAGAGGTTTTACTTAGCTGGAAGTAATGGAGAGTCCTTTAGATTGAAGTTTAGTTGTAATTCATTCACCTATTAATAAAAACCACAAAAGGTAAAAACAATAGAAGAAAACAACAAACTATTTACAGTGGTATGAAAATTAGATTACAATGTTCTTTTTCAATCACAAAAAAACAGTGAAACACCATATTCAACATACCAAGAAAATGTTACCAATAGTATCACAAAGAATTCTATAACCCAGTAATAATAATTTATGGCATATTGGAATAAATGATAATAAAATATATTAACTGAGCACAAATACCAACAAATTCTTAAAGATCAAAGCACCATCTAATGGAAGAAATTTCTCTAAGTAAAAGAATAATAATAAAAATTATTATATGGTAAGGTATAATTATATACTATACTTTATAAAGTATATATAGTATTTAATATATAGTGTATATAGTATATGTATATATAGTATTTAATATATAATATATTAAATGTGAGTATAATTATATTCATATACTATATATAATTAGTATAATTCACATACAACTATAATTATTATTAATGGAAGCTAAGCGCTAATGGCTCATGCCTATAATCCTAACTTCAGGAAGCTGGAATTTGAGAATCACAGTTTAAAGCCAGCTTAGTCAGGAAAGTCTGTGATACTCTTTCCTTCAATAAATGACTCAGAAAAATCAGGGAGTGGTATTCTGGCTCAAGTGATAGAGCTCTAGCCTTCAGCAAAAAAGAGGCTCAAGGATAGCACCTAGGACGAGTTCAAGCACCAGGACCAGCAAAAACAATAACAAAGAAGCAAACAAACAAAAACATATACCTAGAAAAGTTGTTTTTTTTTTTTCACAATTTACAGATGCTCATATTCTTCCTCATTAGGAAAACTTAGTTTATTTTGTTATTTGTTCTTCAATTAACAAAATTCAAAAATTTCTCTCACGGGGCTGGGGATATGGCCTAGTGGCAAGAGTGCCTGCCTCGGATACACTAGGCCCTGGGTTTGATTCCCCAGCACCACATATACAGAAAACGGCCAGAAGCGGTGCTGTGGCTCAAGTGGCAGAGTGCTAGCCTTGAACGGGAAGAAGCCAGGGCCAGTGCTCAGGCCCTGAGTCCAAGGCCCAGGACTGGCAAAAAAAAAAAAAAAAAAAAAATTCTCTCACATTACTTTTAAATTATTACAGAAAGAGACTAAACATTTGTGTAAGCAGTAATGTATAATAAGCACAGCATTCATGTTATCCTTAGTGAAGTTTACTTTCAATGGCTTGTTATACAACTAACAGCATTCAGATTTACAAAACATTTCTGAAATTCAAATCAACATTTTAGTTCTGGTTTTTGAGGTTTTTTTTATAAAGTAAAGTTTATTGATCAGGTGATGTACAGAGGGGGTACAGTTACATAATATGGTAGTCAGCACATTTTCTTTTTTTTTCAAATTTTTATTATCAAACTGATGTACAGATAGGTTACAGTTTCATACATTAGGCATTGGATACATTACTTGTACTGTTTGTTACCTTGTCCCTCATACCCCCTCCCCCCTCCCCCTTTCTCTTTCCCCCCCTGAGGTGTTCAGTTCACTTACACCAGTTTTGCAAGTATTGCTTTTGTAGTTGTTTTTCTTTTTTACCCTGTGTCTCTCAATTTTGGTATTCCCTTTCCCAGTTCCAATACCAGTATACATGGTTTCCAATATACTCAGATAAGATTACAGAGATAGTGTAGGTACAACCACAGGAAGGTGATACAAGAACATCATCAATAATAGAAGCTACAGATACACATGGGATGTTGAAAGTAGTTACAACTGTGATATAACAATTGTCTCCATAACATGGAGTTCATTTCACTTAGCATCATTGTATGTGTCCATAAGGGTATAGCTATTGGGCCTTGTGATGCTCTGCTATGACTTGCCTAAACCTGTACTAATTATTCCCAGTAAGGGAGACCATAGAGTCCATGTTTCTTTGAGTCTGGCTCACTTCACTTAGTATAATTCTTTCCAAGTCTTTCCATTTCTTTACAAATGGGACAATGTCATTCTTTCTGATTGAGGCATAAAATTCCATCGTGTATATGTACCACATTTTCCTGATCCATTCATCTACTGAGGGGCATGTGGATTGGTTCCAGATTCTTGCTATGACAAATTGTGCTGCGATGAACATTGTTGTGCTGTGCTGTGCATTACTGTGATTTTGTTTGTGGTCTTTTGGATAGATACCCAAAAGTGGGGCTGCTGGGTCATAGGGGAGCTCTATATTTAGCCTTCTGAGGAATCTCCATACAGCTTGCCAGAGTGGCTGAACCAGTTTATATTCCCACCAACAGTGAAGTAGGGTTCCCTTTTGGCCACATCCCCAACAATTATTATTAGTTTTCTTGATATATGACATTCTTACTGGGGTGAGATGGAATCTCAATGTTGTTTTGATTTGCATTTCTTTTATGGCCAGTGATGTAGAGCACTTTTTCATATGTCTCTTGGCCATTCTCAATTCCTCATCAGAGAAGTCTCTTTGTAAGTCTTTAGCCCAATTGATGAGGGGGCAATTGGTTCTTTGTGGTTTTGTTTTGGAAGAAGGTAATTTTTTTTAGTTCTGCATATATTTTAGATATGAGACCTTTGTCCGTTGAATGGCCAGTAAAGATATTCTCCCAGTCTATGGGCTTTCTGTTTATCTTGCGAGCTATGTCCTTTGCCATGCAGAATCTCTGAAGTTTGATGCAGTCTCACTTGTACAACCTTTCTTTGATTTGTAGCCTTTCTGAGTCTTCGTTAAGGAAGTTCCGTCCTGCGCCAAGGAGCCCAAGTGTTTCTCCTACTCCTTCCTTTAGTGTTTTCAGGGTGTCTGTTTTGATTTCGAGGTCTTTAATCCATTTAGAATTGATTTTGGTGCAGGGTGATATATAAGGATCTAGTTTTAGTTTGTTGCATGTGTTGAGCCAGTTTTTCCAGCACAATTTGTTAAAGAGGCTATCTTTCTTCCAAACTATTGTTTTAGCTCCTTTATCAAAGATTAAGTAGGCGTAGTTCTGTGGGTTCGTTTCTGGGTCTTCAATTCTGTTCCATTGGTCTTCAGGCCTATTTTGGTGCCAATACCAAGCTGTTTTTATTACTATAGCTTTATAATACAACTTGAAGTTGGGTATTGTAATTCCTCCAGAACTGTTCTTTCTGCTTAGGATTGTTTTTGTTATTCTAGGTCTTTTATTGTTCCATATGAATTTCTGGATTGCTTCCTCTATTTCATCAAAACATGGTGTTGGGATATTAATGGGTATTGCATTGAATTTGTAGATAGCCTTTGGCAATATTGCCATTTTGATTATATTAATCCTCCCAATCCAGGAGAATGGGAGGTTTTTCGATTTCCTTAGTTCTGACTTAATTTCGTTTTTCAAGGTTTTAAAATTCTCCTCAAAGAGGTCTTTCACTTCCTTGGTTAAGGTTATTCCTAGGTATTATATGTTTTGGGGGGCTACAAAGGGAGTTGCTTTCCTGATTTCAGCCTCGGTCTTCGGGTCGTTAGCATAGAGAAAGGCCGTTGATTTTTGGAGGTTTATTTTATATCCTGCAACTTTGCCAAAGTTTTGGATCAGCTCTAGTAGCTTGGGGGTAGAGTCTATGGGATTCTTTAGGTATAGGATCATGTCATCTGCGAAGAGAGAAAGTTTAACTTCATCTTTTCCTACTTGGATCCCCTTTATATTTTCTTCTTGCCTGATTGCTCTGGCTAGTAATTCTAGTACTATGTTGAAGAGCAGGGGAGAGAGTGGACATCCCTGCCTTGTTCCTGATTTTAAAGGGAATGGCTTTTTGCAGTACTCAAAATTGAACTCAGAAAACTACTTCCTCAATTTTATTGCTCATCATCAGCTCCATGTAGTTTTATACTTCTTAAAATTTGGAGTCTCACAGTTTTTTCTACCCAGTCTGACTTGAAACTGCAATGTTTCAGGCTCAGCCTCTGGTGCAGTTAGGACTGTAGTCATGACTCATCAGTACCAGACAAGTTGTGGTGGTTCTTATTTTGTTAATTTTATTATATTTCTGCAAAAAGTAACATTACCCTTTTCTCTTAAATTATACTCTCAGAATGACATACCCTAGATAGACATAGAAATGGAAAATCATGTGATTACCGGTTTTCTGTCCAGTATACCTTTCCAACTTACTTAAGGCCTTTATGGTTTTTCAATACATTTTAGAACTGTAGGTTTTTGAAAACTGACAATAAAACAAATTACTTTTCTGGTAATATACAAATGAATTTTGTCTTGTGCAAAAGTAGTCATTAACCTATTGATATTGGCCAAATGTGCCAATGTGACAAGCATGTTTGTAAATTCACTTCAATATTTTAGTTGTCATGTTTGCATCCCTTGATTTCTCTTTTGAGTGGTTTTAGCATTTTACTTGTTCCCGCATAGTTGTGTTAAATAAAATCTTCAGAAATTACTCATGTTATATTTAATGTATACACTTTTTTTAGTTTGGAAGAAAATTGAAAAACATATCTTATTGCATACATATGTGAATTTATTTTTTCATGTTAAATATGACCCTCTAGTTTAGGCATTTCTGTTTGATGCCATGGCATAGGCAAACAGGATAAAGGATTGCAATTTTCTGGTAATTTTATTTTCTAACTTAAAATAAGGGGGAAAAAAACTGTGTAGTAAGAGGATTTGCCAAGGTTACCATCTTGAAATACTGCACATTGAACAAAGTACAGTCCATTTATTTTTTTACCATTTTGTCTGTGTATAGGAAAATTTAACCATGTAATTCATTTTATTCCAAATTTGCTTAGACAAAATATTCCAGAAGTAATCAACTTTAAATATTGAGAAATATTAATAAGTATAAAAATGAAATCTGTACTCATATTTTATTCAATTAAATATACATCGTAAATTTTTCACACATTTTTTTCAAATTTTTATTTCCACTTCTGTAAGTTATAATAGCATCAATATTTTTTGTATATTCTGATGAGTTCTTACATAGTCAAATGCATTAGTTCCATTGTCTGGTGTCTGTGGATTAGATGGTTCTTTGGGGAAATGAATGACAAAGTACTCACTTATTTCCATTCTTTCAAAAAAAATCTCTTAAATTAAATGTTATTACCCCATCCAAGCATAGTTGCTCATGCCTGTAATCCTTGCTACTAAGAGGTTGAGATCTGAGGACAGTGTTTGCAAGCCAGCATGGGCTGGAAAATCCATAATAAGACTCTTATCAATATACAAAGCTAGTCCAGGCTGGAAAGTCCAAGAAATTTTTTATCTCTAATTAACTTCCATAAAGCCTGAAATGAAGCTGTGGATCAAGTGGTAGAGCACCTGTTTTGAATGAAAAAGCTAAGGGACAGATCCTAGGCCCTGAGTTTAAGTCTCACTATTGGTGCACCCACAGGCGTGCGTGCGCGCGCACACACACACACACACACACACACACACACACACACACACCAGGAAAAGAAAAAAGGAAGAAAAGAATATTTGGGAGTGCAAAAGTGAATTCTTCATAGTATTGAACAGATTGTGTATGGTGGTTCCTGGGAACTGAACTCAGGGCTTCCAGCTCTTGCACAGCTTTCTTAGTGGAGACTGGTATTTTTCAGCTTTAGGTAAACCACTCTTTCAGCTTTTTTTTTATTAATTGGGGAAAAGAGTCTCAGGCAATTTTTGTTTAGGTTGCCTTTGAAGTGTCATCCTCAAATATCAGATTTATGAGCAAATATTTTACTCCTGTAAAAATATAATATGGGCTGGGGATATAGCCTAGTGGCAAGAGTGCCTGCCTCAGATACACGAGGCCCTAGGTTCGATTCCCCAGCACCACATATACAGAAAACGGCCAGAAGTGGCGCTGTGGCTCAAGTGGCAGAGTGCTAGCCTTGAGCGGGAAGAAGCCAGGGACAGTGCTCAGGCCCTGAGTCCAAGGCCCAGGACTGGCCAAAAAAAAAGTAAAAAATAAAAATAATAATAATGATAATAATAATATAATATAATCACATATAATACAAATATAATCATCCTAATAGGTATTCTTTGAAATAAATAAGCAAATGATTCAAAAGTAATGAAAGCTTAACTGATCCTATAATAATTAAAGAAAATAGCCTTGAGCAGTATTAATAACTAAAAAGACAAAAGGAATTCAAATAATACCTATTTCTCATGTTTTTCATGAGACTTATATCAAATAGTTAAATTGAGATAGGGAAATTATAGACATATTTTATAAACCCAGCTAGAGAAACATTAAGCAAAATAACATCAAGGAAATTTCAAGAATATATATGAAATGCTATGATAATCAAATTATGATTCTCTAAAATTGTTGGGGATTCAGCTTCGGCCTTGAGGGGGGAAGGGCAAGGAGAGCTATCCCAAGACGCTGCCCTTCTCACAGCCCTGGGGCAGTGTGGAAGCAAGCCACACCTCTCTGGGTCCGGAACCAGAAGGGGTAGCTTTGTGACCAGCCCCCCAACTTCTCCCCAGCTAGCACATGTGCTCCCCTTTTCACGGGCTTTGCCCAGGGGGTGGTACTATAGGAGCAACATTAGCCCATGAAGGGGTCCTAGGACAAGCTCGCCAGCCTATTGCCAGCTCCTGGTTTATCACCCCTTTTCTTGTCAGCTTTACTATATTAACTGTTAGCCACTCCCCTATTAAACCAGATTGCTCTTGAAGCTTTCTCTGAGACTCCATGTGTGCCTGGCTTCCTTGGTGGGTAAGGAGGGAGGAAAGGGGATCTCGTTAGGCCACGTGCACCTGAGGCCTACCCTAGCTCCCCCACTCCACCTTGGCCTGCCTGCAGGTCAGGCAGCCAGGGGAGAGGGTGAGAAAGCGAGTGCAGATAAGAGAGTAATCTTAGCATCCCCACACCAGGGGAGATAAATCTAGCCCAGCATAAAATCTGAAGAATAATTCAGCATAAAACCTTTATTTTATTATTTTTTTCAATGTTAGTTGTAAATCATTTTATTTTTTAGTCATATTGTTTAATTTATCCCCATAATGTTTTGAACTAAAGACCAGAAATATACCCACTCAGGTAATACGAAGCACAGCAATGTTCATGTAGTCATCTCAAAATGTTCACTCAATGCGAAACAGCTGCACCACCACTCAACATAAAACATTTAGTAATGTGATTTTCCTCACTAACATCAAATGTCACAATTAGTACCTTCACAGATACAAACATTAATGCATTTTAACACATATTAAAGAAACTTGTTTTTTCCATTATTTATTTTAGATTTATACTATTAGAATTCATTTATAATGATTTAAAAATCATATTTTAAAAGTAAGTCATTTGCCAGACATCTGTGACTCTTAACTCTAATCCTCTCTGTTCAGGAGGCTTGAGATCTGAGGATCATGGTTAAAAGCAGGACTGGACAAAAAGACCATGAAACTCTTGTCTCAAACTAATCACTAACACTGCAGAAGTGGAGCAGTGGCTCAAGAGATAGAGCATTAGTTTAGAGCCAAAAAGCTCTAGAATAGTGCTCAGGCCCTGAATTCAATCTTCAGGACAGACACACATACACATACAGACAGAAAGACACACAGAAACACACACACACACATACACACACACACACAAATAAAGAAATAGATATAAAGAAATAGCTCATTCATTGAAAAATTTAAAAAGGTTCTCACTCTTGGTAGGAATATATATTTATTTGTTCAATCACTCTGGAAAGAAGTTTGGAGATTCCTCAAAAACTAAACATGGAATTACCTTATGATCCAATTATACTACTCTTGAGCATTTATCTAAAAGATTGTAAATCAGGATAGACTGAATCTACTATACAACCATGTTTATTGCTGCAGTAATCACCATAATCAAGGTATGAAAACAAACCATATATATATGTATACACACATATGTATATATGTACACATATGTATATTTACATACATATGTGCATACATATATGTATATGTGTATCTATGTAGTTGTATATCTATGTAGTTGTGTATCTATGTAGTTGAATTTACTTTCCCTTATGCTGAATGATATTCAGTCATTTGCAAAGAAATGGATGGACCTAGAAAAAAGTATGTTAAATGAAGTCAGGCTGAAAGAAAAAACAGACACATCTTCTTCAATATGTAAAAGTTATAATAAATTTGCAAATGTGCAAATAAACTCAGGGGTGTATTCATATGCACACAAATATATTAACTAATATGCAGTGTTTTTAGGGAAGAATTAAAACGATGTAATTCCTTAAGAAACCTAAAAGTCCAAGCAAATGAACATTAGGAAAGTGGTACTTGAAACTGGTACATCAAATGTAGGTTGGTAAAAAAAAAATGAAGAGAGGAAGGGGAAATATTTAATACAAACTTTAAAACATTAAGAAAATTGAGATGTAAGGAAGGAGAATAGTGAAAATGATCAAGATGCATTACATTCATAAATGGTTATGTTGAATAGTAGCTCATTTGTACAACTTAAGGCAATAATAGTTACAATCATTTAAAAAATAACTAAGCTCAGTACCATCTTATCCCAAAACCTGTACCATCGATGCAGCCAATATATATTCCTCTTTCCTCAGCTGTTCCAAATTCAGGAGTATTTGGTGTTAGGTCTCTTCAGCCTCTTTTTTAATCTCTAACAATCATATCTCCTCCCCACACCTCCACCCCTTATTTGGTATTTTTATTACATTGATAGTCTTTGAAGACTCCAGGCCAGCTTTCTTCACAGATCCAGGTCCAGTTTTTGTGTGTTTTATTTTATTTTAAAGAATACACCTGTGTGTGAACTGGCCATTGCCCAGTGGGTCCACAAAGTCTGTCCCCTGGGGAATGTGAATTTTTGTCACTTGTTAAGTGGCCTCCCACTTTGCCAAATGGATGGGACCTGTTTCCATTTGTGAGTAATAAAGACTGTCAGGGCTGGTTTGCTAAGAAAAAAATAACTAATTAAAAGGAAAGATTGCTCATCGTTTATAATGTTGTAATTAATAAAAATACCTAGCAATATTATTAGGTTAGAAATGAACAGTATTAAAATATAAGCAATGAAGGAAGAGACAGCATGAGTGTGATATTAAAAGTAACTAATTGAAACATAAATTTTCTACCTCTTAGCTCTAAGAAGAATAAAGTAATTGTTTCTAACAAACAGACTATTGCAGAACTAACACAGACAAAAGGACTACCACAGTTGGCTTAGGATATATTAACTTCCTTCACCAGTGGCCTATCCCAGGTGAAGGAAATGTATCTAGCCTAAGTCTGATACCTTCAGTAGATCAGCAAATATAATTTGCTTAGAGGAAGAATTATTGTATCTGGAAACTTCTTATCTGGAAGTTTTCCAACTAAAGAATCATGCAAAATAAAAAAAAAATCTGTGTGGGTTGATATATTAGTAAAATTACACATATCATACTTTTCTGCGATATAAGCTAGACTACACTATCAAAATAGCCATTTCAACATTCCACAATTTCTGGAATTCAAAGACAAAAATACAAAGGATATACACATGAAGCTACCATATTTCAGGTATAGAACAAGTTTGTTTTGTGCTTTCCAAAGGCAGTTTCTGTGCAGAATATTGTCTTTTATTAGGTACTAGAAGTGTGCATCAATTACAGAAAATAATAATTTAAAGGAGTCATTTTGAGGCCCTACAGTATGCTATTTTTAAAAAATTCTCAATTATTCAGACGCTTCATAGGATTGGAAAACTCAGTATTGTTTGGTATGGACTGAATTTTCCTGCAAAGTAAGTGTGTTGAATCGCCATCCTTCAGAGTGACTGCATTTGAAGAGGGAGTCTTAGGGAAGGAATTAGGATTATTATTTTTTTTGTGTGTGTGATAGGAATAGTGCTTTGCAGAGGAGATTATAAAACTCCAGAATGTTGGTATTTTTTTCTATTTTTCTCTACTTTCTGCAACTCAGAAAGAAAACCCTTTCTAGGAAACAAAAAGTTTCAGCTTCTCAATCCCTAGAACTAAAAGTAAATTGCTGTAACTACACTCATCCACACTAAGGTATTTGATTATGGATAACCTACAATAAATATGTCTCATTTAGTAACCTGATCCTGTGTGTTATTTCAATATGTTCTGCCATATTCTAGGCTTAGAACTTAAAATGTTGGCAGCTATTTCCATTGCTTCTTGAAACTTTTTCTCATAAAACTTTTAGGTGTAATATTACCACTATGACTACCTTGAGATTACTTTAAGATTTGTTTGGGAAGTCAAGCCAAGACTCCCTAGTTAATAGTCACAGATACTAATACTGCTTCAATGGACTCCTATGAAGCTGTCATGTTACCTGAACCAGTCTTGTCTAATTTAATCAATTATGTTATCCAAGTATTTCAGTAAGTGCCTCAATCAATAATGATATTGTACAGAAAAGCTCAGCCTGAATTACAACCTACAAAATCATTAGTTGGGAGAAAATTGTTGCTTCATGACTAAGTCTTCCCATTGTTTAGTAGGCAGCTATTTGATAACCAAGTTAAGGACAAGGAGCATGTGTTAAGTAAGAAGAAACACTTAGGAAGTGTAGGGTTTTAAAATTTAAGCATACTGTGAGGGAGGAGGTAACAAGTTGTATAAGAAATGTCTCACTGCCTTACGTATGAAAGTGTACATCACTTTGACAACAAAGAAATGAAAAAAGAATTAAGCCTTCAAAAAAGAGAAATAGGAAAACAGATAAAAAGTCATCAAATAAAAATTTAACAACTGTTTTCTATAATTGGAAAATGAAAAAAAATTAAAAGCAAAACAAAATAATGTATGAAGGATGATGAAATAAAATAACTCTTACCTTCTTAATAACTCAGGGATGACTGCAACATATTGAAGGGCACTACTTTTTTACTCAGAGTGTATACAAGCTGGATATCAATCAAAAGTGAATGCAGAATATAATTATTCTAAACATGTATGTTCTAAGCCATACTCTTACAAATCACTTTTATCAAGACACCACTGAAGATTACTCTCCTAATTCAAACTTGAATATAGGAATAAGGGAACATATATGAGACAAGAGTCACAGAACACATGTGGGATACTGCTAGACAATGCTAAGAATAGAAACAGTGTACCAATCTTCCTTGAGGTCAAGAATACAAATTTCAGTCTACCTAAAGTATCTGGTATGGGCAACCAGTCCAAGAATGGAAATGTATGGCCCATGAGAATGACAGTGTCATCAAGTACCTTATGTTGTACTATATAAAAACTGATGGAATTACTACTGTATAAAATAAGAGTTTAAATGGGGTAAAGACAAGGTATGAATTTCTTAAAACAATGATTCCAAACCCAAAGAAAATGAAAGCAAAATTATACCCCACCCCTGCAAAAAAAAAAAAAAAAAGTCACCAGCTGCATTGCACAGTGCACTTGGTGAGCCTGAAGATAATAGAAAAAAATGGGTAACATATTTCCAGGGAGGGTGGAAGGCAGGGAGGAAGCAAGGAAATCCAGGAATGAGGGAGGGAAGGAAGAAAGAAAACAAAAGAGAAAAAATAAGAAAGAGAAAAAAAAATAAATAAAGAAGACAGTTGGAGAGAGGATAGGAGGGAAGGAGGAAGGGAAGGAAAGAGGGAAAAGGAAAAGAAGGAAGGTAGAAGAAAGAAAAAATGAAAGCAAATAGTAAAAATGAAAATAAAAGAAAACTGAACTCTGAAGGAAGAATTTACATCAGATAAAAACAATATTAAACACAAAAAGGAGAGAATGCAGACAAAAATTCGATGTATAATGTATAAAAATTTAAAAAGTGATGGAATAAGTAGGTTGGGATGAATGGGTGAGAATGCTGAAAGGGGTGGCATCGATTAAGAAATATTTTATTTATGAACTCTTGTGTTGAATGGAACCTCTTTTGTACAACTATGTAATGATAATAAATATATTTAAAATGGAAAATGTTAGCAGATATAAATTTGAGGAAAACCTACAGAAAACATACAGAATAAAAAGAATATATTAAGGCCAGAGAAAATTCAGAAAACAGGGCATTAGCAAAATATTTATTAAAAGATATCTTTCAACTTTAGCCTCAAGGATAAATAAAATTTTAATAGGAGAAGTTAGAATTGATTTCATGCCTATGAAGAGATAGTAGTCTAGTTTGAGAAATTTGTTTAAACTTTAAATGTGACCAAGTGTCTAACAAGGAAGATAAATATGAGGCACAACCATCTTCATCTTGCATGGATTTCTACAACATAAGAATTTGAACCTAAATTTCCCAAATATTGTGTGTGTGTGTGTGTGTGTGTGTGTGTGTGTGTGTGTGATATGTACAGTGATACTGGAATTTGGGTGTTATATCTTAGCTTTAGAGAAAACAATTTCAAAGACTTAACTGCTCACGTTGGCTCTCAGGACTAGTGAGGATTACAGGTGTGAGTCCCCAGTGTCAGTTATTTGCTAGATAGTCTAATGTTTCAAGATTAGTAAGAAATTTCCACTTATACGTAACATATCCTGATTTTTATAATGTAATACCTAATAATAATATATATTGTAAAAGCCTAAGCAAAATAAGTTCAGGTTACAAAAAATGTGTCTATTACAAGAATGTTGCAACTACCAGTTTGCAATCTTTGGAGAAATTACATATTTTAGAACGGGGCTGATTAACAAATCACTTATTCCCAGGTTTTAAGCAATCTTAGAATTCAAGAGAGCATGAGACATTTAGGAGGAAAAAAACAATGCTTGTGGGAAAGGAACTGAGACAATGATAAGTATGGGTAAAAGTTTAAATAAATGTTCCTTGAATTGCTCTTAAAAGTTTTGTTTCACACTCAATAGCAAAAGTTATTACTGCTTGCATTTCCAGGATTTTGTTTTAAAGTGATCTACAAAACTAAAGGACCATTTAGTAGTAATGAATAACCTACTAAAAGACATAAGGTCCACTCATGTATATGATGAAGCAGCCAGCTGGGTTGTGATGGTACAGAATGAATAAGGATCACTAGATTCCAAAAAATCGATCACCAACCTTGATGACTCCAAGAGTAACTTTAGGATTTGAAATCAATACCATAGAGGGAAAGGTCTAGGATATATTGGAATTCCAATCCAAGTCCTAGGCTGGATGTATGTTTTAAGCAATGGTGCACCTGATAGCATGTGTAGGACTCTATGTGTAGGACTCTGAGTTCAATCCCCAGTACCACCAAATTTCTTATGCTCATTTCCAGCTCTGCGATGTTAAAGAATTTGATCTAACTTCTTTTGGTTTCCATGCATTCACTAACAAAGAGGAAATATTTACTTTAGTTATTACAAAAGTACATGATATTTGTGATTTCAATTTTAGTGTTTGTTATGTATTTAGTAAGTGTCAATTATTATTATCATTTACTTCTCTTATTAACTTATTTACTTTAGTTATTACAAAGGTACATCATATTTGTGATTTCTGTTTTAGTGTTTGTTATGTATTTAGTAAGTGTCATTTATTATTATCATTTACTTCTTCTCTTACTAACTTATTTTCTCTTCTTCACTTGTCATAGTTTGGGAAGCTGGGAAATCCAAACTCAAGGTACTAGCAGTTTCTGTGTCTAGTGAAAGACCAGTGTCTGCTTCTCTGACAAAGGCTTGAACATCTCACTTTCTAAAGATCTGAAGGCTGTGTTCTTCCTTGGCTGACTGGTGCAAGGGCAAAAGGATCTAAACTAGTTTCCAACAGCTCTTTAAAAAGGCACAAAGTGGGGCTGGGGATATGGCCTAGTGGCAAGAGTGCCTGCCTCATATACATGAGGCCCTGGGTTCGATTCCCCAGCACCACATATACAGAAAATGGCCAGAAGTGGCGCTGTGGCTCAAGTGGCAGAGTGCTAGCCTTGAGCAAAAAGAAACCAGGGACAGTGCTCAGGCCCTGAGTCCAAGCCCCAGGACTGGCCAAAAAAAAAAAAAAAAGACACAAAGTGCAGCAGTGGAGCTCAGTGGACACTGATGGATGTAAACTATATAACTCATGGGTGGAGACAGGAGGACAGGACTGGGAGAGAGTGTGGAAACAGAAGACAGTATACAAAAGGAAATGTACTCATTACCTGACTCATGCAATTGTAATCCCTCTGTGCACCACCTTTGCATTAACAATACAGCAAATTAATAACACAAAAATAAATAAAAGGCACTAATCCCATCCAGGAGTACAAATCCTTCCTCACCTAAACACCTCTTGAGGTCTCTACATTTTATTACTGTTGCATTGAGAATTAGATTTCCAAATTAACCATGCTCTCTTTATTTTCATGATAATGTTAGAGATGACTCTTACTATGGAATATTGGGAGATCTGTCAATGGGGACATGCAAGTACATCCTAAGACTAAAGTTTGGTTATAGAAGGTTAAAGGAGCAATTTATTTGAGAATAAAATAAGAAAACATTGAGAGAATTTTCAGGTTCCACAGAGGCAGAGTACTATATTAATGGTGCAGTTAAAAACTATAGTGGTGTTATTACAGTTGAGTAAAGTGGAAACACACATCAATCTGTTGTAAAGAAACTCTATGGCATTTCATGAATAAAAATAGATAATAAGCTAATAGTTACAGAAAATGGGGTATGTTAAAGAGTTTTCTGTTTTTATTTCTTCTAATGTTTGCTTTGCAGGTGACTTATAAATGTAAGTCATATGTTATAGTTTACTTGAACAGTTTTTCTCTTTGTTCTATTTTTAACAGATGAAGTTAAAATTACTAAGTAGATTATCCTTTTTACAAAGTCAGTACAAGACAATTGTAACTTCTATGCCTGTGCTACAATAATAAAAAACACCAATCATAGGAAGTAGCCACCAGGAAAAGCTAAGGCATGTATAAATTCCTTTTTCAAATGTGTCCTCAAATACAATTTTCTATGTTGGTCTCCCAGGGCCAGTTCAGAGTATAGACACTGTCCCTGAGCTGTTTGAGCATTGTGATCTACCACTTAAGTCACAACTTTTTTTTTTATGGATTATTGGAAATCAGAATCTCACAGACTTTCCTTCTTGGGCTGGCTTCAAACAACGATCCTTCGATCTCAGTCTCCTGAGTAACTGGGATCAAGCATGAGCCTCTAGTTCCCAGCTTCAAATATCTACTATTTAGGAGACAAAATTGATCATTAAGGGGAAAGAAGCCCCCTACTCTCCAACCCACTAAAAATTCTTATGAAGTGTTCTGTATTGTTGGTGGCCTAAGGTTCTTGTTACAGAAGCACAGAAGAAAATTACAAACAAACAAAATTAGGAAATCTTTCTCATTTACAGAATTAGACAAGGAGAAATCTTACATGTGAGGCAATGTAATCATACCTGCAATTTCTAGAAGCACAGGGTCAAAAAACCAATAAACCTTGAGCAATGTTCCCTCTAGGCAATGCATTCTTTATTAAACTTTCTCTAAGGAAAAGTTACATGAAAACTCAAGAATCCTCTTGAGATTTTCTCCTGATATCACACAACAGAAATAGCTGGCTATCACTTTTTCCCTTACAACTTAGTTTTCTCAATCCCTATAAGTGATTATTTCTTGGCTCTACTATGAACAATGAACCAAAGATGAAGAACAACTTAAGAGAATATAAAAATAAAAGTAGTGACCTGCTTTGTCATGAGCACATGGTGGTTCATTAGCTCATAAACACACAAAGCTGGTTGGGACATCCAGATTATCAGAGCATGTCTGTGGTCTTACAGAATGTCTAGATTCTCATTCTTCTTCAAATTTCAATTTCTAGTCAAATACCTAAATTACCAACAAGACCTACAGGATTAATTAATGATTAATCAATTAATTAATTAATGATTAATTTTTGTGTGCAGCTTTCTTTAAAAATTCCAGTAGATAAAATGACTGGAATACACATATAGACAGGAACTCTCATGCATGGCCTCCATCCCATCACAACCATTACTAGGGACATATAGTTGATATGTAAATGTGACCACAAATTTTATTTCAGCTCAAACCCAGTACCGTTACAATTTAGTACAATGAACATAAAGACTATTTTTGTTGGGGATTTTACACCAGGAGTATCAGTTGAACAAACTGTTCCTGTGAATCCAATGTTTCATCCATCAATTTGATTCTTTGTGGCAAATTTCTCAATTATGTTCAAATCCTGTTATTAAAATTTTTATTTTCGGGCTGGGGATATGGCCTAGTGGCAAAAGTGCTTGCCTCGTATACCTGAGGCCCTAGGTTCGATTCCCCAGCACCACATATACAGAAAATGGCCAGAAGTGGCGCTGTGGCTCAAGTGGCAGAGTGCTAGCCTTGAGCAAGAAGAAGCCAGGGACAGTGCTCAGGCCCTGAGTCCAAGCCCCAGGACTGGCCAAAAAAAACAGAAAAAAAAAAAATTTATTTTCGAGCAAATCCAATCTTAAAAAATTTTTGATTTTACTTCTCACAATAAGGGAATGTTCATCTTCAAAATATACTGAAACATACTGTTGTCAATTTATTAAACTTAATAGCCTTTGAGTTCTTGAGGCATTTTGTTATGTGGCGATAAATACTCTTAATGTCCCCGATGTTAATTTCAATGGTACAATACTAAAGCAGAGATGGCTGCTCATGAAAAAGCTCTCACCACAATTGCCAATTGTCATGAGTTTTTCTTTTACAAGAATCTTACTTCACAAAACCAACATTTATCTGAAAATGTGGCTTTATCCTTTATTCATGTGATTTATGGAATGCAAAGGAATAGACAGTACTGGTAGATTGTTGGCCTATTGAATAGAGCTTTTTGGGCCACATCATTACTTGCAAATTTACAGTTAATGACTGAGCCCCAAAATCAAAACCAAATATTATTTTTCCCATGCACCAGGAAATATATTACAGGGATTTGATAATCATATTACTTCCTATCAACTACCTATTGGTTGTTTGGGAATTACCAATGACCAGTCTGCAAACACAACTGTTTTGCAATGTACAGCTCAGTCTTGTTCAATATTCATTTGACTTAATGGACAGAAACTAATGAAATTCTATCCCCTTTGGGTTCCTAATAAGCTAGAGTTAATCATGATATCATTTACTTGCATTATATTAGAGTGCATACCCAGAACATCAAGCTATATTGAAACAAATGTAGACAAAATTTAAGTCAATGAGATAAGAGTGTGTGTGTTATGTATGATTTATAGTTGGCTGAAGTTATATACCATGATTGATGTGGAAATTTGCTTTAAATACCATTTATTGCATGCATTAGAACAAATTTCTCTTAAGTATAATGTTATTTCTTTGTGCTATATATATGTTTTGACTTGTACATTCAGTATGCCTCAGTGCCAAGTATCCAGGGATAAAATTTTGAATACATCTGAAAGACAAATTGTTCATTTTAGTCCATTTAGAGAACGAACCAGTCCCAAGTTCTTTGTAGAGGATATTTACACATGAAATAGAAGTTTGATCCCCTTGAGTGAACTTTTCGTGGAAGCTGTTAATGGAATGCTTGAAAAGTCAGAATAGCAGACACTCAACAGAGCTGAAAGTCTGTTGCGTGAATAAACTTTTACATACTTGCTGGCCATTGCCTGTATGTGTGGTGGAATTCATTTTGAGAAATGGCATTCTTTCTTATATGGCAGGGGGAAAGAAAGCAAGGAGTATGTAGTCCTTGTCTACATTTAACAATTTTAAGCACTCATATATACCAGCCATATATAAAATATGTGGGTAATAAAGTTCTTTTCATATTGGTTTATACTTACAGCACTACACACAGGATTGTGATGTCTCATAACTAAATAAAATTTAATACTTATGACAGGCATACATCTCGTATATTCCCATTTTCTACAATAATTCATCTATCCATTTCCAAATTTCCTAGCTCTCATTAATACATACTTTATCTGTTTTATTTTCTATTTCATATATACCAGATTCTCACCACCAATCTGAAAGCAAAAATACTATGATATTGTACATTTTACACCATAAATTATGAAAGTCAAATACTGAAAATACAATGTCCTAACAAAAGGATCTTGGGTAATGAGCATCTCAGTTATAGACTATGTAAAACAGATTTAACTACACACAACCAAATTGAGCTTTCTGACACATAATCATGAGTCTGTACTCACATTCCTTCACATTATGACAGACAGAAAGCCCATTCTATAAACTCAGTTGCTACCTTTCTTAATATTTGATATTGTACTAAGTAGTACACAAATTAAAAACTCAGAAAATACTTGCTACCTAAAATATTCTACTATATTTTTGTTCATTGTTGAGTTAAGGGTTATTTTCCTCTTGGGTATACATATTTCATAATTATCAGCAATATCATAGCACCAATTTTATATGTAAATTGATGTGAGTGCAGTTTGGGTAGCTATAAATCACTAAGTATGCAATGCCCAAAAATATGATGGCATCATCAATGCAAATCAAATAATGAATGGAAAGCAGACAGGAATATTCAGTATTTTTTCAAATACTTAAAATTCTTAGGAAAAACTTGCTAAATGAAAAGATAATAATGCGTACATATACTCTTTTTTTCCTCAAAGGATTATTCTTTTCTTGCTAGTTCTCATGGTATATGCCAGCTAAATTAACAAAAATCAAGAAACTAATATACAAAACTTAAACAAGTCCATCCTACTTATATAAGAAAATAATATAAAAATAAAGCATTTGTCTGAAATTTATCTGTCTGAAATTTACCTGTCATTTGTAGAAATACAAAAGAAATAAAATCACTTGATATATTTATCATCTTAAACTTAAAGTGTAAACATGCAAATCAAAAGTAAAAACAGTGTAAAACATACAAACCCAGACCAACTAAAGAAAAACCTATTTTCCCTTTAATTTCTTGTTGATTGGAAAAGTACATTGTAAGTTCTACCCTATGTGCTTAAAATAATTAATAGAGTGTCTTGATGAAGGCAGGTAGCCGAAGAACTTTTATTATTCTCTAACCAAACATGTTTTCTCTGTTTTTCATTCAGGCCCAAGTAATGCAATAAAGCACTGTGATGAGCTTATATCACTTGGTGTGTTATTTCATCATGGTCATTATCTTTAGAACTGACATATATGTGTGAGAATACTTATGCATCATTAAAATACTTATGCAGGATTAAAATAGTTTGATGATTTCCTTTTTATATGCTTAGTCTACTACATTATTTTAATGTATTCAATCTGTATCAGATAAAATTTAAAAATCTGTTCCTTTAAAAAAGTTGCACTGTCTCTTTGGTTTAGTTATCAGTTATTAAATGGCATTCATATTGCCAAGTGAAGAGTTTGTAGATAATTATTTAGTAATCTGCACTGATGTAGAAGTTACAGAATAAGATAACATATATAAAATATTGAGACAATATAGAATCCAATTTAATATAATTTGAAACTTAATTTTCAATTACTATTGTATAAAAAATTAGCAAAATATTAGAAATTTCACTCAAGCAATGTGAATACACAGAAATGGCTGCAACACACTGGCCAAATGGAAACATAACTGGCATAAGAATTCATCAGAGACTTAAGATAAAGCCAGATGCTAGTGTCTGAAGCCTGCTATCCAAGGAATTTAATTTGAATTCTGGATGATGATGTATTGAAGCCAGTCTGGGCAGAAAAGTAGGCAAAAATCCATCTCCAAAATAACGAGCTTGAAAAAATGGCTTTAGTGGTAGAGTTTCACCCAAACAAACAAATTGAGCAAGAGTGAGGCCCAGAAAGTAGAGAAGAGATTGTGTTTTTGTGTATGTCATAGAGGTAAAGCCTCTTTTTCAGTTGAAGGCCATTTGGATATTTATAGCACCATCTGTTTACCATACAAAATCAATAAAAGAGGCAGAATGCCATAGGCAGTCCATGAGGAGCACATGAGAAGTATAGGAATGCTTTCTATCCTGTCTTTCCTTGCTTTGTAAGGTGCATGGGTCAGATGTTCTCCATCCTGCTATGCTCCATATTAGAGAATGGCACTGATAGCTAATGCCTGTAATCCTAGCTTCTCTGGAAGCTGAGATCTGAGGACAGTAGTTTGAAGTTAGCCCAGAGAGTAAATCTTTGAGACTCTTGTCTCCAATTAACTACCCCCAACATACACCCAAAAATGGTACTTACATTGGTATATTAAAACTTTAAAGTATTCTCAGATCCTTCCCAACATGCTCCTTCATTTTTATAATCCCATAATTTAGTGTAGAAATTAACATAAAGCACATCAAATTGATACTCTCTAATTCACTGAAAATTTGTAAATAAAGCTGTAAGTGGCACTGTGGCTCTAGTGGTAGAGCTCTAGCCTTCAGCAAAATAAGCTCAGGGTCAGTGCTCAGACCCTGAGTTCAACCCCCACATTGGCAACACACACACACACACACACACACACACACACACACACACACACACACTAAATAAAACCTTTGCAAAGTGTTCTTTACCTGCAGTCCTGTAGCCAAAGGTCCGGCAATTGGTGGTGAGTTATTAAATGAATTCTAATATCATTTGATGAGTGGATCAGCCAACTCATACAATAGAATATTCTACAATAGAAAGGGGCTACAAAGGTGAGCTTGAAACCATGCTAAATGCATGAAGCCAGCCAAGAAGCTACAAAATATGATTCTATTGATATAAAATGGCAAGAACGTCTATAAGTACAAAAAGTAGAGTAATAATTATTATCCCATGGTTTGGGCCACTGGGAAGACTTGGGAGTAAGAAGAAAAGAAGGAATTTCTAAGTATCTTTGCCTTCCCGCCCTTGATACTAAGTCATTGGGCAAGCATTCTGGGTGTAAATTTTAGCTCTTTTCTTGCTGTCTGAGCTTGTTCAAGCTAGGAAAGTATCATTCCTTATAAATGAAGTAAATGTGTAAGTTAGCAATAATAAGTAATGTAACCTAATAAAATTGATAAATTAGGCATGATACAAGTGAGCACCTCATAAAGTTTTAGTGAAGAGTAAATGAGTTAATTTATGAAAAAAGATTATAATAGAGAACATTCAAATAGTAAATATTCAATAATTATTGAATATTATTTCATTGGATTCATTATTTTTTTCTGAAAATAGAAATTTATCTACTTCATATGCAACTTATCTCCAATTTGGTCTCCATAAATGTTGTGACAACATTTATCATAGACAAAAAAATGTGGCTTATAGTCTATATGACCTGCTTCCAACTTAATTTATTGTAGGAAAATATATTTTATGAAATATCTAAGTTCTTACCAAGAAGTAGGAACTGTGTATTATTAAATATATTTTATTTGACCTACAACAAGGATATTTACCTACCACTTTTGAGAAAAGATGAATGGATACAGAAATTAATAGTATGTAACCCTCATTTGTATGAGTCTATTTTAGAACTGAAACATGAACATGAATATTTAAGGCTAATATATGAGTTCCTAATTGCTTATGGTACACAGTTTACTTGAGAGGAATTTTCCAATGAAAAGAGCAAGTAAAATCATAAAAATATTATTTATAGATGCTAAAATGATTTACTCTATATATAACTTATGCTGTACATTTGTTTTTACATAACATATAATCATGAAGACTGCATTAGCACATATGACTTATATTGTAAAATAAAATTTCTGTTTATTTCAAATAATAAAATAACTTTTTCTTAAAATTTTACTGACTTTTTATTTCTCTAAATCTCTTTTATGGCGTAAAAACACAAGTATACATAGAATTTTAGTGAAAGCATGACAAATGCCAAATAGATATTACTTGAGAATTCCCTTTCACTCTGAGAAACCTTTAATTTCCTTAAACGTAGGAGAAAATGGCTTCCAAAATTCACCATTTTATGCTTGTTTTACCTATTGCATAAAAACTATTTCTATAGGTTAGAACAAATTTTAACACCAAGTCAAGAATTTTGTTTTTGTTGTTGTTGCAAATGGTATTTGAATTAACCCATTTATTGAGCTTCTGTTGAAAATAGAATTAAACAAAAAAAAAATCTTCATCAGAGAGACTTCCTTTGTAGATATAAGAATTAGTACTCTTGGTTTTTGTTGAGCCATCATTTCCCAGTTTTATAGTGACGGAGATGTTTTACCCACAGTATTATTGAGATTTCTTTATACAACAAATCATTGCCTCTCAAATAAGAAGGTCAGACATACATGAGGAAGCAGCTCTTGAGAGCATATGATTGTGAGAAGAAATACATTGCTAGGCTCAGGACTAACAAAGACATAAACAGCACTTGATGATTTTCAGGTAGTTCAATGTGGATAAGCCTGATTATTAAATTTCTACATTTTACCTTTCAGAGCTCCTCTAGTTTCTCAACATGCAGATCAAAGAAAACCTCCTAATGTCTCAGGCAATCAGAAAGGTAGAGAAACCAACTTAAAACATGAGGAAACCATCTGCTCTTTTACAACAGCTTGTCCTCAAGGAAAATTATTAGCCCATAGTTTGGACACCTAGGAATTTGGAAACCTTGACTGGCTTGAAGCAACTTACAAGCTCAACTCTAGCCTTTCAACTGTGTGAAAGAAGAAGGACAATCATTTGATGTATCACAAAACCATAGGAACAGTAAAAGAACACAGTTTGTGAAATTATAGTGATTGGTTGATTGGTTGATTTTAATTTTAAGTTGCCTCAGAATCAATTTCAAGTATCAATTGGACTTTCTCACACGAGAAGCAAGATTTAGTCATCTTGGGCATTGTTTTCAGTTATTCTTCGCCTGTGGTTTCTGGGTAGAATCAATCTAGACATCTGACTTAGTCAACTGTCTCCTGATAGTCCTCCCATGGGACAGCTGCATATAAAATTCTTGACCTCCCCTTCTGACTCCCATCCGAACATGGATTGAGCATTTAAGATACAGTGAGTACCTCCTAGTTAAGGCCACTTTCTAGAGCTTCTATTTGGTTGTTTCAAGCCCCTATATCAGAATTCCTTTCAAGAACTTACTTAAGTAGAGAGCCAGGTACCCAATAAAAAATTTGGCAAATGGTATTCCTGCACACACCAGGCTCCACTGCAACCCACTAACTGGCTAAATATGAAATTGGTGATTAAATGATTCTCTATGCATAATTATTCTCTCTGAGCTAAATAACTAATAAAAAATCTTTCTCCATTTCATCTGTTTGGCACACTGTTAATTTAGCTCCAACAGAACTATTATAGTCAGTGTGTTCTTGGTTGAGAATCCATACATTGAATTCTGACCAATCCCAAAACAAAGTCAACAAATTAGAAGAAAATTGTGTATTCAGGGAATGGAGGAAGGGAAGAATAGATTGAACATAGGGAACATTTATGCTAGTGAATCTACTCCATAACATACTATAATATGTCCATCTGTACACTTGTGCATTTGTTAAAGTATATAGAATACAAAATACAAAGAATTAACCTTAACATCAAATGTGAGTTTTAGCTAAGAATAATGCAATAATACAAGGGATATAGTGTATGAGAACTCCTGTAGGTTTCTGTCAAATTTTCTGCATAACATAAAACTGTTCTATAAAAAGACTTAAAAATAAAATATTAAAGGCACAGAAATATAATATAAAAATATTATGTCAAACAAGGAAAAAAAGATGAATCATCCTATCCACTTGAGAGTATTGGGGGATTTAATGGCTACTTTGTTTATAGCACTGGTAACATTGCAGAAAAGCAGCTCATCAAAAATGACTATAAAACAATTGACATAAAAATGGAAAAAAAAAAAGACAGTTTAAACAACATATGAGAAAAGAGTTCTCTGAGTATCATATACCTAAATATAAAAATTATAATGTTAAAGCTTACAGCAGATAATATAGAAAAATATGTGCATGAGCTCATGTTGGGTTTTTTAGCCTCCTGCGCTCTCCTGACCTGCAGGAGAGATGGGAAAACTCGCCCCAACCGGACGAGCCAAGAAGAGGAAAAAAGGGCAGACAGACTGCCACCCCAGTCCCCCTTTCGCCGGGGGACAAACAAACAGTCCGGGAGCCAAGTCAGCACTAAGTCTCTCTTTAATGGTGGAAATGAGCCACTTTTAAACTGGTCAGAGAGCGGCAGAAACGGAGGGGTATGTGCACCCACGTAGGGGCTGTGAATGGACACCTGAGCTGTCTGTCAAGGGCGGAGAGCAGAGGGACCACCCTAAGGGTGGCATAATTCTATGTCACAGGCCACAGGACTGCCTCCGGGTTCACCACCAGGCCCCATCTTGGCTACACATGGTCCCAAGGCTGGGAGGCAGGGACAGCTAGAATCGCCTCTTACTGATGCAAGGAGTCTGGGCAGGCATGCCCTACATCTCCCCCTTTTGTTTTTTATTAATAACAGAGAAGGGGTACCAGGCTGGGAGTATGGGTAGAGGTTGTTTCTTCTGGGAACTACTTCCTGCTGAAAAGGGGCGAAGTAGTCAGGGGCCCCCGATTTGTCATTTGGCCTGGTACTGTCCAGTTTGGTTGGTAAAAGTCCTCATCACTTCCACGAGAATGGTTATCAGGGCCAATGGGTCTCATGGTCTCCTCTGGCTACCTCCTGCAGCTTGGGCACACATAAACATTACAAAGAAGGAGGAATAACTGGACTGGGAGCAGGAAGGAAGTGTTTAGGGATAGTGAACTACTTGGGAGTAACCAGGCAGAGGATATATAGATTTTTATACAAATAGCAGGTAACAAAGGCAAGAATGCAAGTTTCTGTCCAGATGGAAATGGACAGGTATGGGCATTAGGTGGGTAAACAAGTATTCCTCTTGATCTCCCGGCTCTGATTAATTTTGGAAGGGCAAGTTTAAATCAACTCCATTTAAGATGAGACTTCATCTCCCCTGACGCCTCTCCATGGTTGCTCGTTGTCACGATTGACCTTGTCCTGAATGTCTAGGTGCTCATTGCTTGATAGCTGGTCCCAGTTGGCATTCACGGGGTTTGAACTCAATGCCTGGGCACTGTTACTGAGCACTTCTGCTTGAGGCTAGCGCTCTACCACTTGAGCCACGGTGCCACTTTCAGCATTTTGCTGGTTCTCTGGAGCCAAGCTTCCAGTCTGGCTCTTTGCTGGTTATTTGGGAGATGGAGTTTTAGAGGGAGGTTTTTTTCTTCTGCACGGGCTGGCTTCAAAGTGCAATCCAAGAAGTCTTAGCCATAAAAGCCCTTTTTGTTTCCAATTAAAGCAACAAGGAGACCAAGGGGACTAGAGCTTACCTGTACCTTGTCAAGAAACTCTAACAGGTACTTGCTAGAGTTCTGCTGTAATACTTAGAGAACAGCTGAATGAATCCATGTGCCATTAAATCAAATCATATCATTTAACCTTATTTTCAGGTGGAAGAGAGCACAAATGAATAACAATTAAGAGGGCAAAGGGTCATGACAATGTAAAAGTCTCAGATTTAGTGGAACCAAAGTGGCTGTGTCTTCCATCCTGAATCAGCAGGCTTCATTAGTCATGTGTGATGGAGGCAGGCAGGAGAGATGGGTTGGATCTGGGCAAGGCTGTAGTGGCATCTCTAAGAGTCCTCTGGATAGATTGTCACACCTCCTGCTGGGTTTCCTGCAAAATTCTACACAGACTGGTTAAAGACATTTGAAATCTCCCAGTATTCCCTGGTTGCTTACTCTGAGTACTCTGGATTTTGTAGGCTGGTGCCCTACTGGTTTAAGCAGGGTGACAACTTTAAACAGATTTTAGAAGGCTTGGGCCTTTAACTATCTTTCTAGTCACAAAATCCACATTGACCAAAGGCCAACCAACTCAGCTCTCTGCAGCAGCCATGACAGTTTCTGAGACATGGAGGGGGAAGACACAAATGCTACCCCAATGCAACCCTGTGGCCACCAAACACAACTCTGATGCTTTTAACCTTGGAGTAAGTCTTGGTTGCAACTCTGGCATGATAGGCCTGCTATAAGCCCAACTCTAACTTGGGAGGGGGTGGAGCAGAGCCAGGGCAGGAGCACTCTGGGCCTGTTGAAATTTTTTTACAGGACTCCTAGATTGCCTGAGCAGTTTTCCGTGAGAGAGAGAGAGGAGTTAGTGAAACCAGCCAGTTTGGGAGCACACTGTGGAGGCAGCTTCACGAACCTCCACAGTCTACATAGCTAGCACACATGTTGACCTGTGTCCTTTAAAGCAAAGTATTAATCCTGGGTCAGGAAAATCTAGATTAGCAGCCACATTTGCACACTTGTTCCAAAATGACTCTGGCCTATTGATCTTAAAGAGTTTATGAGAGCACAGGAGAGAAAAATGGAGAAGCAAAATCTTAGTCTATACCAAAGAATTGTTAGGATCAGATGTATACTTGACTTTTAGCATAGATAGACATATAAAATAACACACTGATTTTACATCATTATACTTATACCACATTCTGTATATTGGAAGCTTTTGGAGTTTTTCTTAGACACATTTGCTTGTACCCTACATGATCAGTTTGGGTTTAAAACCTGTTTCTTCTTGTTGTTGTTGTTGTTTTGGGGGGGGGTTTCCTTTTTGGCTTGGAGTCTCGTGATAAGAGTCAGGATGCCTCCAGGCTGTTTACTGTGACCCCACCCACGGACTGTAAAGATCAATTAAGACTTAAAGTAAGTTAAAATAGTAGTTAAAAAGGCAAGTAATTTTTAAACCATGATGCTAGTTTTTACAAGTTTTACCAACAGACATACAGACAGTTGTGCACAAGCTTTGGGCACACTTAGAAAAAAAAAAATTAATTGGCCATGTAAGTCTCCTGAAATTTCAGTGGCAAAATGATATTATTTTGCCCATATCTTAGAAACACGTGGTCAGTTAGAAAACAAAACCTTTTCTAGGAGACAAAAATTTTCACAGATTATCTGGCAAAGAAATGAAGAAGCCACATTTTGAAAAGCCACTTCAGCTACAATGGGGAGCTGAAGTGGGATGCTATGAACAAAGAAGGTCCAGGAGATGGGAGACAGGACACAAACCGAACAGACACGTGGCACGCCTTAATGGCAGTGGAGCTGGTCAGAGCCTTAGCAGACACCTTCATTAAGGGTGTGTGGGGGGAGGGTTATCAGGAGCCAGAATCTCCATGTCCCTGCCTAGCCTTGAGGAATTTGGCATGCCCATCACCTGGGGGATGGGTGGGCTCCATCCCCCAAATCTATTTTCCACCATTTGCTCAATGCTAGAGAAAACTTAGGATTTAGCCAAACAAGCACAATATAACCGAATCTCCAAACTTAGCAAACATCAACAATAAGAACCGAAAGCCTTTTTTTGTCTCTTATAAAGCAGATTTTAAGTAAATAAGCCCTTTTCCTCCTTGGAGCGCCAGGGGGCTGTCTCCCTTCCATCCAAGACATCTCTCAGCAAATGTTTCCCAGGCTCTTTTTTTAAAAGGGCCTTTACTGTCTCCAGGGAAATCCTCTCCTGGGTCGGCCAAGATGGGAAGCTTCTGGTGGAGGAGGTGTGACGAGGCTGCGGAGGCCGCCACCCCCTCCACCTCCCTTGTCCATCACGTGTCCCACGGCCGAAGGGCTTGGCCCGGGATCCGGGGGATCAGGCCAAGGCTCCTCTATGGGCTCATCGGAGTGAGGCATTCAGCCCCTCTCCTCCTGGAAAGAGGGAAAGCTGTTTCCCTCCCATCCAAGACATTCCCCCACAGATCCTTCCCGGGCCCAGATGCTTGCCTCAGGGGGCCTGGGGAAAAGCAGGCCTTAAGGGCCCAGAGGATTGGGAGGGCTTTGTGAGGGAGCTCCTCTCCCAAGCTAACTTCCCTCCACATCATCACTTGTTTTACTCCACCTAAAGTAGTCAGGCTGAAAAGGCTGGCAGCAGCCAGCCAGAGCGCGGCATGCTTGAACGCTTCCCAGACCCTCTTGGCCTGGGAGTCCGAGATCTCCAAACCTATGTCTCGGAGCATGAAGCTCAATGCTTTGAGCACCCGATCATCATGCTGAGTTTGAGCCTGCCCCATCTTTTCGGGGCTACCCTTACCTCGGAACTTGGTTGGCTTGGCCTGCCGATAGTTTCTAAACCTACGCTTCCTCAAGCCCCACATTAGGCGCCAGCTGTTGGGGATTTTACCTACCTGTGGGAGAGATGGGAAAACATGCCCCAACCAGATGAGCCAAAAAGATGAAAAAAGGGCAGACAGACTGCCACCCCAGCCCCCCTTTCGCCGGGGGACAAACAGACAGTCTGGGAGCCAAGTCAGTGCTAAGTCTCTCTTTAATGGCAGAAATGAGCCACTTTTAAACGGGTCAGAGAGCGGCAGAAGGGGAGGGGTACATGCACCTACATAGGGGCTGTGAATGGATGCCTGAGCTGTCTGTAAAGGACGGAGAGCTGAGGGACCACCCTAAGGGCAGCCTAATTCTACATCACAGCCCACAGGACCGCCTCCGGGTTCACCACCAGGCGCCATCCTGGCTACACATGGTCCCAAGGCTGGGCCAGCTAGAACCACCTTTTACTGATGCAAGGCGTCCAGGCGAACGTGCCCCACAATCTCAGAGTAGGTAAAAGGTAAGGTATGAAAAATTCTCAATGTGAATATCTATATCAACCTGAAGTCCAAGTCACCATCGACCAATAAAATAACTTGCCTATGACAAATTTTCTGCACAGCATAACTTGTCTGCCTCAAATGCTCACATTAAAATCTAACATTAAGCAATTAAAACTATAATCCTATGCAAACACAAAAAATTGTCATAAATATAACCATTTAGTGTTTATATCAAGAGCACAGGAAAATAAATAATGGGAAAAAGATAGAATTAAAGAGTGAGTAAGAAGCCTGAACAGGCATTGTGCTACAGAATATATTCAAAACAGCCAATCCACATGAGAAGCTATGCTTACCCCTACTAATATACTACAAATGCAAATGAAAACTGCAATGCACTTCCTTTCCTGTTCTGTCCTATGTACCAAGTTAGAAAATTGTTTTCTGGACCAAATAAAAATGAAGATATGAAAGAGTGGGAGACTTGCCTAAATTGCTAGTAGCCAATTAAATTCCTATACAATTTTGAAAAAGTTGAGCATATTTTCTCAGGTTCAATTCTTATTTCTCACTATGCAGTACTTCCAAAACTAAGTGTTTACCCAGCAGAAGTGCATGCACACACATGAATCCAAAGATATATGGCCAAGATATGTACAGTGGCATTAATTCAAAGCTATATCAAATGTAAAGAATGGTATATTGCTGCCATGACATGCTTGAAGGAATGATGATGAATGAAAATGAGATTGTACAAACTCCAAAGTACACAGCCACAGGGATGAACCTTGTAGAAAAAAATACATGGAGTCACTTGAGCCCACTATAACTGAATACATAGTGTTTGAATATACATAAATAGAAAGCAAAAGCACCAACAGTCTCCCACGATGACCAGAGCATATGTGTTACTGAGAAGACTAAACCTATAAATGAAATATAAATGTTCAGAACAAATCAGTATAGTTACTTTTGTGGATAGAAAAAGCAGTAATAAAAAATAGTCAATAGTGGTGTTGGTAATGTTATATTTTTTACCCTGGTGTGGTATAAATGTGTACGTGCACACACACACACACACACACATATATGTATCTATTCATATGCATGGTATAAATGAATGAAGTGTACCTATTTGTTTACTTTTCTGAATATGCCTAATGTTTCCATACACAAATACAAAATAAATATTTTAAAAGAGTTATGTTGGGTACAACAATATATCTCTATCACAAAAAGGACCTACATTATTACCTAAGGACACAATTTATGACAGGCATTCTAAGTTCAAATTCTAACTCTACTTCTCAGCTTTGTAGTTTGTGAGAAATTTAATTTCATTACATTTAAATTGTCTATTTATGTAATGAGTAGCTAATTATTTCTTAATGACTCCTTAAGAACTACATGACTTACTAGCATAAAATGATTAAGAATGTTTTGTCATATATTAAGTGTTCAATAAATACTAGGGTGGCACATTTGTATCATTTTCATTACTACTAGAACACTGGGAATACAAATAAAGAAAAGAAATTTTGGGATTAATTTTAATAGCATAGCATCTAATTTAGAAGTTAGTAAGAAGCTAGGCATTAAAGATTCACATCTCTAACCCTATTCATACAGAAGGCTGAGATCTCAAGGATTGTGCTTCCAGGCTAGCCTGTGTTGGAGGCCTGGCTCAAGTTGTAGTTTGCCAGTCAAGTAAGACTGACAGCCAGTGGAAAAGACTGAAAAATTGAAAGAAAGAGAGCAACTGTGCACATGCTAACAAGGACAAATTATTAAAATATTCAGTGGCACTCGTCAATGCACAGTAGTATTTATCCCAAATTATACATAAAGTGTTAGCCATGTGAGTTTAGAATGGGAAGGAAATTGAGCTCAACTTTAAAAACAGAATGAATAGGCATGGAATTATAACCAAGGAGCATGGCAAGAATGAGTGAATGAATAATTACTCAGAGAAAACACCAGGAATACCTGCCAAGGCAAGTATAACAGAGTGATTATGGCTGAGGACAGGTAAAGGTGAGCAGACCTAATCTAGGAGAGAATCTAGGTTGAGGAATCTAAACAAAGACAGAGAATAATCAGATGGCAAGGATGGAATTTTCTTCTTAAAACTAGATTTACAAGATGGCTCATGGAAAGCTTCAAGAAAAGGCCCAGGAGACTGGCTGAGCTTTGGTTGAGCAAATTAGAATTCGATTGGCTGACTGTGATCCCAATATTTAATTTAAAAATAACAGTACTACTAGTAACTTGATTTTATAGGTAAAAAATACCTGAAATTTTAAATTTCTTGGATGATATCAATGTAAGTAAGAAACAAAAATCTAAAGTATTCCAATGTCTGATGAAATGGTAGGGTATAAAATAGACTCAAAGCTGAAAAGTTGGGAACAGTGGGAGATATTCTCAGTAAACCATTTAAACAAGTTGGTTAATGCAATGGGAATAGAAAATTGAGAGCAGATGAGAATCAACAGTATTTGAATAGAGGTGTACTGTAGCAGAAAGTGAGGAAGCAGGGAAATTTCTACGTTGCTGAAGGCTGCAAGCCTGGAAAATGTTGGTGCCATAAACAAGAATAGTGATCATAGGAGTGGTATTGGGTTTTCCATGGTGAGATGTAAAAAATTCACTATGACAAAGGGTAACCATAAATACATTGTATTCATAAACTTCTTTCTGAAGGCAACTCATTTATACAACTACTTTAAAATAACAAAAATTAAAATTAACCTTGGGTGGTCACACATCATCATAATGAGGAGTACCTATGTATAACACAGCAAGCTGTAAGAATCTATCCATCCAACTCTCATGATAGGAAGAATACAAAGCACGTACTGCAGGCTAAAGTATAGCAGGGAGGATGACTGAAGTACAGACCCAAAGTTTTGACTAGAGCACTTGGGAAACTCCCTCACATTGAAGTTTGGAGCCATTAAAAGGCTCTTTGAAATCCATGAGGGAGTATTTTTTTAATGGAGGAAATGGAAGGGTCCACGCAAGATAGGAAATATGTACTGTAGTGTGATATTTGTATAGACATAGTAGCGAAGCTCCAAGGAGGAAGCTGAAAGATCTGTCCAGGAACGAAGTTGGAATGAAGCTAAGCTATAAGGCAGAGACCAGGTGCAAAGGAATCAGCAAGCTAAATCACTTAGGCAAGAGCAGGCAGATTGGAAACAGAAGAGGAAGCAGTATCATGTGGAGACATTCATTCCAGGATGGTCTGGAGTTTCAGATTGTATCTTTTTATAGAGAGCCTCAGGACTTGGCTCTGGCTGATAAGGGAGTTTGGTACAGGAGCTGAGCCTGTTCAGACAGAACAAAAATAGCCTGAGAATTCCAGGGTGACTAACAGACACATAGATGAAGGTGAAGGGCAAAATAAAAGAAGTAGGATTGCTCATATCATTCTCAAGCTAAACAGGAACCCAGAAGGCATCATTTTGAATCTTTTGCCACTTTATTACCCTTTTCTTCCCTCTGACTGCTTTGTAAATCTCAATTCCTTAAAAAGAAAGGAATCTTATCTTGAACTTCCATCTTTTACAAATGACATTCTCTCCCACAGAGGTCCTTCTCCAAGATTTGAAAACTGGCATTAGGCTGTGGCAGGGAAGAATCTTGGGTTGCTTCTCCTCACATGCATCTCTCACAGATAACACACAATTTGCTACTCCCTGGCTACCAATCCTCCATCTTTTATCTGTACCAAATTCACAATGATGAGTAAGAAAGGAAAGCAATTTAATTCTCAATGGGACTTCATACTGCTGCTGTAAAATATGATTTCTGCTTTACACAAAGTAAGCAGTAATAACATAGGAACAGTGAAAATTGTCAATTGGATGTTGAAAAGGGTGGAAGGAAAGTTTTATAGAATAAATCTGAGAAATATGGATACACACACACACACACACACACACACACACACACACACACACACACCAGTGGATTTTCATCATGGTTTCAAAAAGAAAACCTCCCACTTAAACTTATCCTCTGTAAAGAACTTTCCAGTGCTCATTTCTATCTGTGTATGTAACTCTATCCTAAGATAAGCATCCGTCAAAACTGGAAAGCAATATATTCACAGTATTATTTTTTTCATTCTTCACTGAGCACATAAAAGCTACAACATCTAGTAGAAGAATGTCTCATATGGGTGTTGGGGTTGGGTCCTTAAAGCTTTTATCACAGACTTTCTTAGACCTTCCTCTATTATTTATAAGCTCAGAATATTATCTGTGACATGAAAATGAATTGCTGGAATTTGTATGGAACTGATAGAAAGGCATGAGGTAAAATGTTTTCTGAATTTATGTAATCATTTTTCCATTTTAAATGTCTCAATATCAGTATGTTAGAAATTGTAGTATCAGTTTTTATTTTGCTTTGTTTTGTTTGTCAATGTGCAGTTTGGAATCCCATAGCATAGCCAGATTAGTTTCCTTGTATTCTGAAAGAATTTCTCTTCTGTGGTGGTTTGGGTTACCAGTGCTGAGGTTGCTACTAGTTAGGCAGTTCATCCTTTCTTGCTTTGATGAAAAGTTTAACTACTACAACACATACAACTTAGACCAATTTGGTGAGGCATATGTGACATTTGTGTTTGGTTTTATATATTTTTGCTCCTTTTTGAAGGCAAATTTCCCATCCTTATGGCATAATTCTCAAGAAAGATATACCAGAGACAATTTTATAGCAGGCAGGGTGGGGGAGGGGAAAGGAAAGGGGAAAAAAAACTAATGTTCCTTGGGAAGTTTTCTTTCTAGGTTGTTTTTTTTTTTGTCAAAATGATGTACAGAGGGGTTATAGTTTCATACATAAGGCAGTACATACATTTCTTATCCAACTTGTTACCTCCTCCCTCATTTCCCCTCGCCTTGCCCCTCCCCATTTCCCTTGACCCCATGCAATGTCCAATTGGTTTACACCATATAGATTTGAAAGTATTGCTGTTGCATTGGTTTGTCTTTTATCCTTTGTCTCTCAATCTTGGTATTTCCTTTCCCTTTGCAAAGTTTTCCTATTGCAAAAATGGTTCTTGGGAATAGTCAGTCACTTACTATTTCCTCATTGTGCATGTCCACCTGACATAGCACTAGAATTATCCTGATATTATTATAAAATACTCTGGTCAGAAGGCACAAATCTATAATCCCCAAATGCTGAATTTAGAATTTAGATACACACTCCATCAATTTTTATCTGTGTGATCTCAGACACATTCTGTTGTCTTCTTATCCTGTGTATTCATTTGAAAAATGGAAGTCTAAATACCAACCAGAACTGATTATTTGATGATAAACCATGCTAGTATCTTTGAAGTACATTCACTACTGTTTCTTTAAGTAATCAGCCTTCCACATGTCATATTTTTATAACAGTTGCTTATACATGCTTTATTGGAATAAATATTTCTTGTATGAAGTCAGAAATGCTGAAACTGATGCAAAAATTGTTGAAGGAAAGATTCTTCTGCTAGCACCTGCTCAGCATGCATTTATGAATTATAGTATTTTTCTCATATGGATTTCCTAAGAAGCTTTTCCAAGGCTTCATTTTATTTTCCTTCGCCATAACCCAGGGCAATGAAGAAAGAGTGCTGGGAGAAAAAAAAAGCATTACTTTCCTACAGAGAAGCATCTCAGAATCTCTCTCATCCTATTAGAGTCCATAAACCTGTTTTCCAATACTGATACTCACACATTTTGCTCTGATACAACCTACATGTAATATGTGATATTCTGACTTTATCGAGGCAATTTTATAAGAATCTCACATAACCCTTAAAGCACTTTTCACAGCAAATCTATATGCAAGCCATCAGTTAAATTATCATTTCTACCATGTCACTGTTTTAGGTCAGCTACCTTCTGCTGGAGCTGCATTCTTCAATCTTGGTTGTGCATTGAAATTAATGGAGAAATTTTTGTTAAGTTCTTGTCTTAGCTATAGCCCTCTGTCCCAACTCCCCAGGCCAAAACTGTGTGTATGACAATCTCTGCAAATAAGATGAAACACTGGTATAATATGAGATGTATGAGATGTATACAGAAAGAATTTGGGGAAAAAATATTGTCCTCAGGAAACACCTTGATTTGTACCTGAACTGATGAGTTCAGCCTCACAGATCATCTCAGATGAAACAAATCAAGATGGTGATTGACAACATATTGGATACTCAAGGGCATATAATAAGTGAAAAGAAAATATTTGTTGAGTTTATGTATATCTCCTTGGATTTATTATCTTTTATATCCACGATCTCTCAAAAGTGTTATTTTCAAAGTAAGATTCTAATTTAAAAAGGTTTTTTATTTATTTATCTCAATATTTTGATGAACTAATATATCCTAAAAAAGAATAATACCATCAGGCATTGTTATTTTCTGAATGTCATAAACATGTTTGCCAATATGAAATATATTGAGAGTTTCATATAAATATACAAGTAAAACTTTCCATGGTAAGTAGTAGATGTGGGTTACTGGAAAGTTTGTGCAGATAACTAACTTGAATAATGGGAAAATCATGGAGTCTAAATATCAGAATTCAAGTCTGGTCTTACATTAAATGTAACATGGATATATGCATGCCCAGATACATGTGAAAGTGTATGTATAAGTATCTCCAAAGAAAAAGGATTACAAATGCTGTTCTTGACTTGTCTATGCTTTGTAGCAGCAACTAAGATATTTAAGTTGCTATTCTTACAGAAATTGGTAGCTAAAGAAGATAAGCAACCTGCCTTCAGGAAGCCTAAGTACACTATTTTATGTAAAAATAAAGGAAGCTCTAGAGTAACTGACAATACAGCAGTTGGTAGATTAGAGAGACACTAACGATGAATGGAATTTAGAGGTAAGTCAGTATTCAAATGAGTTCCTTAAGGAAGTAATATTTGGTTGAAATTCAAAGGATGACATGACCCCAAACTACCTGGGGATCAAGATTCCTAAGTAAAGGGAAGGCTAGAGTGCAAAAAGATCATGGCAGGAAAAAGCTTCAAATGTTAAAAGTTCAGATAAGAAGCTACTATTTCTGAAGTTTATGGATGATAACAAATTTCTGTCCTACCTTCATCTCCTGTCTACCATCTAGATAGTCCTTGAACCTCTTTCTGTCTCACAGAAGTATCTGTGTCACTCCACCAGAAACAGAGAGATATTCCCTCCCATCACATCTGAAAAGAACATGAAAATGAGTGTATGCAAGTTTTTTCTTTTATTTATTCTCCAACGAATACATAGGTTCCACTTTATGAATCCTTGGAGATATAAGATAGGTAAATAATTCATCTTTTTTAAATAAACTACCAGAGTGAAAGCACAAAAAAGAAATCAAATGGTATGTGAAATATAATTAATGGTAAAAATTTGGAAGTTATTGGATTGTACTAAGCAAAGGAATGCTATGATCTATTCATTTCTGTCTTAGACTCTTGCTGGTCAGTGTGATATATATCTATAATCATAGAATTAAAGCTTAAACAGTTAAACTCTGAATTTCAGGTTAACCTACACTATTAAAGAAACCATATTTCAAAAAAACATACTCTATTTTATATAAGGAAATAAACTCTAGAAAAACATAAATAGAAGTGGAGAGAGTTAAGAGGTTCTTTCTCTAATCAGGTTGAGGTTCCAATGGCTTGTTCAGTTATAGAAAATCTTATAGTAAAATCTACCTGATTATGTACTGCAGAGTTTTGAAATGTTCACTTGATTTGCAAAAAAAAACGTTGTTTAAATTGATTTGGTAATGTAATTTGTGCAGTATGATTTTATAGATAACATTTCAAGGTCAATTCCCTAGTAAGTGATAGGAAAGTGAATTCAGATAGAGTGCTGGGTTTATCAAATACCAAAGCCTGGGGAAGCCCATTATCTGAAGATTGGGCAGAGGAGGAATGAAAGAGCTAGGAAAACTGTAAAGATATAACTATTAAGATAAAATGAAAATCATCAGAAACATACAGAAAGTTTCAAAAGGGTATGAGCAGTTGTGTGACTGTGTTGAATGTTTCTGAAAAAAAAGAAATGTGATAAAGCTAGATAGATAACCAATGGCTTCAACGGGATGAAGTGTTCAAGCTATGTGAGGCTTTCACTAATTGTTTGGATAAAGTATACTGAAGATAAGACTAAGAAGGTATGTTTATCCACCGTTGCTCCTCATTATAAGAAAAATCTTGGGAAAGGGGCCATATGGCAGATTTGATACTGACCTCTCACGGTTATGAAATCTTTGTGAGATCACATGAAATCATTTCTCGCTACAACTTGGAAATATAGGCAAAGTATTATAAATTTTTTGTTATTTTGTTAAGGTCCAACAGTAGCACTCACAGCTCAAAGTAAACACATACAAATATAGTAAAGTAAGTTTAGTAATTTTTTCTTTTTTAAATTTAATATTATTGTCGAGGTGATGTACAGAAGTGTTATAGTTACATATGTAAGGTAGTGAGTATATTATTTTCTTACATTTTACAAAATCTCCTTTGTTTAACCACACACAGTAGTGAAAATATGTTCTCACCTCTCCTTCTCACTCTTCTTTTATTTTTGTTATTTTTGTCTTTAATTTTTCGATCTATCATTTTCCAAGTCTTCTGCAATACCCCAGACCATATTGGTAAGATTTAATGACATGAGTGTCTCAATCCCTAAAATGTAAGATGAGATGGAATGTCTCTATGTCCCATCTGTGGGGGTATGTTTGGTAGTAACTACCCCAATTCTTAGGTTACAAATGATACAATTAGTAGATAATAAAGACAAATAATGAACCAAGTCTTCCTTTATGGAAATTATCATCATCCAACTTATCTTCAAAAGGAGGTAGGAGAGATCTTCCTACCATATAATCCTTATCCTTGGAAGCCATTTGTAGTCATGTGGGTTACCTGGGTCTTACTCTTAAGAAACAATGATTCTGACATTATTGGTTTTAGGTGTAGCCTAGATATTGAGACATTTTTTAAGCCATCAGGTACATACCATCTAGAGTTGGTCCTCAGTGGTAGAGTGCTTGCCTGTCACATCATTAGGCTGTAGGTTGCAGTATGTGGGTGGGAGAGAGTTTCAAGTTGATTCTAATGTGTAGTCAAGTGGGGGAAAGCAATTCTCTGAATCCTCAGGTATCGCTCAGGGTCTTTTATACCTTGCCTTTTCCCTGTATATTTTTGTCATTTGTTTCTGCAGAGCACTAAACTCTTTTGCTCCTTAAAGGCAATAGTAACTGATAAAGAATGATTAAAAGAATGATCAATGCCTAGCATTTACAAAAGGAGAAAAATTTAAACTCGGCTTTTAAAACAAGTATTCCCTCAGCTGTGTAAGTAATAACAGCTCAAGGGAGATCGACAAAACTCTATACTGATAACTTTAACATATTAATGTGAAAGTTATTTCCTTGGATTCCCTAGTGGTGATTTGTAAAGCACTTCTTTCATTTACTTTACCAGAGGCTGCTCATTTTAGAGCTGAGGTTACAGAGCTTTCAACACTCAATTCAAAAAAGAACCACTTTAAATTTTTTCACTAATTATATTCTCTTCACTAAATATATGAAAGTATGTCCAGCCCTAATATCCACACATAATGGAATATTTTATCCACTTCAATAAGATATGATTTTATAGCTGCTTTTTTTGCTGTGTTTCCATTTTTAACTAATGGACAAAACTGGAAAAGAAAGGATAGGGCTATCTTTATAATTTATACTTATAAGCATCATTAAGCTAGCTGTTGTAAAGTGCATGTAAAGAAAACAATGAATAAAAAGTTCTTCAAGATGCAACCTAAATTTACTAAATTCTGAATTGATGTAAATTCAGTGAGATACTCAAAAACATCTAGTCATTGTGTGAGAATAAATAGATACACAAGTTACTGTTCATATTTACTTATAACTTTAGCACATATAATCCTACATAGCTTCCATGAGGTAAGATTTATGTATTCAATTAAAAAATGAGGAAATAAACATACAAGGGCATATGTACATGTCTTCAAGGTGCAGATATAGAGTTTCTACTCCAAGTTCTAGAATATCTGTCTACAGAATATATACATTTGTGTTAAAGCGCATCCTACATAAATACCATAATAATCTATTGAGCTCATTTCCCAACATTTTCTTCTATTAACAGAGCTTCCTATAAACATAGCCACATGTATTTTAATTTAACTGTGTATTTAATTAAAGTTGCAAATAATAAAATAGATATGCCAGAGAGGAGAACTGGCTGCCAATTCAGTCTGAGTTCTAATTGATGTCAATATTTTGAAGTTATCATATATCATCCATCTTGAATTTTACAGAAACAGTCCACATACTGTTGGATCACTCAGTGAAGCAAGATGTAGAGATTGATTTGTTAGATAAGTTCCCAAATGGCAATGTGTTCATTTATATATTAAAGACTTTATTTTTATTTATACCTTATGTTTAATGATTTTTCACTACTCCCTGAGTGCTAAAATTAGTTCATAAGATTTTGTGCTGAGCAAAGATTCAGAGTAGAAGAAACTAATGATTACTTTCCAAAATAAGCATAATATATAGAAAGAGTATCTCATAAATCACTCTTATTATAGGGAAATAGAATATTAAAAAAAAACTATGCTACACAAAATAGCTACTACTAAAAAGGTAAATACTCAAAGGAATTTTTCTCTATGCTAAAGAAAATAGATAAGATCAGTTTAAATAATTTATGTTAATTTTACTTGATAATATCATTAAATATGATCTGTAAGGAAAATTTAGATTATGTATGTATATGTTTAAGTAGATTTATATTATATAACCATTATATTATGATAATGATATATTTTTCCAATTTTAAGGGTAATACAATAATTTATTACCCTTATTACCATTATTTTGGAAAAATAGAACATAATGTATTCATAACTAAGTATTGTTATAATTCTTAGTATTTAGACTCATTGTATAAATATTGATCATCTACCTGGTATGTATTTTCCATTGTCCACTAACTACATAATACACTCAGAGAGCTGTCAGACAATGAAGAGTAAATTAGCATCAAGTATGATAAGTTGCAATGATCGACTCTCTGTATGAATGAATGTTCAAGAATAGAACCTAGTCAGAAATGCTTTCTGAGTGAATAGCCAATCTTTGACACAAAAAATTAAAAATATATATAAAAGAAGAAAACAAGTTATTTTAGCATTCTTATTTTGACAGGGACTTTGAAAAAGTTTGGGAGTTTCTTGAAAAATTAAAGGTAGTTAACACAGGAGCAAATAATTCTGCCTTTATATATGATCTAAGAGAAATGCAAACACCCATGCAAAGGCTTGTTCTGTATGTTCACAGCTATACTACCTTTAATACAAAAAAATGGGGAGAAAAACAAATATTCATGAGCAGAATGTTGGATACATACAAAATGTGGCACAATCCAAAACATGTTCCCACATGGATAAGCTGGAAAAAAAAATATGACTTTAAAGAACTTAGTTTCAAAAGTATCACATTTGGCGTGTCCATTTCACTTAGAATATACTGAACAGGAAAATGTACAGAGACAGACAGGATATTGATGTGCGGATGCCATAGTCTAAGAAGAGGAGTAGGAAAATGAAGCCTAAAATGACAAGGTGAAAAGCTTTTGTGGGGTAATGGAGATATTCCAAAATTGGACAGTGATGATAAGCCAACTGAATGTATCCATAACACTAAATTGTGTACTTTAATTGAGCAAACTAGGTGGTATATGAACTACATCTAAATAAACCTCTTAGGAAACAAAATGTTTAGGGAGGTCCCTTTTGGAATGTAACTCATCTTGTACAGTTCCATTTTTATAATCTTGACAGTTCTCAAAAGAGTGATACCTGTTCATAAAGCATGGCAAAGTATGCTGTTCTTCAAGATTCCTCAGTTATAATTAACAATTGGAAGAATCAGAATATAAATTTACTATTTTGATCGTCCCAGAGGTCTCTTTTGAATTTTTTACAGCTGATCCAAAGCACATTACCACTTAATAAAAGAATATAGTTGTTATGGCATCCGGGGGAGGTACCCCAAGTACCCTAAGTGGGACTCAAACCCAAGTCCTTCCAGAGTCCACCATGCAGAGACACTCTCAAACATAGATGGATTTATTGGGGAAGTAAAAAGTGAACTGACCCAGGCCAGGGATGCAGCACAGACTTGGGAGCTGAAACTTTGACCCCCTAATTGATCCACCAGGGATGCAACACAGACTTGGGAGCTGGACCCCTAACAGTCCTGGAGCTGTGGTTTTTAAAGGTAAAACCTTAGCACAGATGCAGGGGGTTGATGCAGAGAGTAGAGCAAGCAACAAACAAGTTAAACAAGAAATTTACAGAGGCAGAATTTTGGGGTCAGGTTGACCTAATATTTAACTTCATTTTAACAATTGCTACCATGTTTCCCTAATCAAAATGGAGTGAGCTCTACTGCCCCCAACATTTGCTACCATGTTTCCCTAATCAAAATGGAGTCAGCTCTGCTCCTCTCAACAATAGTAAGCTGGGGATGTGGCTTACTGGCAGAGTGCTTGTTAGCATGCATGAGGCCTTAGATTTCTCAATCCTACATAGTCAAAAAATAAATAAAATTAATTTTAAAAATATAGTAATCTATTTTATATACAATTAATGATGCTTACAGTACCTTAGGTATTGATAATAATGCAGTTGAAGCAATTCTGAGATTGTGATTACATGAATACTTGGCACTAGAGAATGTGTAATATGTCAGCCATCATATTGACAAAAATGTGAGGGAAGTATACTGCCCCTCAAAACAAGTTTGCTTTTCACATAAAGGATTAATGCACACTATGCCAGTCATAAGACCTGGTTAGGTGGGAAAAAGAAAAGATAAATTAAAAGATAAATTAATTGATGTGTAACATAAAGAGATCACTACTGATTAAAAGATATTTGGAGGATTAAATTGATTAGCTGAGATCTCTGCTCTGTCTCTCACTCTGTGGGTGGCTTTAGTTGGGTCACTTACTCTGTCAGCAAAAGCACATGGATTTGTAAATTTGTCTTTAATGTGTCACTTCCCATGTATTGATATGAGGATAAAATAATATAACAACATTAAACACTTCAGATACATATACTGTGCTTAGTAAGGACCTATGTAAGTAAAAAAAAAAGGGATTTGATAATCTAATATGATTTATTTTGTTCAAATTTCACAGAATCACTTTTATATTTCTCATATATATGAGAAAATATATTATACATTACATATAAATATATAAATATACATAATTTCTGTTTTTATGAATCCTTTGGCAATATGAATGCATAAGTAATCACAGATTTTGCTCATAGAAAGAGTATTTCCGCTGTTTTAGTTTCTTCTATTGCCCTACACTTCCCTTCCATAGCATGTTCTTCAATGAAGTCATCTCACCTGCTTAGGTTAGACTAGTACTAAGGCCCAGGAAGTAAGTATCACCGCACTAATTCTACAAAGAACATTACCAGCAATTGCATAATTAACTGAATTTAATCTTGCTGCCTCGGTTCACCATTTTTTTTTTTTTGTTTCTGACAATAAAACTGTTCAGCCATTTCATTCTTCTTTCATTTCATTCTCTTTATTTTCATAAACCCACTTTTTCTTCATGGTATTCCCTTTACCTGACAGCCTTCTTCGTACTTTCCCCTATCTTCCGTCTCTCCATTTCCTATATAACTTTTTTGGCTTCATCACATATGCTGTTTGCATTAGCATATCAGATTTTTTTTTTTTTTTTTTTTTTTTTGGCCAGTCCTGGGCCTTGGACTCAGGGCCTGAGCACTGTCCCTGGCTTCTTCCCGCTCAAGGCTAGCACTCTGCCACTTGAGCCACAGCGCCGCTTCTGGCCGTTTTCTGTATATGTGGTGCTGGGGAATGGAACCTAGGGCCTCGTGTATCCGAGGCAGGCACTCTTGCCACTAGGCTATATCCCCAGCCCAGCATATCAGATTTTAGCCACCAGCTAGAACATGAGAATCCTGACTATGGTTTTTGGGAAGATCTATTCATAAATAATGCAGGTTTTGGAGCTTTATTTATGACCTCTGCAGTCATAATCATCCAGTTGATACCAACTCCTCTTAAGACAAGCCTATATATTGGCTTGCCTCTTTGTTGTTGTTGTTGTTTGCCAGTCCTGGGGCTTGCACTCATGGCCTGGTCACTGTCCTTGAGCTTCTTTCTGCTCAAGGCTAGTGCTGTACAATTTGAGCCACAGCAACACTTCTGGCTTTTTTGTTTCTTTGTTTGTTTATGTGTTACTGAGGAATCGAACCCAGGGCTTCATGCATGATAGGCAAGCACTCTACCAGTAAGCCATATTCCAAGTTATGTTATTTTTATTTGTACAAAAGGGGGAGGGGTTAAAACATTATGAGTACAATGCATTTTGATCAATTTCATTTCCATCAGTCTCCCACATCTTTCCATATTCCATCCATACTCTCGTTATGTTATTTGATTTTTACCTATGTACATTGTATATAAAGACTGTATTTGCCTACCTTTATTCTCTATTTATCTGTACTCCCCACCCCCCATCCCAACCCCCCCTCTCCATTTTATTCTCCTCCCATTCAGACAAAATTTGCTTTACTTTCTGGTATTCATTCTAGTACTCTTGAGTTATCGGCTCCCTCAAATTTTGCCAGAGTTTGAAGTTGTCCCTCCAAAACTCATACCAAAATCAAATTACGATTTTAACAAGTAGAATATTGTAAAAGTGATTAAGCCATAAGGCTCTTACTAATGGATCAATGCCTCTTAGCATAGTTTCTTATAAACTGATGATGTTAGTGTCCTTTGTCTCTCTGTCTCTCTTCCCTCCCTTTCTCTGTTTCTCTTTCTTTTTGTCTTTCTGCCTGTCTCTCTTTCTCTCTCACACATACATGCTTTATTGGTTGCCCTTTTTGTACTGGGGTGACTGAGTAAATTGGCCACACATCGATGCCAGCATCCTGATATTTCATGTTTTCAGGAAATAAACATCCATTCATTACAAATTAACAAGTGCTATACAATTTCCAAAACAGAACAAAGCAAAACTTGAGTTTCAATATGTGAATAGAGAGAATAATGCCATAATTCTGACTTGTGTAATAAAGGCTCCTTTGAACTAACAAGAAATATACAGGAAAACTATAAAATCTGTTGAAAACCTCATTCATAAAATAAAATATTCAGAGGCCAGGTACATTAGCACATGAATGCCATCTCAAAATTTCAGAGGCTGTGGACTGTGATTCCAAGGTCGCCTGAGGTACACAGTAAAATTGTGTCTCAAAAGAGAAAAGTAAATGCACTCATAATTCATGAATTATTCCAGAACATCTTCATGACACAGACATTTCACAGGATAAGGGAAATTCCAGAACTTGTTTTATGTGAGATGAGACATCTACGTGAAGGCTATGCTTTCTAATTTAATCCTAATCTAAACTGGCTTGATTGATTTGATAACATGATTTTAAGACACATTGTTAAGAACTCTATTTAAAGTCACTATTAACACTTTATACAATGTTTGTGAGTCAGTGTCAATTCAAAGCAATCAAAATTATAAGCATTAAATAATTTTTCATTGGTTCTTTAGATTAATTCTTTAAACTTCCTCATTAGCTTCATGACAACTATGGTTGTCCTTCACAGATTAGAATTCTACCAGAAACTTGCAGTTTTTTTTACTTTATGATTTCCTAGTGGATAATCTCTCCCTCAAAGAGATGAAAGAGAGGACAGAGAGAATTCTAAGATTCTATCCTCTACTAATCCCTTGTGTGAATTCTAAGACCTCTTTGAAGGTGCTCCTCTTTCAAGAATAATTACTTCATGGTCTCCAAGGCTCATTCCTACTCATTACATATGTGTAAAGAGGTACTCACTCAGACTTATGCATGTGTAATATTTCTTCAATGCTTTTTTAAATGTTGTCTATGTAAACTCTATTCATAATATGCAATGTAATTGTGGGATTGTCTCTTACCCTATCCCTGGTAAATACTCTGTTATTATTCTCCCTAACAGGGTTGGTGATTTGAAAATAACTATTACACAGGTCGAAAGTATTGGATCTTGTATGGATCAACAGGAAAAAGACTGGAGCAATTTGTTGAGTTATCTACTGGTACGTGTTACAGATTATGGAAGAACAACTGAGACTTGATCAGGAAATTTGACTGGAGATAAATCTTAGAAAAAGAGGGTGATTAATTACAAAAACCAAAACATCAATTTTATAAAGATGTATTAGGAACTTATGTATAAATATATTATTCCATGTTTAGGATGTGTCAAACATGGCACATTGTGATATTGTAGGTATGCTATAATGAATAAGCTAGATCCTTGAGAATGAAAGCAATATTTCTTTTTATATGGTGTTTTCTTTTTAATTGAATTTTATTTCAAGATGATGTACAGATGGATTATAGTTACATAAGTAAGGTAGTGAGTACATTTTTTGTCAAACTTGTTACCCTCTCCCTTATTTTTCTCCCACTTCCCCTCCCACCAACCATACTCAAGTTGTACAGTTAATTTGGTTCATCCTTTGTCCTTTGTCTCACCAACATTTCTGATACAAGAAAGAATACAAACAAAATCTCAAAAGAAAGGAAACTAGATAGGAATGGAAGAGGTAAGAAAGAAATTAAAAGAAGAGCTTCCTCCAGGATTTTTAATAAATGGAATAATCATGATAAGTTTGAAACAATGCAAAGAAACACCAAGTTTTCTTTTCATCAATAGTCACATGATCATTAGCAGAAGAAAGAATGTACTCTGAGCCAAGGAGAAAGGCTTTAATAAGAATGGAATATAGAGAGATATTAGAATCTGCAGCAATACTACTACCTTCTTCTCAGACTCAACCTGTGAGTTGAATCTTAAGAAGTCTACTGTTCTAACAGCTGGAAAGAAATCATGATTTAATACAAAACATTATTTTCCTTACTTATGAAATATTACTTTAGATTCCAGCATTTTCCAATCTGAGAACAGATATTATTTCCTGAGTAATAAATTCAAGTTTTAAGTAACATACTCCTTATTTATTTCATTTACAATAAGCTGTTGAAATGACATTTTCCAAAATAAGGAATAACAAAAAGAAGAGATGATTTTTAAATGAAGTAATAATTTAGTTAGAAAATAGGAATGTATGGTTGGTTGCAGGGCTTTTTGGACTTACATAATTGCGAAATTAAACTATATATATGCATATATATAATTTATTGTATTGTGAAGATGTACAGGGGGTTACAGTTACATACATAAGGTAGTTTTATGTCAAACTTGTTACCTTCTCCCTCATTTTTATCCCACTTCCTCAATCCCCTCCACCAAGTTCTACAGTTAGTTAACAACAAATTATCTCGTAAGTATCTCTGTTGCATTGGCTTGCCCTTGTCCTTTGCCTTGCCACTTTGATGTTCCCCTTCCCTTCCCTCATTCAGATAAACGTATATACAATACCCAGGGTATTGAAATCAAATACAGTAACAACAGTGGCTATACCATACAGAAGGAAAATGCAAGAAAAAAAGAAATAGTTTCACTTAGTACATTAAAAAAGAACAAAAACTATGAAAAATGCTTGCTTCCATAATATATATGCATATATATATATATATATTAAAAGAAAGCTGTGATTTTAATATGAATTTAGACTTAGGTCATGCTTCAGAAATGAGGCTGTGTTAGCATGAGTATAGTTGTAGCAGTTTGGAAATGTACAGAGAGACAAACTCAATTTGACTTCAAATTGAGGAAACTTCAGGAGCATGAGGCAACTAATAGTTGCACAATGTTGACATATGAGGTCTAAGTACTCTCTAGGGAGGACAGCCTCGGAATCTGATTCTGGGTGTTGAGTTCCAATTTCTGACAATCTGGAAGAAAAATACAGGCAAGTAGAACTTTCACTTCATGGGCTGGAGCCCCACTGAGATGGGCTGAAGCTATGTCTGTTCTTGTTGCCTCTGATTTCAGAGATTGCTTATTTGCCAGTATCCAGCAGGGGCTGGGAACCTCAATAACAATACAACACATGTTAGTTTTCTCCAAACTCAAGAAAGGGACAGAAAATATAAGAATCCAGAGATGACAGAGTAGCCCTAGTCTCAGCTGCTGCAGTGCTTCTCATTTTCAAGGAGCTGAGACTCCTCTCTCTCTCCCTCCCTCCCTCTCTCTGAAAGTATATGAGGAAGAGTACTTTGAAAAAAGCAGTTTAGTATGGAATGCTGACACATTTACAGCTATCACATTATCCCACAAATAGCATCATATATTATGCATCCAAATAGTTTTAAGATCTTTATTTTGTGTGTATGTTAATTACATAGAAGCCCTATATTTTCTCATATGAATATGAAAAGCCAATTCTCCCTGCCTCAACTTATCAGTATTTCCCCTCAAAAGCAGCTATGCTTACTATCATGCACATACTTATCAATTATATGCATGCATACATGTGGATTCTTAGGTTCATTTTTTAGAGTCTTTATTCCACTTCTCACAGCATTATCTAAATCAACTCAGATTTGAAATAACTGATAGTGACTTAAAACTATATTATAAAGAAATAATGAATTAATATGAAAAGTAAGCAAAATTAATGCTGAAAAATTAAATAGTGAAAAAATTAACATGAGATGGAGGAAAAGCAAATATGAAGTAAATATATAGCATTTCTATTATATTTAAATTTTTTCAAAGTTACATACATACAGTAACTTTAATGATATGAAGATAAGAAGGTTGTATAAGTAGTTTCTCAAGGATCTTCAAATTTATTCATAATCTATTATCCCTAGGTGAAAAGTAATTATATACCCACTTGTCATAAATACATAGAAATGGCATTCTTTCCTAACTTCTTAGAAAAATAACCACATTACATTAGTATCTATCATTTACAAAGACCCAAGTCAGTGCTTTAGATTCTTTTCTAGCAATATTCTGTCACAGAGTTTTGGCCTAGAAAGTCCAAGTGAAACTACAAGCAGCCCATCAAGCAACATGGAGACCTCCCAGCCACACCAAGGCACAGTAACTCTGAACAGAGTAAGAAGACTGATTGTTTAAGTATGTGTGAGATTTATCCAGAATATCTTAGAAAATGCTTGCAATGAATATTCAGAAATCATTAGGCATGTCTGTCAGTAAATAGGTGTGCATAAAAGAAAACTTTAGAAAATACATAATTTATTCCATGTATTTATTTGTTGATACTTAAAGGTAGGCATAGAGAGCATGAAACTAGAATTGTAAGCTTTGTTTGTTTTTAGGTACAATAAAATGGTGATTGATAATGGACTATATAGATCAGTCAGTCAATAGATATTTCTTTGTGTTGAATATTCTGTTATTTCAAGTTCCTCATAAAATGAATAATACCCAAGATTTCCATTTACTCTGAAATAGTCTGTCTCAGTGATAATATGAAAAATAAATGTAATGCAACATTGACATTCAAATGGAATGCACTCATCATATCATATGCATACAAAATAATAGCAATTTAGTATAGGAGATGTAATACAGTGTTTATAAAAAGGAATTCCTAACTAGGATTTTTTTTTTAGTATAAAGAGAAAGGAATTGAAAGTTGCCTCATTTGTTTGAACATCAAAAGTTTTACCCCTAAGGTTTGCAGGACAGAAGGCAGGCAATGCCCTCATTTGTTTTATCTTCAAATGTCATACTTGTTTGCAGAGCCCTTTTGAAGGGTTGCTTGGATTGCTAAGGTGCAACCCCCCCCCACAGAAACAAAGGTTTGCATCAAGATAAAATGAGTTTTTTTAACATTTTATAACAAAGTGAAACTTCTCTATCATGAATCACTTATTAAAGTAAAATATAGAGATATATTATACTCAATAGGATATATATACTTACATATACATACATGTATATACTTGTGTTTGTGTGTGTGTGTGTGTGTGTGTCTATTAAGCCAAGTCTTATGGCTCAAAATATGCAGAAGGCAATAATGTTATAGTCCTGGGTTGGGCCAAAAGTCCAAACCAAAACACCTCTGAGACCAGCAAGGATGCTGTGAGATATAAACTCCAAGTGTGTGCTCTCAGATGTGTGCTCCTCTGTCACATCCATTTATAGCAGAAGAATTTACAGAGATGAAGGATAAGCTACCTGTTGATCACATACTAAGAAAAAGAAATTATAGAATAGTATTCTGCAGGCATAGAAAGCCATAATGCCTCTTTAGAGGTCATATATGTGTTTTGTGCTATGGGGTAATGAGGTTGTTCTGCTCAAGAGATTTGAGTTTGTGACATCAAAAGGTCATTGGCTGAATGAACTTATGGTTCAAAGGTCATTGACAGGATACTCTAACTTTTGCTCATGTCATTTCTTGGAAATCTGATCCTAAACTATTTTTAAGAGGACTTTAGAACCTTTCTCTGAATGACAAGGTAAGAACCTTTATTGCAATATATTGTCCATGTGGGTCTAAGTTTTGGCCGATTTCACTACGGGAATTTTGAGTAAGTCTTATTATTTTGGGGCATATCAAGATGTGTGTATAATTGATATTTTCTCCTAAAACACAATAAATAAAATTTATTCAAGTGTATTTCCTGTCACAGTTTTTATTCCTGGCTAGTTTTCAGAGTTTAATTAAATTTCTCATTATTTCTCCAAAGTTCTTTAATTCCATGAGAACACTAAAACAAGCACATTCATACATTCTTAAGGATAAAAAACCTTGCAGAATCTAACTCAACATGTTTTAATAGCAGCAATAGATCACTAACAATTTTTAAGAAATATTATAAGAGAAAGAGAACTCTAGATTTTTTCTAAATTGGTTTCTACATTTTCTCTAAATTTGGATATCGAGAAAGTTTCTACAAAGGCTGATGTTATCTAAACAGAGAGCCAAAAGAAAATTCATTGTCTAAACCATACTTGGGAAGTTAAAATATTAGATTATCTTGTCATATAACAGCGAAAAGTCAATTGAGTTTTTGTTTTGTTTTTTTTTAACTGATTAGCTTGACTAGAAGACCATGATCCAGACATGGAAAACATCCATAAATAGTCTTTAAGTACACATTCATGTCATGTGCAAAAAAAAGAATAGTTTTTCTTCTTCCCTATTTGGATCCAATTGTATTTTTCTCTAACCTATTACTCCTGCTGGGAATTCCAGTACTATATTGAAGTAGAGTGGAGAGAGTGGTTATCCTTCCTGGTTCCTGATTTTAGACAGAATTATTTTGCTTTTTTACTGTTAAGAATGATGTTAGCTATAAATTTCTCATGTGCAGTCTATTTTATTGAGCAATGTTCCTAGCTTCTCCAGAGCTTTTATAGTAAAAGGGTATTGGATTAATAAAATTTAAAAACCCAAATTAGTAGAGAAAAAAGGGAAGACACAGCCCCTACAAAGATAGATACAATGAAAGGAATAAGCAATGACCTCTCAATCCTAACTGTCAATATTAATGGATTTAACTTTCCAATTAAACCACATAGATTGACAAGTTAGATAAAAAAAATAAGATCCATCCTTCTGCTGCCTCCAAGAGACGCACCTTGCCAAAAAAAGCAAACATATCTTAAAAGTGAAAGGCTGGAGTAAAATCTATCAAGCAAATGCCCCCCCCCCAAAGAGGCCCATGTTGCAATCTTAGTATCAGATAAATTAGACTTCAAACTAAAAACAGAAAAAAGAGACAAAGAAGACTCAACAATGCATTGGTGTACCACCAATGCATCATCGAGGAAATCAGAACAGAGTTTCAAATGTTTATGGAATTAAACCATGATGAACACACAAATTACCAGCTCCTCTGGGACACAGGAAAGGCTGTACTCAGAGGAAAATTTATAGCCCTGAGCACCTACATCAACAAATTGGTGAAATTTCAATTCAACAACTTAACAAAGCAACTTACGCTCCTTGAAACCCCAAGTCAATAGGTGGAAGCAAATAATTAAAATCAAATCAGAATGAAATGACTTAGAATCCAAAAAAAAAAAATAAAGAGAATCAACAAAACAAGGAGTTGGTTCTTTGAAAAAATTAACAAGATTGAAAGACCCCTAGCAAACAGGACCAAAAAATGAAGACAGCACACCCAAATAAACAAGTTAAGAGACAAAACAGGTAACATCAGCACAGAAAAAAACAAAGATCCAGAATATAATAAGTGACTATTTTGCAAACATGTATGCCAACAAATTTGAGAACGTGGAAGAAATGGAGGAATTCCTAACAACATTGATTTGCCCAAACTCAACCAAGAAGATGTAAATCTACTGAACAGATCCATATCCAGCAATAAAATTGAAACTGCAGTAAGAGATCTCCTTTCCAAGAAAAGCCCAGGTCCAGATAGATTCACAGAGAAATTCTACAAGGCCTTCAAAACAGATCTCACACAAACACTCCTCAAACTCTTCAATGAAATAGACAGTAAAAGCTCACTCCCAAACACATTCTACAATGCTAGTATAATGCCAATCCCATAACCAGACAAGGACCCATCAAGGAAAGAGAACTATACACCCATTTCCTTGATGAACATCAATGCAAATCTTCTCAACAAAATCCTGGCCAAGTGACTTCAACAAGTCATCCAAAAAATCATACACCATGATCAAACAGGATTCATTCCAGGGATGCAAACTTGGTTCAATATAAGCAAGTCAATTAATGTAATCCACCACATCAACAGGAGCAAAGCAAAGAATCACATGGTTATATCCCTAGATGCAGAAAAGTCATTTGACAAAATCCAGCACCCATTTATGATAAAAACCCTGGAAAAACTGGGATTCCAGGGAACATTCCCGAATATAATAAAGGCTGTCTATGACAAACCAACAGCAAGCATAATACTGAATGGTGAAAAACTAAAGCCATTCCCTTTAAAATCAGGAGCAAGACAAGGATATCCATGCTCTCCTCTCCTATTAAACATTGTACTAGAATTCCTAGCCAAAGCAATTAGGCAAGAAGAAAACATAAAGGGGATCCAGATAGGAAAAGATGAAGTTAAACTTTCTCTACTTGCAGACGACATGATCCTTTACCTAAAGAACCCCATAGACTCTAGACCCAAGCTACTAGAGCTGACCTAAAACTTTGGCAAAGTAGCAGGATATAAAATAAATCCTCAAAAATCACTGGCTTTTATACACACCAACCACCAAAAAAGCGAGCCTGAAATCAGAAAAGCAACACTTTCTGCAATAGCCTCAAAAAAAACATAAAATACCTAGGAATAACCTTAACCAATGACATGAAAGAACTCTATGATGAGAACTTTAAAAAACTGAAAAAGGATATTAAGGCAGAACTCAAGAAATCGAAAAACCTCCCATGCTCCTGTATTGGAAGGATCAACATCATGACAATGGCAAAATTACCAAAAAGCTATCTACAAATTCAATGCAATACCCATCAATATCCCAATACTATTCTTCAATGAAATAGAGGAAGCAATTCAGAAATTCTTATGGAACAATAAAAACCCAGAATATCAAACACAATCCTAAGTAGAAAGAACAGTGCAGGAGGAATACCAATACCAAACTTTAAGTTATTTTTACAAACCTATAATAACAAAAACAGCTTGGTACTGGTACAAGAACTGACCCGAGGACCAAGAGAACAGAACGGAAGACCCAGAAATGAACGCAAAGAGCTATGGCTACCTAATCTTTGACAAAAGATCTGAAAATATAGGTTGGAACAAAGACAGTCTCGTCAACAAATGGTGCGTGCAAAAATGGGTCAACACTTGCAACAAATTAAAACTAGATTTATATTTATCACTCTGCACCAAAATCAATTCCAAATGGAACAAAGACCTAGAAATAAAATCAGATACCCTGAAAACACTACAAGAAGGAATCGGAGAAACTCTAAGACTCCTTGGCACTGGAAGAAACTTCTTCAACAAAGGCACAGAAAAGCAACAAATCAAATAAAGTTTGGACAAGTGGGACTATATCAAACTGTGGAGCTTCTGCAGGGGAAAGGACATAGCTTCCAAGATAAACAGAAAGCCCACAGATTGGGCAAAGTTCTTTACCAGCCATACAATGGACAAAGGCCTTATATCTAAAGTATACAGAGAACTAAAAAAAATTAAATTCATCCAAAACAAACAATCAAAGAACTAACAACCCTCTCCACAAGTGGGCTAAAGACATAAAAAGAAACTTCTCTGAAGAGAAAATGAGAATGGCCAAGAGTCACATGAAAAAAAGCTCTCCATCACTGGCCATAAAAGAAATGCAAATCAAAACAACATTGAGATTCCACCTCACCCCAGTAAGAATGTCAATTATCAGGAAATACAACAAAAACAAATGCTGGCCAGGAAGTGGCCAAAAGGGAACCCTACCACACTGTTGGCAGGAATGCAAGCTTTTTCAACCACCCTGGAAATCAATGTGGATTTTTCTAAGAAGGCTAAACATAGAGGTACCCTATGACCCAGCAGCCCCACTTTTGGACATCTACCCAAATGACTACAAGCAAGACCACACTAAAGCCACCAGCACAACTATGTTCATTGCAGCACAATTTGTCACTGCTAAAACATGGAACCAACCTAGATGCCCCTCAGTAGAGGAAAATGTGGTACATATACACAATGGAATTCTATGCCTCCATCAGAAGGAATGACACTGCCCCATTCATAAGGAAACAGAAGGACTTGGAAAAAATCATATTAAGTGAAGTAACCCAGACCCAAAAAAGAATAAACCCTATGGTGTCCTTCATAGGAAATAGCTAGTACAGGATTAGGCCAGTCATGGTAGAAGATCAAAATACCCCAATAGCTGCACACACATGATCACATAAGATGATGCCAAGTGAAATTAACTCGATGTTACAGAGACAAGAGTTATACCATTATTGTAATCATTATCATCATCCCATGTGAAACCGTATCTTTAAATTTTTTACATTATTTTTGTCTTGTTTGTTTGTTCGATTGTTTTGTTTAGTTTTGTTTCTCTGGTATTCCCTTCCTGTGGCTGTAACCCTGCTACCACTATATCTCATCCGAATACCCTGGATACTATTTATATGGGTATTAAAACTGGGGAAAGGAAATGGAATACCAAAATTGAGAGATTAAGGACAAAAAGACAAACCATTCCAAAAGCAATACCTACAAAACCATTTGGTGTAAATCAACTGCACAACATGGGGGGTGAGAGGGAAAAGGGGAAGGGGGAGGTGGGGGGAAAATGAAGGAGGAGGCAACAAGTTGAACAAGAAATATACTCACTGCCTTATATATGAATCTATAACCCCTTTGTACCATATTTTGACAATAAAGAAAAAAGTTTATTAAAAATAGAATTATTTCACGTAGTACATTAAAAAATAACAACAATGAAAAAAAGTCAGAATAATATGTGCATGTCAGGAAAATGGAATACATGTAAATTTATTGAATGGAATTTTTTTGGCAGAAACGTAAAAAATGTCCTTGATCATTACCTATAATGTGAGTACATACATTTAAAATATAATAGATTAACTTTCTGTCACATAATGGCTCAGAAAATCCTTCAATATTACTTATTGAACTGCTGGCCTTTTACTGAGAGTAAAACCAGCACACTGTCAAATCCAACCCATTTATAAGTTTTTGAAGACAGCGGAGGCTAAGACAATTGGCTTAGCATAAGTACTCATGGCTTAAACTCAGATGAGGATAGTAAGGGAAAGTATATAGAAAATGAGGGCTGGGAATATGGCCTAGTGGCAAGAGCGCTTGCCTCCTACACATGAAGCTCTTAGTTCGATTCCCCAGCACCACATACATGGAAAACTACCAGAAGGGGCACTGTGGCTCAGGTGGCAGAGTGCTAGCCTTGAGTGGGAAGAAGCCAGGGACAGTACTCAGGCCCTGAGTCCCAGGCCCAGGACTGGCCAAAAAAAAAAAAAAAAAAAGAAAAAGAAAAATAAGAAAATGAAAGTGATACTTTCTCCCTAATTCTTAGTTCAATGTGGAAAATCACTTGTGATAGACACAAGAAAAATATAGAGATACACACTTTCAAATGTATAATTTTGAATGGTTATCATAAATGTATGTTTCAATATTATAACATAGTAAAAAAATTCAGTAAAAGTACTCTCATTTGCTTATATCAATTAAATAAATGCAACTGACAAAAAGCAGGTATATTTCAAATGTACATTCTAAATTGTTAATAATCTACCATTAATCTAGCACATGCATTATGTATATGAAATATACATTATGCATATATACATACTATATATTTATGTTTGTGAAAATATTTAGTCACATATCTATTCATATATGCACATATATATGAATGGTGCACTCTGTATATATAATTATGCCAAAACTTAATAGCCAATATAGTATTAAACTTTCGAGCAATGATTGAGTTAAGGAGGGCAGATTCCTCATGTGTAGGGATATTTCCTATGTAAGACACATTATAAATGAGCTCCCTTGCCTCCTTCTCCAATGAAAAAATAGAGTATGGGGACTAAGTGCACGAGGAAGGACTTGGCCAGCACCACATCAGCTGGTGCTTTGAGTTTAGACTCCTCAGCAACTTATTTCCCTGTCCTGGCAAACTTTGAATAGTAATCCTCAGACCTCAGCTCTGTAGTCACTAGGAATATAAGTGTGAGTAAACAGTGCCCAGTTACAAGTTGCATTATAAGCGATGACTCAAATGATTTCAGTAGTTACCTAAAATCAGCATTTTCTTTTCTGACATAGTTTGGACATTTTTTTTTTCAAGAAAAATGGATTTCTGCTATTTTTCACTGAACAAGAAGATACAGAGGTAATTTAGATTTTACCTTTAAAATATGTGAATTTCTTGAGTAAGTTTTGGTTTCTAAAGATAATGTATGTTATTGACATTCTTCTGGTTTTGGCTAAGTTCTATTTGTTCAATACAATTTACCATAAAGTATGAACCTATTTTATAAATATTATCATACTGAGTTATTTTCCAGAACATTTCATAATCATGGATATGAAAACCAAAAGACCAAATGGACATGACATTAACACTATCATTAATCAAACTGTAATAAAGAAAACAGATCTTTGGGGGAATCAAATGGTTCAAAGAAAGATTCATTTTTTTCTGGAAAAAAATATCATAACCAGTCAGGGTTTTTAGCCCCTCTCCTACCCCGCACTCCCCTGACCTGCAGGAAAGATGGGGAAGGCACACCCTGACCCGGATGAGCCAAGAAAGGGCCAACAGACCGCCCACATCCAGCCCTCCCTCACTGGAGGACAATCAGACGCATATGGGAGCCAATCAGAACAAAGACCAGAAGGAAGGAAGGAGTGTATGTGTACGCCTATCTAAGGACTGTAAGGGAAGGCACGAGCTGTCCATAAGGGCAGAAGAGCCACGGACCAATCCTAGAGGTGGCCTGATTTTTTGTCACAGCCCACAGAACCACCTCCTGGCTCACCATCAGGCATCATCTTAGCCACACGTGGCTCCAGGACTGAGAAGTAGGTGGCAGTCAGGTGGTTGACTTCCACTTTCTGATGTAACATGTCCAGGCATGTCCCAGAATAACCAAACCTGATTAGGTGTTGGGGTAAGCATGAACATTTGTTTGGTTTTGCAAAGCATGACTTTGTAAATTTTGTCAAAAAAATGTCATATTCTTTTATAAAATAAAGCATTAATGATGAAAACAAGAGGGTAAGAGCAACACATACACGTGAAATATTCTTGGGCCACAGAAAAGGTTAAAGGGTTCTCTGTCAGAAATATAAGTTACTGAGAATTAGTTCATCAAAATTTAGTATATTTCATACACTAGATACACTTCCCAAACGTTTTTGGGAATGTATTTTCTAAAGAAACAGGATTTCATTGAAATACTGCACAGCAATTGTTTTTCATTTAATGAAGTCAATAACCACACCCATGTTTCCTGCATTTAATATCTTTGTTGTCTCTTCCAAGATGGTTTTATATTTTTTTATTTTATTCTATTTAAGTAGTTGTACAAAGGAATTGCCATTAGACCAAATTGTTCATGAATTATTGTGTCTTGATCAATGTCACCCATTTGAACTCTCTCAGACTTCCCTCCTCAGCCACCTCTTGTCTCAGTTTTCTTCATTTTATAGAATAGGCATTGAACTTAGACTGCATTTTCTCCCTTTCTTCTTTGCAATATCTACCTTTCCCTCTCAGTCCCACCTTTACCACTGTCAACCTAGTATCTGCCAGTTTCCTACCAGCTCCATCTCTACCCCTACCAGTTTCTGATGTTTGTTTATTTTGTTGAATTATGATTTCATCTTTCTAAGTAATAACACTACTTGAATTTTTCCCTGAATCAATCATATTTCAGGTAATAAATTTGTACACATATGCATAACTTCCAAAGTATTTACTTACATATTTATAAACTAATTCATAGATCTATATCTATCTATCCATCCCTCCACCCACCCATCCATCTATCTAGATCTATGTTTCTAGAAGAGAAGGAAAAAACACTATCAAAAAAAGTGAGGTGGAACCATGCTTAAAATGTGGTGAGGACCAGTAAGTCTGAATCAGACCAGTGGGAGCAATGATAAAAAGAGTATTTGGAAACAAGTTCAAAATTATCTGTATTAAGAGATCATATATTTCTGAGCCAAGTGACACAACTGTGAAGTCCAGAGACAGTACTCTCAGCATGGTGAGCATTTATTTTCAAAACAGAGCTCTGTGAGTTTAGAGCCTAAATATTTCTTGGTTCTGATTTGAAAGGGATGTGAAATATGTCCACGAAGTAAAACAGCTAGTGTGAGTACTCAGATCTTGCCATTTGTGTTGTAACATGTATTCTAATATCAAACATTTAGATATACATTTACATTTTAATGATGCAAGCAACTCAGATTTTAATGTTACCCTTGATGTCCCTCTTATCCCTGTATGGAGTTGCTGACATTCTATGGTATGCTTCTCAGACACCTTCTCTCAGCACTGCACCTGGGCTGTGAAAGGAGCTGCTTATCAAATTGAGATGGATCTCTGTCATCGACCATGATGAATGCTACTCCTGTCAGGCATTTGACAGACGCCTTCCAAAGCTCTGGACAAGCTTGTGTTTAATTTGATGGTATTGGTAGGAACATATCTCCTAACACTTTATGTTCTATTTATTTCATGTTTTCTAATTAATTTACTTTATTGTTATTATAAAGTTGATTTATGGAGAGATTACAATTACATGACTCAGGTAATGAGTATATTTCCTTTCAAACAGTGTCTTCTCTGCCCTCATTCTCTCCCAGGCCCTTTCTCCTGTCGCTACCCATGAATTGTATAAAGTTCACTTTCTATTAGTATTCAGTGAGCTACACTACTGCACTTTTTCCCTTGAATTCTTCCCCCTCCCCCATCCTATTGAAGATCTAGAGGTGAATATACAATACATAAGTACAGCATATCAGTGCTAGAAGACCTCAAGTTTTAAGTGAAACTGTTCTATTTGTTAAATGAACAGTGTTTTCCCCCCATAATACTTGTACAACTAGAGAGCAAAATATCACCCTCTATGGGCTGACCTCTGTGCTTAATCCTCATGTCCATAATTAACTTCCAATAGTACTAAAGCCTTGTCTTGCTCTTTATGTTCTGTTGTTCTCTCCCAAGGTTAGCTTATTTGTTTCCATATTTCTGTGTCCTTACGAGACACAGAAATTATAGCTCTCAGAAATCTAATAAATATCATGAAAATCAGAACATACTCACACATATCCTCAGAGAAATCAATATTTATATACATATATTATTAGATAAATTGTATGTATACATATTTTAGTGTATAAATATGTACTTGGATAGATGATTAGGGTATCTTTTATTTTATTCATGATCAATGCTTTTAGTAAATTAATTTCCCTGTAGTATCATCACCTGTATTTCTCTGAAGCAAGGTAAAAATTCCATAGCATCATATAGCCTCTACTGAGGAAGAAGGATAGACTTATTGAGGAACATGACTGCTACATTTCTAAAAGAATAAAAGATAGAGATTTTCTTTTGATCCTTATTATCATCACACTGACCTCAAAGGAAGGCCCTTTACAGAATATCTGATATAATTCTAAACTGTAGAGAAAGAACTCTGTAATTGATTTCTGCTTCTCCTTTTACAACAATAGACAAATGATTTGATGTACAAGATGTCAGACTGGCTAGAGGAGGACCAGTACTTTAGCAGAGCTGTTGGGAGTGATTGTCGCTACCGAGAAACTGCCATCAGTTCTGTGAGGAGCTCAATTATGGTGCATCCTGTTTTGCTGAAATAAAGCATGAGTGGGTGGCAAGATGTAGATTCCCCAACAGCTCAGAGTCCATGAAGCCAAATGTGAGTTTCTAGGGTGATTTTCAGACACATCTGCTTGTCTCAACAGCAGTCTTGAATTTCCAAGACAGCTCAGCCCAGTTGTTTTTCCCTGTTGTAAATATTCTGAAAGATTGAATGAGTAATATCTTCCAGACAAGTATGTCAGAATAACTTTATTCCAAAAGAAGATTTTAACCTTTTAGTAAGTTTGAATTTCATTAAGATTTGATGAAAGCCTTAGAACCCCTGAAGTAGGAATTTATATAAACTTCAAGTCTTATGAAAAGTTTAATTACAAGAGCACATTTATGTGGTAATCCACATATTCACTCTAACATATAAAAAACATAAGTTGGGAAGTTATAGTTCGTGCCTGTAATCCTAGCTACTCAGAAGGCTAAGAACTAAGGATCGCAGTTCAAAGCCAGCCTAGGCAGGAAAGTCTCTAAGACACTTGCCTCCAATAAAGGACTCAAAAATATCAAGACGTAGTTCTGTGGATTAAGTGATAGAACACAAGCCTTCAGCACAAAAAGGCTCAGGGAGAGCACCTAGTCCTTGATTCAAGTCCCAGGACCAGCAAGAACAAAAACAAACAAATAAACAAAGCATACTCAAAAAATTATTTTTTTTTCACAAACTTACAGACTCTCATATTTTTCCAGGTTAGGAAATCTTAGTTTACCTTGGTTTATTTTATTATCTGTTCTTCAATTAACAAACTCAAATTTTTCTTACATTATTTTTAAATTAATACAGAAAGAGACTAAGCCAAAGCATTTGTGTAAGCAGTAATATGTAAAAAGCACAGTATTCATGTTATCCTTGGTGAAGTTTACTTTCAATGGCTTATTATGTAACTAACAGCATTCAGATTTACAAATTATTTCTGAAATTCAACTCAACATTTTTTGCTTTATGCTTTCTTTGGGCAGTACTCAAAATTGAACTCAGAAAACTGCTTCCTCAGTTTTACTGCTCATGGTCAATTCTCATCTAGTTTTATGCTTCTTAAAAAATGGAGTCTCACAGTCTTTTTTACCCAGTCTGACTTGAAATTGCAATCTTCCAGGCTAAGCCTCTGGTGCAGTTAGGACTGTAGTCATAACTCATCAGTACCAGCTAAATTGTGGTCTTACTCTGTTAACCTTATTATATTTCAGCAAAACCTAATAAATTATGATCTCAGAATGACATACCCCAGATAGACACTGAAATAGAAAATCAATTGATTATCTGTTTCCTGTCCAGCATACCTTTCCAACTTCTTTAAGGCCTTTATGGTTTTCAATACATTTTAGAACTCTAAGTTTTAGAACACCAAAAATAATACAAAATTTTTTTTGGTAACATTCAAATGAATTTTGTCTCGTGCAGATGTAATTAGTCATCCTGTAGATATTGGCCAAGTATGCCAACATGACAAGCATGTTTGTAAATTCACTTCACCTTTTTTTAAAAAATGTCATGTTTGTGTCCCTTGTTTTCTTCTTTTGTTTTCTTTGTTGTCAAAGTGAAGTACAGAAGGGTTATGGTTTCATATGTAAGGCAGTGAGTACATTTCTTATCCAAATTGTTACCTCCTCCCTCATTTCCCCCTTCCCCCCTCCCCCTTTCTCTCTCCCTGCCATGGGTTGTACAGTTGGTTTACACCAAATAGTTTTGTAAGTATTGCTATTGGAATTGTTTGTCTGTTTATCCTTTGTCTCTCAATTTTGGTATTCCCTTTCCTTTCCCTAATTTCAATATACATATATATAGTATCTGGGTACTAAGATCAGATACAGTGATAGAGGGGGTAAAACCACAGGAAGGGAATAAGAAAGAGAGAGAAAAAAAGGTATGGTTTCACATGGCATAGTGAGATTAACTACAACAATGATATAACACTTGGTTCCATAACATGGAGATCATTTCACTTAGCATTATCTTATATGTTCATATGGGCATAGCTATTGAACTATTGTGACCTTTTGCTATGTTTATCCTAGAGATGTACTAATTATTCCCGATGAGAGAAACCTCAGTGTCCATGTTTCTTTGGGTCTGTCTTACTTAACTTAGTATAACTTTTTCCAAGTCCTTCCATTTCCTTAAGAATGCGGCAGTGTTGTTCTTTTCTGATAGAGGCATAGAATTCCATTGTATTTGTGTACCACATTTTCCTGATCCACTCGTCTACTGAGGGGAATCTGGGTTGGTTCCATAGTATCCCTTGTTTTCTTTTTGAGTGGTTTTAGTATTTTACTTGTTCCCTTATTATTGTGTTAAATAAAATCTTCAGAAATTATTCATGTTATATTTCTAAAAATTATTTAATGCGTATACTTTTTTAGTCTGGAAGGAAATTGAAAAAAGAATCTTATTGCATACACATGTGAATTTAATTTTTCATGTTAAAAATGACCCTGTAGTTCAGGTGTTTCTGTTTAGTGTCATGACATATGCAAACAGGAAAGAAGATTGCAGTTTTCTGGTAATTTTATTTCCTACCTTAAAATGAGAAAAAAAACCAAACATGTTTAATAAGAGGTTTTGCCAAGGTTATCATCTTGAAATAAAGTACAGTACCTTTTTTTTTTTTTTTACCATTTTGTTTGTGTAAATAAAAACTTAACCATGTAGTTAATTTTTCTCCAAAGTTGATTAAACAAAATTATGCCTGAAATACTCAATTGTAATTTTGAGAACTATTAATGAGAATAAAAATAAATTCTGTACTTATATAACCATTTAATGAAGTATACATCAGACTTATCACAAAATTTTTCAAATTTTTATTTCAACTTCTGTCACTTATAATAGCATTAATATTTTGTATGTTGTGATCATTTCTTTTTTCTGAATCAATTATTTTAAATTCAAGACAACATAAAATATTTATATTTTATTCTCAAAGCATGTATAATGAATATCTAATAAACTCTTCATGAAGTTAAATAAATAATAGCTAACTCAAATTATCAATTGGTTGAGGATTGGAGGGTTTTTTTCTGAATCATTACTTATTTATTTTCAAAGTGATGTCCAGAGGAGTTACATCCTCATACGTAAGGCAGTGGGTACATTTCTTGTACAATTTGTTACCTCCTCCCTCATTTCTCTCCCTCTCTCCTCCCCCTTTCTCTCTTGCCCCATGAGTTGTTCAGTTGGTTCACATCAAATGGTTTTGTAAGTATTGCTTTTGGAGTCGTTTGTCTTTTTATCCTTTGTCTCTTGATTTTGATATTCCCTTTCCCTTCTCTAGTTCTAATACCAGTATATACAGTATCCAGGGTACTCAGATGAGGTACAGTGATAGCACGGGGACAAAAACAGCAAGGGGATACAAGAGGATCATCAACAACAACAACAGCAAAAAGCTAGATTTTCACATGACATGCTGAAAGTAATTACAAAAGTGGTATAACACTCATTTCCATAACCTTACTACATTGTTGTTGGGAATGTAAACTTGTTCAGCCACTCTGGAAAGTGGTATAGAGATTCCTCAGACAGCTAAACATAGAGCTCCCCTATGACCCTGCAGCCCCACTCTTGAACATCTACCCAAAAGATTACAAGAACACACTAAAGCCACCAGCACAACAATGTTCATTGCAGCGCAATTTGTCATTGCTAAAATCTGGAACCAACCCAGATGGCCCTCAGTAGACAAATGGATCAGGAAAATGTGGTACATATACACAATGGAATTTTATGCCTCTATCAGAAAAAAAGACATTGCCCCATTCGTTAGGAAATGGAAAGACTTGGAAAAAATTATATTAAGTGAAGTGAGCCATAACCAAAGGAATATGGGCTCTATGGTTTCCCTCATAGGGAATATTAGTACAGGTTTAGGCTAGTCACAGCAGAGGATCACAGGAGCTATGCTTTTATGAACACATAAGATGATGCTAAGTGAAATGAACTCCATGTGATGATTTCTTACATACTCAGATAAATCAGTTCCATCATCTGGTTTTTGTGGATTAGATGGTTCTTTGAGGAAATGAATGACAAAGTACTCACTTTTTTTTTTTCAAAAAATGAAAAAATCTTAAATCTTAAAAAACACTTCATCCAGAGTTAGCGTCTCATATCTTTAATCCTAGCTACTCGAGAGGCTGAGATCTGAGGAGAGTGGTTTGAAGCCAGCACAGGCTAGAACATCCACAAGACTCTTATCTCCAATTAACCTCCAGAAAACTAAGGTGGTATTTTGGCTGAAAGTGGTAGAGCATTAGTTTTGAGCAAAAAATAGCTCAGGAACAGCTTCCAGGCCCTGACTTCAAGTATCATGATTCATTAAAAAAATAAAAAAAATAAAACTTAATACCTCAGGTGGTGTACAACAATTCAACAAAAACATTATCACTTCAGCTTTGAGACAGATGTGTTTCAAAAATACAGATGCTTCATATATTTCCCTTAAAATTCAATAAGTAAGATAAATTTGCAGGATCTGAATTATCCTCTACAATAGAAGGCATTTGGACACTGATTAATTGCAAGCAAAACACATTTTCACAGGAATAGCAGTTATATGCAAATATCAGAGGCCAACTAATGAAGGCCTGAAATGACATCCTACTTAGAAGAAATTAGATTTCCAAGAAAGATATGCAAGTCAGTAAGACAGTAAGACCTGCAGAAAAATGAGCTAACATACATTAGAAGTATAATTTATTTTCTGTTCCACTTTTCAAATTGCTTCTCCTTTCATATGTTCATAAAACTGATTTATAGCTTTGTTCTAATATGAGGCATTCTTACTGATCTAGAGTACTTTTCTGAAATAGGTATTAGGGGTAGTTAAGGCCTAACCTTTCTGCCTGAATTGTGGAGATTAGAAGCAAGAAAGTATAATAAAGACAAATGAAATATTTGAGAATTTAAAATATAATGGGCCCTGATAATAATTTTCTTGTGCAAAATTTGTAACTGATCCCACTCTAAAGTTATGGAGCGAAGTGCTGCCACCAGACATGCATAGGAGGCATTACTAAAGCACTGTATTTTAACAATAAGAAAATGTGTTTTTATGCAGACAAGTAGGCCAAGAGCTACAAGCTCAAATTTTCCTCCATTGACAAGCAGACATTTGCATGGCAACAACCATAAGAAAGAGAACAAATTTTCTTCTTAGATGGTGGCACAAATAGAGAATGATAGGGTACTTTTCTGCAGACATAAAGAGTTAGAGGTTACATACCTCTTATCAAGTGAACTTACTCTATTTTGAAAGAGAGATTTTGAGCTGTGACATCAAAAGTATTACAGGCTTCGAGTAGGGACTGTAACTCCTCCGAGGTCCCAATGGATTAATAGGAAATTACACCTACTTCAAAATGGCTTTTAAAGTGACTGAGGGCAATTAATGGAACTTGTCAACATGCACACATTGAAAATTGCAAATAAGTGGTCCCGTGACTTAAGAATCCTCTTTAAGGGGCTGAGGGTGCCTTTGTATTTTCCTAGAGGAAGGAAAGGATAATGGAACTGAATAGTTATGGGGGATTAATTAGCTGGGAAAATAATTGTTCACAATTTGTGTGGTTGATCATTATCATTTATTTTTGGCTCATCCTAGGGCTTGAACTGAAGACCTGGATACTGTCCTAAGCTTCTTTTGATCAAAGATAGCACTCTACCATTTGAGCCACAGTGCAACTTCCTGCTTTTTTTTTGTTGTTGTTGTTTTTCTGGTACTAAGGAATGGAACTCAGGGCTTCATGCCTGCTAGACAAGCTATCTTCCACTAAGTCACATTTCCAGACCATGGTCGATCATTATCTAAGTATGACCAGGCAGGACTTCATGTTATCAATAAGAATAATATTGCTAAGAGATATTTTCAATTCAAATAATATTTTTCCCTGTATCCTCAATGGCCATCTCACAATACAAGACTGATTTTCCATAGCCCCAAAAGTCATATTAGTTCAGCTCAAAATACTAAGTTCAAGATTCCTTAACATTAATGAAACTTTTAATTGTGAGCCCCTGAAAATTCAAGCAAATAAACAAAAAAGGAGTTGCATACTTCCAATTCACAGTGTCACAAAACATTTGCATTGCAAAAGGGAGGGATGGAGCCAAGATCAAAGATCAAAGCAACACTGAAAACATCAAATTGGTATTTAGGGGTGTTTAGCATTTTAAAGCTTCTATACAAAGAATTTCCAAAGACAATTTTCATAAAATCCATAGACTCAAGGGTATATAAATTTTTAATTTTCACCTTAGACGAGTCTATCTGATACAAATAAACCTATCTAAAATAGTTGGTGGATGTATGTGATAACCTCTCAGTATTTTATTGAAGCTTCTACTCAATCCTTAACAGGAGAGATCATGTAAGTCATTTTTGGTATCTTTTAGAAAAGAAATTGATAAGCAAAAGTAGGCCTCATTTTGTCAAGCCTTTATGGATTGAATCAGACTAAGGATTTCATTTTGTGCCAGAAATAAATAACTCACTTGCTAAAACTCTGAGGCAGTCATTAAAATTCTAATGCTTTTTATCCTCAGTCCACAGGGAAAATAGAATATGAAAATTTGGAGTTCCAGAATCTCAGGAAAAGCATGTCAAGGGATTGGAATTAAAACAACTAGAGGCATTACTACTGCCCTGATGAAAGCCTTGAGCACTCCAGTTAGGAAATATAAATAAGTTCTACTAAATAGAGGTTTGCCTTCTTACCCTACTGATTTCTAAATCTATTCCTAGGATGAAAGTACACATTATAGCCAGAAGGTGGTAAACTAGTGTACATATTATTAAACCAAATATCGGGCCTCAGCTGACCAATTAGCTTTGTTATCATTCCTCCATTTAGTGCACATCAAACACATACATCAAATTATATATTCACCTAACTTAGAAACTCCTTGGAAATAAATACCTCCATTGTATGCTATCATGAAAACAAAAGGAACAATTCTTGATTCATAGGAGTCATGGCTGTTTGTAGTAAGACTATCATTCCTATAGCTGACCTCAATGCATAGGGTCTAAGAATCAATTTCCATGCTACAGAAGCCAACATTACCATGCATTCCCAAGAAATTCATCCCCACCTATTTTCTTTTGGTTTTCTTGAAATTATTCTCCAAAGATGAAGGAGAAACTGTATAACATATCAAATAAACCACTATTTTTTTCTTCTACTTACAAAAGCAATGAATGGAGATCCCTAGTCTATTTTATTGTCCATAACAATCTTCCAGATTATTCTTTGCTGTAATTTTAACAAGTGAAGTATAAACCCAATGTTAACTAACCAGTCTGCTTTTTGGTTATATCTGGAGAACAAAAAATAACTTTCTTTTTTTTTTTTTTCCTCAAATTTTTATTATCAAACTGACGTACAGAGACGTTACAGTATCATACGTTGGGCATTGGATACATTTCTTGTACTGTTTGTTGCCTTGTCCCTCATGCCCCCCAAAAAATAACTTTCTTTACTTTTCAATTTTGAAACTAGTCAGTAGAGTGCAAAGATTGGCAAGTAAAAGGGACAGTATCCACAATCAGAGAAATAATGTCTGGAAGGTTAATTCTTCCCAGAAAAAAATGTCCATGGGAAATTGAAAAAAAAATGTACCTTTGTTCAAGTAATCTTAGTCGGATAAAAAATTATCCTTTGTATTAAAGTCAGACATAATATTTGTTTTTTTCCCAGTTTAACTAACAAATAAAAGCCAACGGTGAGATTTTTTTTCCTTCCCTACAGTGGCATATTGAAACCTCTTATGAAAGTTATAAGTGGTTTTACTGTTAGGGCACAAATATTTACAAGTTACATAGCTCTTTTATTGCTTTATAGACTAACTTCATATGACATACTTATTTCCCTAATATGGCTTGTAAATAGGATACATTTCATATGGGCATGCTACCAGATTGGTAGGGAAAAAGCTTTGGTCCTAAAAGTTCCAAAGACTAGGCTTGTTTACCTCTATCTATATAATAATTAAAGAGACAAGAAGTAGGAAAGAGAGAGAAGAGTATTAACATAGCCATGTTGGAGAGAACAGATTTTGGGGGGTAGGGAGAGAGCAGGGTTAATTACTGTCTCTGTCTTCAAGAAGTTGGCAGGAACTTAAAGATTTTATAACGGAATGTGTGTGGAAGGTAGCTAGTAGAGCAGGTTGTCTTGATCTGACTAATGGTCTCATTGATTGTTATCTCGCTTCTATTCTCATCACTGGAGGAAAGCAATCTGGCTTCCACAACATTTTACTGTCACAGTAGCAAAAGCCTTTGTTTCATTATATGTAATTTGTCTCATTGTGAGAGAGGATCTCATCCTGAGGTTGACTGTCTTGTGAGGATCATTGTTGCTTCTGATTAGCATCATTTGGTTGTCATAATAATATCAGTCTTAACATTCCTGTCAATACTCTGGAAAATTCAGAGTAGTGACTCATCATGCAACACTTGAAAGAGGTAAAATAGAGGAGAGGATAACAATGAGTCAGATCAATGATTAAAGTCTCCTCAAATACAACAAAAATCTTGACTAATGTAGTCAAGTAACAAAACCTAGCCGTATCACTGACTAAGCCAGGCTGCAGAACTCCTAGAAAAATGGTTAGAAAAATGATTTCTGCTCTCACAGACTGACAAGAGCACATTGAAAATATATAACATAAAAGATGCCAATATGACAGAAGATTAAAGAAAAGCAAAAACAAATACACCTAACATCCCTTTGGTGGGCCAAACGTCTGCTCTAATCTTGTCCATGAATATTACTAGATGATTTAGCTTATAAGGTGCAAAGAACTCAAATGGTATTTCTGTGTAAATTATGAGCAAGAAATGAACTTGGATACCTTTTGCTATACCTTAAATGCAAGCCAATTACTGACTCAGGCTTGTGTGTGTAAGTTATGAGAGAGCATAAATATGACAGATGAGGCTCACAAGAAAGCTCACTTGAATTCTGAAATTCTAAGGTCTTTTCAGTATTGAGGGTTTTTCACAAGCATAGGAAACTTGTGAGTTGAAAAAGGTAATTCTAAATCTCCCCATAGCAACGGTACAGGAGTTTGATTCTGCTATACATACTTTGAAAGCACTCCAATCAGAAGTTTATAATTTAGCTTCTGTTTTTCTCCTTGATATACTGAATGCCCCAAAGCAGTTTGTACCGCTTTTTTCTCTTAATGCTCCCCAACTTCGACTAAAGACATGCTACTTTTCAGTAAATATAAAATGCTTTGTCACTTAGAGTTCCTGATGTGCCCCATTTGGCTTGTGTGATTGCAGAAACTTTTTGCTTGCTTTTATAACATCATTTGCTATTTTGGAGGCCTATTTTCACAAAAAAGGTCTGAGACTCACTTACATCACACTATATGTTAAGTATAACTGAAAACAATGTGAGACTGGATGCCTTTATCAGTTGAGCTGACTACTATGTATATGGAGATATAAAATCTTTTGTTTTATTTGGTACTTTTAGCCATTGATTTTTTTTTTTATTGAATACACTTGCTCAAAATGGCATGCAATAAATCTGTGAATAATGCCAATGGTTTGCAGTTTTAAGACCAGATCCAAAAACGTATGTTTCATTTTGAGAATGATTTAACTGTCAAGGATAATTTGGCATGGCTGAGTCCAAGTACATAAAGCATCCAGAGTAATTATGGCAAATTCGTTAATTAGATCATGACAAAATTCTGCTACAGTATTTTATTTAAATCACATTTCTATAAATTCTTTGCCTGTGGCTAATCACTGATGCACTAAAATTTTTGTTTGCTTATATGTTTGCTCTTAAATAAGCACTTATTAAACACATAGTATTGGCCTCTCAAAGCTTTAGGTACTGAGAATAAAATGGATTATGACAGAATATTTTCTCCTCTTAAGGAACTTACTATAGACAGGAGAACTAATAAACATTTATAGGCGAGGTGATGATACAGTTGATACCAAAGGCAGCTGAGGGAATACACAAAAGCCTAACATTTATGTTAATATCTTGGAAATAGAGAAACAAATGAAAACTTTCAGTAATTTCTGACATAATTATCATCACCGTTTCTATCTGTATCTAAGATGTATAAGTGCTTGGTGCTTGTATATATTGGTGTGCATTTATTTTATCAGGCCCCAGAGAAAAATTTTCCTTGGCAAACACTATTTTCAGAATCATAGGAATGCAGGCTCTGTCAAAAGTTCAGTCTACGCTTGTTTATGCTAAAAGAGGAAAATCAGAAAAGTTATGGAGAGGTATGTCTACAGAATTCTTCCCTCTTCATGATAATAGACTCTAGGACAGGAAGCCATGAGGAGGACAGACCAATAAGTCCTAAACTGAAATAGCCAGATTTTTCATACTGCCCACGAAAACTACAAATTGGAACAGTCTGTCCTTAGACTAGCTATTTCCCTAAAAAATAACTTAAAGACTATTTTTGTAAAGGATTTGTGATTCTCATATTTTAACATTTATGTTAAGTACTTATAAAGCACATGTGGTCCTTGATAAAATATGTTTGGCAATATAAAGATCCAGACTCATAAAATATTCTTACCAACCTTAAAGAAACTCTCACCTGCTGAAATGAATCTTGAATACAGGTATATTCTATAAAGAATGAACAGTTGTCTGGTTGATTTCTTTTTTGTTTTTTTTCTGAAAGTTTGTGTACTTAACTGACATATTACTTTATTTTATCTGTCTATCTGTCTGTCTATCTATCTATCTGTCTATCTATCTATCTATCATATTGTACCTGTATAGTGCCTTTATTGGGAATTGAACTCAGGGCTTTGAGCTTTTTTGCTCGATTCTAGTGCTCTATCAGTTGAGCCACACCCTAGCTTCTGTTTTTGGAGGTTAATTAGAGATAAGGGTCTCACAGTCTTTTCTGTCTGGGTTGGCTTTAAACCTTGATCTTCAGATCTCATTGGCCTAAATAGCTAGCATCACTACCAGAACCCAGCTTTTTATTCTTTTTATTTTTTAACTATGTCAACATTATAAGAATGAAATACATCATAGGTGCTAATAGGAAAAAACATAGTGATTATTCTCAAAGAAAACTAACATGAATTGGATTATAAAGCATGATTCAAAAAATATTTTACTGAATTTCAATGTTGGTAAGTTTTTTTTAAAATTAAACATTTGCAATATTCCTGCTTCTTATGGACTAGAAAGTTTTTATTTGACATAGATTACTTTTCCTTTTACTGATACTTTGAATACATGCATATTTTTGAGAAGGCATTGTACACAGAGGCAGGAATTATAATTTTATAAACAACACTATGATGAGCATGTTTGTATGTAAATTTTGAACCAATTGCTTTGTAATATAATAACTACATTATGTATCACACTGTTATTAGTGTTTTTAGACAAAAGTATTGATTGTTAATTCATTTCAGGAGCACCTATTTGTATTTCATTAGAGAAGATAATTTCAAATGAGATCATTAGCTAACATGGAATACATTTCCATGAAGTTCTGCAGTATGTGTATTGTGGAAGCAGCAATGAATGAGAATGTGATTTGGAAATGTTAAAGTTATTATATTTTAAGATTGCATTGTAATTGGTTGGCAAATAAAATACATCCCTGAATAAATTTGCATCTATTTGTATTAAATGTGACTACTATTTTACATGTTAGTGAATCTTTTCTATATGTTTTTGTGTCTCCCCCACATCATGATGACATTTACCATATTACAAAGGCTTTGTTACAGTTATTGTTAAGTATTTAACTTGCTTTAATTTTTAAACAAAATTATAAAATGAATGCTTATTAACAAAATTTGTTTTTTTAGAATTCTGTAGTAGAAGGCTTTCCCCTTAGCAATCACAAATTTCCCTTGGTTTACCTTGGAAAGAGGTAAATTTACTGGAAAAAGTGTCTTTAATATCCAATAGTTCATCTGGATCACATATGTAATCCCACAAAACAATGGAATCAGACAGTGAAAAAGTATTAAATTAAGTATGGAGCCCTGTACATGTTGTACAGGTTGTATGTTTATGGAGACACACTGAATCTCCCTCTCCAGATCATATTGCCTATGAAAAGTAGGGAGACAGAAGAGGAGGAGGTAGCTGGTCAGAGACATGTGACCATTTCCTCCATTTGCAGGTCCAGTCAATCCCCATTAGTAAGGAATATTTCCTCCTACGTACATTTGCCATTTAGAAATGGAAATAGAAATGATCCTTATGGTGTTCCACTTTTACAGGGCCACCTGAGCAAAATAAAATTACAGTGAACAGAGCTCAAAACTGCCATCAGGCAGAACACAGCTTCAGGAGAGATATCTTCTTTGACATCAACAAGACATCTTCAACCAACCTAGAGGAGGCTAGAACGTAGAGGACTTGAGCTTCCTTTCACTCTGGGGAGGAAGATATTCTAGGGTGGGCAGACTAGTGAGTGGAGAAGATATAAGTCTGGTAAAGCAACCCTATGTTTAACAGCTCAATAGATGTTCATAGTCCAGCTGCTCCATTGATTGTTCCCTTTAGAATGATCATCAGTACAAAGGATAGAAAACATCCTTTAAGATTGTTTGATACAAATTGTTCAGACATCATTTTGTCTTACAAGTAAGTGACATACGTGGCAATGAATCAAACTACTATGAATAATTTGGCTCTAAATAATAGTTTATAAATAATACAATAGTCCCAACTCCTATGTTAGAAAATATTAGTAGTGTTGACTACCTGTGTTCTAAACAGACAGGGAAGTAATGTGTATCATAAAAGATTCTGTTTATGAACACACTACAGAAATGGAGATTTCTACTTCAAATAAGACAAAGTATAGTCTTAAGGAAGGAAGCTTGGGGATTCATATAGAGCATAAGCTTTCAGTAGGTTGAGAAAGTACATAGTGCCTGAATATGATAGACACAGAGCGCAATTTTTAGTTATTAAAATCATCAAACAAAGAAATTTGAGAGTCTTAGAAAAACATATTCTTAAGGTACATAAGCTCTGTAAACTAGAGAAATCTATTATCACTCTGAAGACAAGGCTGTCTATCCAAACAAACAGTTGTCCAAGAAAGAAACTGGGTGAATCTACTTTATAAAGAAATTTTAAGTCCTTTACTGGTTTTCACATACATCTTTCTAGGTAGGATTTCCCAGAATGAATAGAAGCCTTATTTCTTGGGGCTGATAGTGAAGTTATGAGCTATAAGTGAATTAAATCTTTTATACACACTCAAAAAATGATGTCAAGTGTGCTTTTTCAAAGGATAAGATTTACCTACTACTAACCAGTCAGAGTAAGCTCCAAGTCTAAAGGAATTGGTAACTGTGATTAACAGGGACAATTTGGGAAGTACTTTAGGAATTGTAGAGTTTTACCATTTCTTTCAATACCTTTGTGGCTTGTTTTTAGGTTTTTTGTGTTTTTTTTTGTCATTGACTTCTCAGATTTGTGTTTGTTGTTTTCCTTATCCACAATTTTTTTTTTTTTTTTTTTGGCCAGTCCTGGGGCTTGGACTCAGGGCCTGAGCACTGTCTCTGGCTTCTTTTTGCTCAAGGCTAGCACTCTGCCACTTGAGCCACAGTGCCACTTCTGGCCGTTTTCTGTATATGTGGTGCTGGGGAATCGAACCCAGGGCTTCATATATACAAGACAAGCACTCTTGCCACTAGGCCATATTCCCAGCCTACAAGTTATTCCTATAACAAATTGAATATATAAGAAGTGGCTCAGTGGCACATACTTATATTTCCAGCTACTCTAGTCATGGATTTCCAAAGATTATATTTTGAGGCTAGCTCAGGCAGAAAGCTAGCAACATGCCATCTCAAACAAACAAGTTAGGCATGGTGGCACAGGATGTTATCAGAACTATGTAGAGGTATAGATAAGCAGTGGTACAAAGACAGTCCTGGGCCAAAAGATAAGACTTTACTTGGAAAAAAAAATGGTCTAGTCCTATGAATGTTTATCTAATAAGCTCAAAGCACTGAATTCAAACTCCATTATCATCAAAATAAATATATAACTAGCTTGAGTATAATTTAAGGACCATTGCTCTCACCAAATGTAGAAATCCTTGTGATCAGTGAATTTATTCAGAAACTATTGTAGACCTTCAATAAATACTAGGAAAATATGTACTTACAGATATACATACAATTCCAGTCTCATTTAAAAAGGTATAGGACTGAATTTGTATCACTGTAGAAGATTGACTTACAAAAATTAGAAAATATGCTAGATATATTAACTAGCTGCATAATGATTGTATGCTACCATATTTCATTAATTTTAGCTCTTGATGTTCTCTCTTGCAGTTGGTTTAAACAAAACATCGAATTGGAATTTTCAGGTCAAAGTAGATTGGATTACATAATTATAGTTTGTCAATTACCTATCTGTAGTTATTTAGTGCAGTGTAGTGAGAAGCACTGGACTGAAAGTGAGCAAATTCAGTTTAGCTCTTGGTTCTGTTATCAAATGACTGAATTCCATATGCCACTTAGTTACCCTAAATTCCAGTCTATTTGTTCATAAATTAAAAAACAATCTCTAAGATTAATGGCTGGTCCATCTATTGTGATGGATTATACCAGATCATATGATGTCTCCTGTAGAAGCACTTTAGTTCATATGCATTTGACCAGTTACTAGTGTTAAATCTGAAGTGTCACTTGACATCTTACTGGTGTATCATAGTTATTTCTATATACCTGTGTTCAGTGCTTTCAATATGCATTCATAAGAGTTTAGGACTTTGTAGAATACTCTAAACAAGCTAAGCTTTGTTTTTCAAAAATATATTGGGAGCCTTATTGAAATAATGAAGATTGTCTGAAAGCTGTAAGGAATTGTTGATTAACTTTCAGATTAGTTACATTGGCTCTCATCTTCATCTCAAGAAAACAATCTGTCTCAGCAAGATGGATGTGTTTTACTGTGGTGATAGCCGGGGTGAGGAAATGAGAGCTGACTGATTCTAGTTGTAAGTAATGCTTATACTGATTTTGATATTGTTCAGTAAGACTGGCATTATAATCAGTAAAAAAAGGATCTGTTAAATTCTATACTAACAAACACTTAACATGAAAAGATTTCTACCTTCAGTGTAACTATAAATAGTTATAGTAAACAATAAAAGAGATGTCTTAAAATATAATGCAAATAAAGTTTAGGTCTTCTTAATTCTACCATAGATGAGATGGAGGTCAAATGAAAGCAAATTTATTCATAACCACTTCTTTGACATGTTTGGTTTTCTCTTTAGTGCATTTTATATGTAATAGCCTTAATGTTTGGAGCCAATGTGTTGTGTAGAATTGAGCCACATCTAATATACAAGGAATATGAACCTACTAAACTATATAGAAGTAAGATTTAAGTTATGTTTCTCAGAATAAAATTTAAAAATAATTTAATGGTTATTTTCCTTTTTTATTTTATGTTTATGTGGTAGCAAGGAATCAAATCCAGGGCCTCATGCATGCTAGGCGAGCATACTTCCACTAAGCCACATTCCCTACCCTGTCAGATTAATTTTTAAAACATGAGTTCTTGGTTCTGAGTATCAAAGTCATACTGTAGCACTTTCTGGCTCCAGATTCTCCTACACCCTCACTCAGGATGCACATCAGCATTAATGTTCAAAAAAAGCAATGCTTGGTTACGCTGCGGTGGTGTATGCAACAAAGTGGCTTAATGCTGTTTCTTGAATGCTCTCTGTTGAGAACTACAAAATAATTCTAGGCATGATGTCTGCAATGGTTAAGAGATGGTTTGTTTCCCCAAAGATCATGTATAGAGACCTGATGTAACTTTATGAGATGGGGTCTAAATAGAAGCAATTAGGTACTTTAAAAGACAATGAGTGATCACCAGGTGAAAAGGGGGTTAGATTTTTGACTGCTACTAAGACAGAGAGTGAGTGGTCGCATCTTATGGGCATCATCACCTCTCATGGTTGACTTCTTCAGCATGCTTTTTTTTTTTTTTTGCCATTCTGGTGTGAGCATGTCTTGTAATGCTATTCGCCATGCAATCTTCTCCAGGAATCAGGCAGATGCCACCACCACATTTGTGAGCTACAAAACTATAAATTTCTTTGTGTGTCACTCAACCTCAGGTATTTGGTGACAGTAAAACAAATGAGCTAAAATATTCCTCCCTGAAAACTTAGAGTAGTTGTTTTCTTCTTTAATGCTCCTTCAACTGTTTTTGATATTCTAGAATTCCTCATACTTCATAAGTTCTTAAGTTTTTTGTGTGTGCTCTTTGAGATTTATTGCTATTTTTAAAGTATTTATAGGGACCAGCAAGGTAACAACCCATCACTTTGTGTTTATAGTTTCATATACAAAGTGAAAGTGAAAATGAGTCTCAGATCAAGTTGAAAAGTAAAATTGCAGATGACCTTTTTTTCTTAGAGATAAAAGGAAATCATAGCAAGGTGAGAGGCATAAGCACAGAAATGAAGGAGAAAGTAGTGCTGGGAGCACAAGGGAAGAACATGCTGAAGGGGTGCACAGAGGAGTAATGCTGAGGACACAAAGGAATACTGTATGTATTGGTCAGATACACTCATTACCTAGCTGTTACCAATCAAAAAGATGGTTTCATTAAGCCACTCCAAGAAAAAGGTAAATAACATAAATAAATATAAAGAATATAAAGAAATATAAATAAAGTTCACTTATAGTCTTCTTGTTCTTTGTTCAACCAAAAATTGAGGTCTGTAGAGGCAGGGCTGCTGTAGCATTTCATTTCACTTATATTTTCCACCAACTTTATGTTGTCCTTTCTTTGGAATTTAAGAAAATCTTACAAAGAACTTGAGTTGACTTCACTATGGGAGAAAATCCCATCGATAACACAAAATACTGGGCAATTTAGTGTAAGTATGTCTGTTTTAATTTATTTTATTATGGCTGGATTATTGTCTAGATAATAAAGGTATTACACTGAAAAAATAGACCCAAGTAGCTTACTAGAAGTTTTCAAGGCCAAGATGCACAGCATGTTGAAATAAATAATTTATTTTAAGTTCAATATTATATCTACATCTATTCATAAATCGGTATCATCTTATATTATTTTTATTAGTAGAAGAGATTTATTTCACACGACTTTCATGTTATTTTGTGTCAGAATGGTTCTGAAAAATGTATGATTTAGCTAAGAGCTATTTTTTATTGTGGAATAACACATTTTCAACACTCCATATATACATACACACATGCATGCAAACACACACATATGGGTGTATACTTATATAAGTATGGGTATACAAATATATATGTATATATTTGTGAACTTACATGGGTATATGAAGATATATATGTATATACAGAGAGAAAATAACATATTTTCAATTTTTAAAAATATAGATTCATGCATCTATATCTACCAAGAGACTATATATATACTTTTGTATGATATACATTTCTCTGTGTGCATATATATAGTATATATATAAAGAAAGCGAGAGAGAGAAGAGAGTCAGAGAGAGAGAGAGAGAGAGAGAGGTACTCTGAACCAAGTTATATTTTACACATTGGTTTCAAGCAAAATTTCATTCACTGATTTTTCCATACAACTTCTAGTTAGAAAATATCATAAAGAACAAAATAGAATGAGTATTCTCTTTGGTTGAACTAAAAAGGTTTTACTTTGAATTTTATGTCAAATAAGAATGATGAAAAGTCAATGAATTCTCAGATTCATCCACACTGTGAATGTGCTTATTTCCACATATTTCATAGAACTCTGTGCTTCTTCTTCATTTTCCCCTAAAGGTGTATTTCTGTCCTATCACTCATTTCTAACTGCAATTTAAGTGAAAGATAAACAAGCTCTTTCTAGAAAGCTTTTCTGGAGTAAAGGTGCATGTACAGAAGAATGACTTTCTGTCTGCTTCCTTATCAGCCTTCAACTCTCACACTTCCCTTCTTCTGTTCTGAATGAGCACAGTAAACTTTCATCAGTTATATTTCATTTATGGTCTATGTTTATTTATATTATTTAATATTTGCATGTTTATTTGTACCTTTTTATTTAAATATTTTATATATATTGTGTTTATTGATTTAATAGGCATGTTCCATAATTTTCCAAATACAATTGGTGTAACTATATGTAATATCTTTGTCTGATATTTTTGCTGATAGTCATAGTTCAAAAAATGATGTTTCATTCAGCAATGCACCACATAACAAAGTTGGTCCTGTAAAATTATACAGCAGCTAAGATATTCCTATCTGTGCTTTCACCTAAATGAGAATTGTATAAAAAACCATTAGGTATAATGAAAGTTATGTAAAATATATCACATATAATTATTTATATCTCATAATATATAATAATAAGATATGAAAATATTTCTGGTTTATGTTTGTAGTATGCTTTAATTACTACTATCCATGAATATTTGCCTAGTTTTCATGTTGCACCTACATTGTCATGATGCTGCTTATTTGCTTGACTATACAGGCTGCCCTGGTCCAAGCAGGTTTGTAAAACTGTACACTGTGATACTCATAGAGAGGCAAACTTGCCTATGGATCCATTGTTCCTGATATGTCTTTGTCATCTTTATCACTTGTTAAAAGGACTCTGTAAGTAAAATTTTCAAGAGACAATGGGAATATCTTTAATGAGAGAAATGCATAATTTACTTCCATTTTCATTATATGGTTTGTACGTGTTATTAAAGTATAATTCTCCAAAGGTTTCAACAAATGTCAAAGATATAACTTATACCATAAGCTAATAGCATAAGGAAATAGCATGATGTTAAAATTATTTCAAAACAGAACTCAAGAAATATAAATTTATATAGTCAAAGTGATGTTGAAAACAATTTGCTAAGATTAAAAATAATATTTTACATGGCAATAAATCTTAGCACTTATAGTCACCTTTTCTCTTAGAAAGAAGGCATTTTGCCTTGCTGCTGAATAGGAATCAACTTCTGTTAAAAGTACCTTTGCATTAGTATCAAATCTTTAGTGTAGTTAAGGTTTGGGATCATAGTGGGGTTTCCTCTGAGGTTTGTGAAGAATGAAGAGATGACACTGCCTATAACTTGCTTCATTTCTTAGGTTTCCTGCAAGTATACAAAAGCACCTCATGGAAGGCATCAGAAGGCAGAGCTCCGATCCACTGGTGGAAATAGAGATTGCCCACCATATGCTCATAGCCTTTGCAGCCTCAAGTGTAGAGAGAATCAATTACCAGGTTACTTTTGAATTCGGTAGGCAAATGTGTTGTACACTGCATCTGCAGGGCCAACAGATATGAAGCTGCTTACCTGCTGTCGGTGCCTGAAGTTTGGGTGACCACGATTCATGCTTGCTCCTTGGAAGAAAGAGGTTGAGAGGACTGAGTTGCCAAGAGAGCCTAAACAAAACACCATCCCTATTTCAAAAGTAATGAGGTAGAAAGTGCTGGTGACATTGCTGGAGAAGCAGAGTGCCTGCATAGCAATAGGAAATCCCTGAAGTCAAACCATAGTATCAGCAAATAGTCAAAACAAACGAAAAGAAAAACCTGAATGACTAAGCAATGTTAATCTAGAGGAAGACTAATCTGCAAACTTGAGAAATCAAACACTGTACACAAAAAAATAGCCTCACAAGTAATTAATGAAATTGACCATGATTGGCAAGTAGGTTCAGCCAAGTCAAAGTTTAAGAAGTAAAGAAAATTAATACATAATTTTCATACTAGAGTTTGTCCTTAAGGTAGCAAGTACTAATTATAAACACACATATATTTAGAATTACATAATATAGTATATAATATAATAAACACGTATATAAACAATATACACATATGTATATGAGTAGTATTGCTAAAGTATATTAGTAAAATAAATGCTAGTTCATCTGCTTATGTCATTTCATCTGTTGTGATTTAGAATTTAACTATTCCCAAAAGCATTACTGGAATCTTATAAGCCTTTAAGAGTTGTGACCTACAGCACAACAATGTTCATTGCAGCACAATTTGTCATAGCGAGAATCTGGAACCAGCCCAGATGCCCCTCAGTAGACAAATGGATCAGGAAAATGTGGTACATATACACAATGGAATTGTATGCCTCTATCAGAAAGAATGACATTGTCCCATTTGTAAGGAAATGGAAGGACTTGGAAAAAATTATACTAAGTGAAGTGAGCCAGACCCAAAGAAAAATGGACTCTATGGTCTCTCTTATTGGGAATAATTAGTACAGGTTTAGGCAAGTCATAGCAGAGCATCACAAGGCCCAATAGCTATACCCTTATGAACACATAAGATGATGCTAAGTGAAATGAACTCCATGTTATGGAAACAGTTGTAACTACTTTCAACGTCCTATGTGTATCTGTAGCTTCTATTATTGATGATGTTCTTGTATCACCTTCCTGTGGTTGTACCTACACTATCTCTGTAATCTTATCTGAGTATATTGGAAACCGTGTATACTGGTATTGGAAGTAGGAAATTGAAAGGGAATACCAAATTTGAGAGACACAGGGTAAAAAAAGACAAACAACTATAAAAGCAATACTTGCAAAACTGTTTGGTGTAAGTTAACTGAACACCTCCGGAGGGGGGGGAAGGGAAAGGGGGAGGAGGGAGGGGGGTATGAGGGACAAGGTAACAAACTGCACAAGAAATGTATCCAGTGCCTAATGTATGAAACTGTAACCTTTCTGTACATCAGTTTGATAATAAAATTTTGAAAAAAAAATAAAAAGAGTTGTGACCTATTGGTGAGAAGTTAGATCATGAATGCATGACAGGTCATGAATGCATAAAGGAGAAGGTCTGGAAGATCAGTGAGCAAAGGTAGAGGAAAGATGATAAAATGAGGGGTAAAGAGGGTGGAAGGATTGTGTGTGTGTGTGTGTGTGTGTGTGTGTGTGTGTGTGTAATGAAAATCACAAGACACTGAAAATCAGTTTGCAGGGGTAAGTATGCATGTGTTTGTATGGACACATGCACACACACACACACACACACACACACACACACACATACACACACGCTCAAATGCATGCATGCATTCAAACACAGAGAAGGAGAGAAACAGAGAGAAAGAGGGAATAGTGGCCTTAACATACTTTAAGGACTGAGTGGGTTTGTGATGTCCTAAGGGTCTCCCACCAAAAAAGGAAAAGTTAATAGTTCATCAAGTTTGAAAACCCTTTAAGCACCTGAAAAGCAATATAGACACCAATTAACCTTGTAATGTGTACATCAGAATTGTTACCTACAGGAAAGTTAATAGGAATATATTGCTTTGGCATATGACTTATTAAACTAGCCATTAAGACAAGTAAATTAATGCAAAGTAAACTAGAGAGTTTACTTATGTTCCTCTTGTTTCAGCACCAACTATGTTACCTTATCACTCATCTTCATTTCCTATTTCTAGAACTACTACATTGTCACAAGTAGAAACCCCCAAATGCATTAAGCAATTGGTTTCTTTCTTCTTTATAGCAAGTGTCAACAACAAGTAACTTTCTATCTTCACATTTTCCTAGTCTGGATATTTTATATAAATAAGAACTTATATATTTTTGTTTGATTCTATTTACATAGTATAATGCTTTCAAGGTTGATTCATATAGAAATATGTATCAGAAGTTCATTCTCTTTATGGCTGATTACTGTTCCACCTTACCCACATGCACATTTTGTGATCCATTCATTTATTTGTTGACACGGGGTTGGTTCTACCTTTTGGCTAATATGAATTGAGTTATTACAAGTATTTGCACGTACATTTCTTTTTATGTTTGTTAATTCTCGTAGATATAAACTCAAAAGTGGGAGAACTCACTTGTGTGATAATTCCGTTTAAGTTACCACAGAATCACAAAGTTGTTTCCCACAGAGACTGAGCATTTTACAATCTTATCAGCAATCTGTGAGAGTGGCATTTTTTTCTGCATCCTCACCAACACCTGTCATTGTTTTTAATTATCTTGGTAGTGTCTCATTGGGATTTTGATTTTGATTTTTCTAACAAGTTGCTGAAAATCTTTTCATTTTTATGTTTGCTAGTCTTGGATATATCTTCTTGAAAGAATGTTGTTGCACATTTCAAAAACCAGCTTGATTATATTGTTTTTCCATAAAACTTGAGCATAAGAGGAAATTAGAAATTATCTTGGAAAGCATGTATTTCTCAAAAGAGAAGAGAGAGGTAAGATATAAGATCTGATGAATCCACTTACCTATTACCTTGAGAACCAGATAATAAGGATATCCTGGACATAGTTCTTCAAATTCTCCTTTTCTCTACTTTATTATATCACATCATAGCACTAAAAAAAGTTTATGGTTTTAAAGACTTACAGCTTTCAGATATAAAGAAGACAAGTTATAATGCTAATAGGATGGCGAATATCTGAGGAAACCTTAATTCAACACAAAAGTTAGATTCAATATTTAATTGAAGGAGTTAGAGAAATACAGATAGAACAACATCTTAAATAGTCCAATGTATAAATAGGAGATTTGAGTATTTTTGTGACTAAGAAAATGATATATATATATATATATCTGTATATACATATAATTATGGCAGTCTAATCCAGAATATAAAACATGAACCAGACAACATAAAATAGTCTAACTTTTACTATAAAATATACATTAATAAAGTTAACTAAAAACAGTTTATTATTGCTGTTGTTGCCTTTAAATTACTATTGAATCCTTGGTTTTTTGCAGTTTAGAAATCAGTCATTTATAAAATGATAAAGGACAAGCAAAAAAAGTATTGAAAAGTGTAAAGTTCATTTTTTTAAGAATTAGAACTAGTCCTCCAGAGACCAGAGTTCTTTTGGAAAGGTATTAGGCTGAGGAAAAGGAGGCCTGCTTAGGGCTCTGAAGCTAACCTTTGCTATTCTGCATCAATCAGAGCCTGGTGGGAACATCAGAAACAGCCGGACCAAAGGTCTAAAGACACAGAGATGGGAGATAAAAGATGGAGCTAATCAGATGCTTAGATGGTTCAGGAACCAAAGCATGGATTTAGGATGAAAGCACTCAGCTATTTCAGACAGGGCGAACAGAACAGAGCATGACCTTCAGCTGGAGAGAGACAGCACCAAGGTGCAAATTTTCTCAGAGGTCAGGATTATAAATGAAGAAGTGTTGATAAAAATACGAAAAGAAGTAAATTGCCTTAGTGCCTTGTGACCTGAGAGGTATATATTTGCCCTGATGTTCTTTCCTGTGTAAGAGAGAACATTCTTTACTCAGTGACCAAAAAGCATTATACGCTGTTCTCCCAATTTCCATTCATTTTTCAACAGTTTAAATATATCCAAATCTGCTCTTCCATTTACATGAGAAAGTCTTAGTAATTATCAGCAATGATTCTTCATCTTGGTCTTTTAAATTATTTGAAGATTTTAAAATAGATTTTAAGTTCACCTTAGTGAATAGGAGTATACTGTGGAAGGAGGGGAGAGTAGTAGCTGTTACATGTGAATCGGAATGCATTTGCAATCACAATTCATCTGGTTAGAAAGTTAATTTACCTTGAAGACATAAGAGTAAACTATGCACAAACTCAATTTCCCACTGGGCTGTTATAAATTTCTTTCTATAGATAGTTCAGACCATTAGTTTTAAACAGTGAGCTGTATTTCCAAAATACAAAAATGTGTTTCCAGTTGATATCTAGTAATATGAAAACAAAACCATTCCTGTTGTTTCAAAAATTAAAATATGAGCATTTTATTTTACTCTGGAGAATAATATAATTTACCCATATATCTTCACATATCTTTGAAGGAAGAATTTCATTTTTTAATTCAATTAGTTCATTAATGTTCAGTTATTTTTAGCTTATATAATTTATTTTTTATTTTCTGTAAGTGGTTAAACAAAGAATTTTAAGTTCAACATGTCAGTTTTTAAGTACAATGCATTTTGCTCACTGACATTCCTTTAAGAAGCTCTCTTATCTCTAGTTTATAAGGATCACTCTAATTCACAGGTATTATTTATATATCTCACTGACATTTCTCTATTCTCTAGGTAATACAAAGTACAAAAGAGATTTACATAGACTATCAAATTCGGGAAACAAAGTTTGTGTGATTGGTCAATATTTTTTCTACAAAAAAAAAAAATGGAGCAGATACCACACACTGTACACTCTGATTCAAACTGCACATGTTTTTACCAGTGAAAATGTGTTAAGATATCCTATTTTACAGGAAAGATGTCCTTGTCAATAGCTCAAAGGACAGCTTTTTGTTTTTCTAAATTATCAGTGGTGTCTAAAAGGAAGTATTTGAATACTTGAAATTTGACCTGGAAGAATAAGAATGGAATTCTACAGCATTCTAAAAAATAATGTATTTAAACAGATGGATTTGAATACTGCCCACCATACTGGATAACACCATACAAGTTATCATGGTGACTACATGTTACTAATTGGATTGAAGTTAATTGACCAAAGATTCTATGAAGGGGTGGAGGTAAAGCAAACGGTCTCTTCTGCCACTTGATGGTGCTCTACTTTCTGTTGTCTGGAATTCTGGTGCAGACTCTTATGTCACCATGAAGAATGAGAACATGATAAAAGATTGCTGGGAAGTTAACATAAATACGTTCTCATATACTTTATCTCCTTATTTGCATTATTCTTTTATTTTCTTTCAGATAAGCATATTATTTAATCTCTTCAAGCTATTTCTTGCCAATAAAAGTCTTGATTCCTCTTGAATCATCTGCTTTAAATATCTTACTAGCTAAGACAAATACATAGTCATTTTAATATGGTTAATAAATAAGTTTAGTCCTGTGCCAAGAAGCCCAAGTGGTTCTCCTACTCCTTCTTTTCTGTTTTCAGGGTATCTGTTTTTATTTTGAAGTCTTTGATCCATTTGGAATTGATTTTGGTGCAGGGTGATATATAAGGATCTAGTTTTAATTTGTTGCAGGAGTTGAACCAGTTTTGCCAGCACCATTTGTTAAAAGAGGCTATCTTTCTTCCATCTTATGTTTTTAGCTCCTGTATCAAAGATGAAGTAGGCATAGTTCTGTGGGTTCATTTCTGGGTCTTCAGTTCTGTTCCACTGGTCCTCAGGCAAGAACACTAAAGCTATCAGCACAACAATGTTCATCACAGCACAATTTGTCATTGCTAAAATATGGAACCAACCCAGATGCCCCTCAGTAGATGAATGGATGAGGAAAATATGGTACATATACACAATGGAATATTATGCCTCAATCAGAAAGAATGACATTGACCCATTTGTAAGGAAATGGAAGGACTTGGAAAAAAATTACACTAAGTGAAGTGAGCCAGACCCAAAGAAACATGGACTCTATGGTCTCCCTCATAGGGAATAATTAGTACAGGTTTAGGCTAGTCACAGAAGAGGATCACAAGAGCCCAATAGCTATGCCCTTAGGGACACATAAGATGATGTTAAGTGAAATGAACTCCATGTTATGGAAACGAGTGTTATATCATGGTTGTAAATATTTTCAACATACCATGGGAAACCATTGCTTTTTTTTTGTTAATGATCCTCTTGTATCCCCTTCCTGTCATTGTCCCTGTGCTATCACTGTATCTCATCTGAGTACCCTGGATACTGTATATACTGGTATTAGAACTAGGGAAGGGAAAGAGAATATCAAAATTGAGAAACAAATGATAAAAAGACAACTCCAAAAGCAATACTTAAAAAAACTATTTGGTGTTAACCAACTGAACAACTCATGGAGGGAGAGGAAAGGAGGAGGGGGGAGGGGTAAAATGAGGGAGGAGATAACAAATTGTACAAGAAATGTACCCACTGCCTTACATATGAAACAGTAACCCCTCTGTACATCACTTTGACCATAAATAAGCAATTATTCAAGAAAAATAAGTAAGTTTAAAAGACAAATTCTCTAGGATTTCCTAAAAGTTGAAAGGAAGGCTAACAGGATATCTACAAAAGAGAAAGTATACAAGGAGATGGAAATAATTTGGGATGATCAAACTTGGAAGTATCTATACAATCCCTTTCTATATACAGCTCTATTTTGATCAGAGCATTAAACTAATAAAATTTTATAGACATACATTTAAATCTTAATTACAGTCAATTATTGGTCATATTTTTGAAATCCTCTATAAATCACCTAATAACCCCTGTATTTTGTAAACATGACTATCAAAAAATACAACATCTAGGGGCTGGTAATATGGATGGCTTAGCGGTAGAGTGCTTGCTTAGCATTCATGAAGCCCTGGCTTTGATTCCTCAGCACCACATAAACTGAAAAATCTTGAAGCAGCACTGTGACTCAAGAGATATATTGCTAGTCTTGAGCAAAAGAAGCCAGGGACAGTGCTCAGGCCCTGATTTCAAGCCCCAGGACTGGCAAAAAAGAAAAAAAAAAAAAAGAAAAAGGAACACCTGTGTATTGTAAAGTTTTTTTTATTTTTGCTTGCCTTTTACTAAGGAAAAGTTTAAACCATTTGTAAATGGTTAAATATATTTTTCTTAGTTTTACTGTCATACATTAATTGTACAAAATGTTTCATTTTGATACTTGTGTGCACGTAATATGATTTGATCAAATCTTCCCTACCTATATAAATATTTCTTAACCTCCATTTTATACGATAGAATAAAGAACTAAGTTTCTTAAGGAACCACCATACTGCATTCATAGTAAGTACAGTAACTTACATGACTGCCAACAGAATAAAATTCGCATTTGTCCTTCAATTTTGAAGCTAGGCTTTTCTGAATAAAGTATTCAAGCATGGCAGCTATATCTTTTAGTCATTTTAAATACATCATTACACGCCCTCCTTAGTTCCTGAGCTTCTGTTAAGAAACTTGTGGATTTTTCTTTATAGATTTCTTTGTGGTTCTCTTTCAGCTTTCAATATTTATTCCTTGTTCTATATACTTAATGTTTAAATGGAAATATGACTTGAAGATATTTTTTGCCCTGGTTTTACCTATTGAAAGTTTTAGTAAAATATTTTGTAGCTTTCTCTTTTCACAGATTTGGGGATTTTTCTGCTCTTATTTATTAGATTTATTTTCTGTCCTTACACTACATTTCTTTTGTCATTCCCCTGATTCTTAAGTTTGTTTCTAATCATGTTCCAGAAATCTTGCATGTTCCTTTTGTTCTTTTTTATCATTTTATTTATTTCCACTTTTGACTGTACTATTATATTTACTTTATATTCAAGCACCGATGGTCTGCTTTCAATTTGATCCTCTCCACTAGAGTTACATTCAATCTAGATTTTTTTTAAGCGTGATTTATTTTACCATTTGTTTGAGTTGTTTGTTTGTTTTATTGTTTTTGTGTAGTTGATGTGCAGAGGGGTTAGTTACATGAATCATGAACCATTTTCCTTCTTCTAACTCTCCCAGTCTTTCCCTCCCATTTGTTATTGGGAGGGTAAAAGAAAGTCCATTAAAAGTGGAACAAAGATGAACAAATACAACAGTGATATTCACCAGACAGTATATCAAAAAGGAACTGGATAGTAATCAAGATTTTGAGTTATTCAACATTTCATTTTGAGAATTTATTTTGATTTCTTTTATAATTTCTGTATCCTCATTGAATTCCTATTTTATAGTTTTTATTTTTGTTCAGCTGTGTATTTGGGGTTTCTTTGAATTTATTCACCACTTATGTGTATTCTTTTTTTAATGTATTCAGGGATTCACATGTGTCATCTTTAATGCCTTTTATCATATTATCTTTGACTTCATTTATCTAGGTTTTCATTCTCTTCCCTGACTTTAGTGTCTATTGTGGTATTGTTGACTGAATTGTCATATTGTTTGTTGTTGTTTTTAAATATTTTTTTTGAAGATAGCATTTGTACGTCTGAAACCACTGAGTGGAAGCTTTAAGCACATATAGTCGTTCTGCTACTATATTATCAATATTCAGGCAGGATTGTGTAAGAAGGCCATATTGAGATTGTCATTTCTTAACTATTCTAACTCAGCTATTCTTGGGAGTTGAAAACAATCATAGCCCCAGGAGTCTTAGAACACCAAGCCACAGCCTCTGTGTAGAACACAGACAAGCATGAGAGGTGTTAATGGATATGGATAGTGTCTTATGTGGAGTCACTGAGAAGCTTAAGGAACTGGAAGCTTGACCAAGGATGACCATGATAATCAGTGGCACTGAACTCTTTGATAAGAGGAAGTGCCATTGCACCAGGATCACTGAAGGTATTGCACTAAATCATTGCCTGGAAGTATGCTTAGCAATGAGATAGATGCTAGATCTGTGAAACTGTTGTCAGGATGTGATGAAAGCTCTAAGCTCCAAACATAGGGAGAGCACACTATCTCTAAGCCTTGTTCTTCTCATAAAGTAATGAATGACTGCACAGAGTTGGAAAGCTCTGAGACCTGAAGGTAGAGTAAATGCATTTTTCTGTTCTCACCAGTACAGAATTTAATGCTGTGTTTGCTTTCCCCATTATCAAATCTATTTTGAGGCTATCCATAGGCTTACATGTGAACTGTCCCTGAAAGCCAAACTGAGGGTAAAAACCTGCCTGGTCCACAGAACATAGTATTCTTTGTGACCAGCATCAGATTTCAATATATAGAGAAAGCAAACTTCTAAGGTGAAAGCATCTCACACAGTGAAAAACATACCTTAACTGGTACAATGTCGGGGATGGCTGTGCCTTCAAGAGGGGATTGCTGGCTTTAGCCTGTCCACCTCTTTCCCTCTTCAACCAGAAAAGAAGCCAGGCCAGCCCCCGCCCCTCAACAGCAAGCGAGCACGTGTGTCAGAAATGGCACCAGCTGGCCCAGGAGGCGGAGCCAAGAGGTCCCGCCTCTGCGGGAAGTTCTGTGACATCACCATGATGGACATGCTCATAGCCTATTGTTGGCTCCTGGCCAGTCCCTCTCCTTTGTGCGTCTCTGCTGGTATAAGACTGTTAACCCCTCCCTTATTAAACTCAGAACTTCTTTTGAGAGTTCTCCGGGACCCCACGTGCCTGTGTCTTCCTTGGGGAAAATGGGGAAGGGGGCAGGGCATCCCGCAACCACATGCTAACGGAGGCTACATGTGGTCTTCGCTCCTGCAGTCAATCCCTACTGGCCAGGGGATGCGTGAGAGCGAGAGAGAACCACACGGAAGAGGCAGAGAAGCCCAGGACCTCCACGCGGATGGGAGGTAGAGCGAAGCCCAGCAGTATGAAGCTCAAACTACATGAAGTTTACCAACCCATAAAGAAGAATCTGCAGAAGATCCAAGCTAATTCTCTTCTGAGTAATAATGAACATTGAGCCTGGATCACAGACATGCAGGTAAATGTCTGGATATTGAGCTAGGACTGTAGCCAGCTGGCAGGACCTGGTTCTGGAACACTCCCCTAAGTCATCGGCAAAATGTTGTTTGCATAGTATCCTTCAATAAATCAGACTTGCTCTTGTCAAAGAGAGTAAGGCACCAACTACCAGCTCCTTTATTTTCATCTCATATCTGTCAAATCCTCTCCTTCTCCATCACCATATATCATGGCTGTCATCCTGTCACAAACACTGTGCCTTGGAGACACAAAATTCCCTGGATTATTCCTTGTTTTAAGTTTCCTACACAGTTCAGTCTTGAACAATGGAACCTCTCTTAAAATGATGTCTTTCTCCATTTCACCTTGATGTAGAGAGTGATGTCTTTCTTGTCTAAAGCTGCCTGTCACTAGGAGAGTTACCACCCTACCAAACCTCTGCACTGGCTTTAAGATGATCAGAAAGTGTAGACTAGTTCTGAAACTGGGTCTTTTGCTTAGGCCACCTTACTGTGTGGGAGAGGCTTTGGCTTCTTGTCCCTATTCAAGAACACAGGACAGTAGGTAAAAAATTGTTTGCTACATTGCTCTCTCATATTTTTTAACGTTTTGTGCTTTTTAGCTGCTCTACCTTCTTTCCATGGTTCCTCATGATATTCTTTTCATATAGTCTTCTAAAGATAGGCTCTCAATTTTTGCCCTGCCTCTCCTTATTCATGGACTCAGAAAGAAAAGCTTCTACTCTGTTACCTAACCCCACAGTTATTTAAGTGTTGTGCATTTCTATCGCTGTAAGTCCACATTTAAGTAATTGAAATATGTAGAAATTAATTGGTGCTTATCCAATTTGGAAAATGTGTATGAAAATGATTCATTTACTTTATGCTCACTAAGTTTATAATTGTGCAATATTTGTTTAAAATTAGTCATTTAAAAAAAGAAATAGAAATAATAAAAGATAAAGAAGAACCCAACATCTTTTCACCATATGACAACAATATTTAGACTTTTATTCCTAAATTTCCTACATGAGGAGCAGGAAAATAATTCTACTGTGAAAGAAAAGATTGTTATTGTAAGTGCACAACTGAAGGGGAAATATTTTAAGAAGTATAGGAGTCATTATCTAGATAAGCATCAAGTGTTATGTGGATCATATCTCCTCAATAAAATTATTGTGACATCTCATAAGTCTAAATGATGGGACTCTGGCTTCAAGCACCTCCACTTACCTCAGCAAAATGACTCTTTAAGATGTGTTTTCAATTGGCTTTCAACTCCAAGGAGACAAAGGAAAATAGAGCTGTAATGTAGTTTGTGTGATTTAGAATAGACATAAGAAAAGAATCTAGTCTCTGGGAATTTTATAGACTCATAGATAAGGGGTATTTGACTGGGGTGGTGTACAACTGGCAATGTTCCGAAACTAAATGATGCAGTATTGTATGATTCTGTTTGCCACCACATAAATGAATTGAAATACACAAATAATTGTGTGGTTGGTGTAGGTGAGGGAGAAATATCAGTTCTATTTTGATCAAAATTCACAGAAAGTTGAGATTTAGAGTTTTTATTTACTTTCCTAACTCAACAATAGATGAACATCAGTTAAACATAAACACATTCAAAATAAGTGTTTGTGTATGTGTGTGTGTTTATATGTGTATATATTTGTAATTTTATAAAGGAAGGAATCTGATTCTATCATTGAATGGGTGAAAAGTTTTTATTTACTTGCACAAGTCTAAATACCACATTTCATAGATAACCTATACATTAGAAGAAAGAAAAATCACATTATCCATTGTTAATTTCTTTAGTAGAAATGTGCTAACTTTCTGATTGTTATGAAACAGCTCACTTCCCTTCTAAGGATATTCCTGTTTCATAGAAGAAGCCCTAATATAGAGGAAAATATTATAACTTTTTACAGTTCCTATCAAGATCTCCACCAACCTCATACCACAGCTTGTTCTCCTTCTGCTTTCAGTGCAGACCTGTAGATCCCCACTAATGCGTTTAGCATACTTTTTAAAATATCTTAACCTTTTCAGACAAATAATTTTAATTATAAAACAGTATTTATACCACTTCTCCTCAACTAGCTAACCCTATTTGTGCTGTATAACTTCTCTGTGCTAAACTTCAGATACAGACTTTTTTTCCCTTCACTAGATTTACATGTTTGCGATCTGGTAAAGTACAATGTGTGCAAAATATAATTTTAGAATTTGTAGTGTTTAGTAACTTAAATCTATGAATAATGGATGATACTTCTAAAGGAAGAAATATAAACAAAGAAGAAAAGATTAAAAATTGAGATATGAATATTCCAATTTAGAGATTTAGAGAGAATTAGTTTTTTAAAAAGACTGAAATGGAATGATCATTAGGAAAGGATAAATACCAAAAGAGAGATTGATCTTGGAACAAGCATGAAAAAGTACCTAAGACAAGAGTAATCAGTTATCAGACATTTTACTCATAGTTAAGTAAGTTAACTTTTATTACATCTAAGTTGCTATTGATATCAGACATCATTGTTAAGATGGTATGGAGATCAATGGGATGATGGGTTGGGCAAAAAATTTTGAATATATGAAGAAAACTTCCTAATACTTATTTTGCTATGAAGAAAACACAATAAGAAAGTACTTGATAGGGAAAGTGGAACACAAAATACAGTTTTCCATATTTTTCATAATGGCAATGGTATGTTGATAGAAACAACCCAATAAACAATTAAAATGTAATCATTCAAGAGAAATAATTTCTGTAGCATATTGTCAAATTAAACAGAAAGAATAGCATGTACTACACAACTGAAAAGGTAGGTATACCTTAATAATAAAATCATATTAAAATATCACATTAATTTTTATGTGTTGAAAACCAGACAATCAATAAGCACAAAGCATCACTCATAAGGAAGTGTTTGCAAATAGAAAGTTAAAATCGTTGCTGCCACATGAATGATCAATAAGCATAAAAAGTTGTTGGAATTCATGTAATTAATAACTATTTCAAAAGCCAGAAGTTGACACTTCCATCTCACCACAGTGAGTGAGAAGTAAATCATTTATATCTTCAATTCCATATATATTTGAATATATTTTGTGCAATTTTAAGGGCACTGCCTGGAAAAGCAGTTTGTGAATATCTAATTAAGTCAGAGATGTACAAATCTTAACACACTCAGCTATGACACTGCTATAAACAAAGAAAAAGTGTTCACACTGGTCAAACAAGACATACTTAAACATCTTTTTTTTTAAACTGTAATATAAAAAATCATAATCAACCTATATTCCTGTCAAAAAGCAGAATCAGTCATTGAATTATGCTGAAGGAAGAAAATGTTGGCATAATTATTAAAAGTAATGATCAGTGTTTGAAATCAGGCTCTATTGAGTAAAATGTAAACCCATGCTTCAATTTGTTCTTGGTAAATTGGTAATAAACAAACACTAATTTCATGTTTTAATTATGAGGGTAATTTTGCTTAATATGGATTTATGTATATAATTTACCACAAAGTAAGTATATAACAATTGTGAGATATTACACTATCGCTAATATAATTATAGACCACACAGTAGATAAAAATGTGTCGGGATCTGATGGATCCCTTTCTCCCTGATCTTCTGGGGAAAATGCTTGAACCCCAAAATCTATGAATGAGCACTCGGCCTTGCCTTCCCCCGGCAGAAGGCCAAGGCGTACTCTTATGGAAATATGCTAAGTTGAGGAAAGGTTGCTGAAGCCTCCCCTCCCCCCATCCCCTCACATGTCAGGAGCGGAGGCAGAAGAAGGCATCAGGGAGATGCTGTGATGGTTGAATGGGTCTTAAAGGATTTAATTGGGAGGGGGGTTGATATAGCAGTAGTGGCAGGAAAGGGAAGGACTTGGGCCATTGGCTAAGCTGGGCTGCCCATCAGGTGATGTCACGAAACTTCCTTTGTGGGCTAGACAACCCTATCATGGTGGCATGCACGTGTTCGCCTCCCAAGGGGCGGGGGCTTCTTTTCTGGTTGAGGCCGGAAGGTGGGAGGGGCTCCCTCCCACACTGTCCCAGGGCTGGGGGAAGGGCAGTATCTTGCTCTTGGCGCCCTTCCTCCATCAAGGCCGAAACAGTCCCCAACAAAAATGAATAAGTTGATTTATATCTCCAAAAAGGATTGAATTTAAATGAATTAATTTTCAAATATTTTAAGAGGATATATATAGTGTGATAACATTTATGTGACTTTAATACTTGAATGTTATATATCATTAATACTTGTATATGTAATTTAAAATACAAAAACGTTTTTGAGAAACGCGTGGTAAAACACTTATAAGTGGAATATTTTATGATTAAAATACAGACTTTTAGAACAACTTGTATACAAATGTGTAAGAATTTGTTTGATTCTTTTTTACCATTTTATTTCAGTGTTTGACATTTCATAAGTAAAAAATATTAAGTTTTACTAAATTTCTCAACAAGGTATGTGCATGTACCAGGCTCTTTTGAGCTTTACTATTCTTCATTATCCTACAGCACTTTCATTAAGCAGTTTAAAATTCCTTTTGTAATAATTGGATTTTGTCCATAGGTCTCAATAAATTCATTTTATGTTACACAATCATCCTTCCACTAAAAAGTTAAAACTAGATAATTAATAGAAATAACATTGTAAAAGTTGATTCTAGCCATTTGCCCCTGGCTCAAGCCTATAATCCTAGCTACTCAGGAGGCTGAGATCTGAGGATCAAGGTTCAGAGCCAGCCCAGGCAGGAAAGTCCATGAGACTTTTATCTCCAATTAACCACCAGAGAACCAAAAATGGTGCTGTGGCTCAAAGTGCTAGAGTGCTAGTCTTGAGCTGAAGAGCTCAGGTAGCTCAGCAACCAGGCCCAGAGTTCAAGCCCCATAAAAGACAAAAAAAAAAAAATTGTAAAATAACTCTATTCTCAAAAGTTTGCATAGGATAATTGCAGAATGAAAGAAGCTGTCCTTCAAAGGTTCCATGGTACCTGATTTGTGCATAGGCTACATCTCCATCTCTATTTCTGATAGGGACCCTGGTAAATACGTAGATCTTTATACCCCATGATTATGGCCTTACATCCCTCAGACCAGAATTTGGCATGTATTTTTTTGTAAACAAACAAATATTTTACGCTATAAAGTCCACACATTCTCTGTCACTATACACTATATCTATGCTACTGTGTTACAGTACAGATGTAACATATGCATTATGTACCAAAAGGGCATAGAGATGTCTCAATCAAAATACCTTATTTGCAAAATGAGATGAGGGGACATAATATTCAGCTCTGATTTAAATTATCTACGTAGATATAGTCTCATCATCCTTTTCATGCCCCAGCCTACATTTTATGTTAAAATTGATGACTCTGTAGAGTTTTGGCAATGATAGAGAAACCAAAACATGATTAAAGAGTTGAGACTGACAGGCACATGATCTAAGCTCCAGATACAGAGATAAGGGATGAGGATTGAGTTTAATCATGCTGGAGAATAAAACAATTGATCAAACAATCAATCATGTCTGCCTTTTGACATCTCAGTAAAAGTTTTGAACACTAAAACTTGAGTAAGAATCCTGGGTTGCCAATATTCCATCTGGACATGGCTAGAGTTTGCTTCTTACAGGGAGATAGATAGATAGATAGATAGATACATACATACATACATACATACATATATACATACATACATTGATACATAGATACATAAATAGATATAGACAGATAGATATAGATATATAGCTATATATCCCTTAATAGAAACTTCACATTTGGAATATGCCAAGGACCTCAAAACGTACAAATTGCTACTGATGATTAAATTCAAAGGGAGACTTGGTAATTTAGAATACTGTGTATAGAAGTCTCCTATGTCCACTGACTTCAGGTAGTAGATGTCAAAACAATATCACTACAATAGAGTGGCTTTATTAGTTACAGTTAGGGTCAATAGCATGTCAATAATGTAACATTATACAATGATTTTAGTTCTAAAAGAATAAAACAGTGAAATAATTTCAGCAATCATAATATTGAAATAGGTAGAGATATTTCCTATACTTTTAACTGCTTATTCTTTTAAATAAGTATTAAAATTTATAAGGGGTGAAATAGATGCCACTGAAAGGCCTAGGAATGGCTACCCTTGTCAAGCTTGAGAATCTAGTGTAGGTTGTTCAAATAAGTGAGAAAATTTAATTGCAGTTGACTAGAAAATATAGGACAACATATGTGACTAATGATGGTTTTCAAATAAATATATATTTCATTATCAGGCAAAACAAAATTTAAAATAAATATGGTTCATCATGATATAAAACAAGATGAAGAGATACTGTGTCATTAAGTTTGAAAGCAGGCTTGGGTAGTGACTTTGGGGATGCATGTGGTTGCACTGAATGTCATTCTCTCTCTATTCTGCCTCTTCAGTGTGCTGGCTACTCAAACTTAGTCGGGGTTTTGCTGTGGGTTTATCCCATCACATTCAGAGAGAGTAAGAATAAACTAACTATAAACTTTCTCAGGGAGTTTTGTAGTTTTATGTTACTGTGCTGGCACACTGGCCCCAAATGATATATCCTAGACAGTATCCTAGAGACAGTATAATAATTTGAGATATTAACATAGGAAAGTGAGTTAACCTCACATTGATTCATTCTCTGCCCCAGGTGGATAGGCAATATTCATTTTAAAATCAACTCTTCACATAAATATGATTCACATTTTATTTAATGAAGATCAAGTAGACCTTGGCTATTAGGAAAACAGCAGTATTTGCCATAAGTACACTTGAAGCTAGAATAATGGTAGGAATTGTATAGAATTCAAAGGAGAAATGGAAGAAGATAATACATTCAGATAATAAGAAAAACATTTAAAGTTTAATGAAGATAAGTCTTAGAAAAAATATTGAAATATCAAAAATTTGAGATCACAAAAGTGATCCTATAGATAGGGTCATTAATATCTGAAGTGACACAAGAGCTAGAGATCAAGTTCACAGTTAAATACAACTCTGAGCATAAACTAAGAAGCCAGTGGCATGGTATGTCATCCCTCCTAAGCACAATGCATAGATAAAAGGAGCGTGGTACAAGGCTAGGCTGGGCACAAATTCAAGATTGTATTTGACAAACAGGTAAAGCAAGAAAAGCTGGAAAGAAAAGAAAAGTTGTTAAGAAGTAATATACTTTTAATAAGCAAAAAGGTAATTAATAACATTAGTTGAAGCATATTTAATGGCTAATATTAAAATAAATAAATGCCTGCATTTTTGTGGCAGAAATACATACTATATGGGATTAATGTTTAATGAGATAAGTGAAACAAACTGGGTGCTGGTGACTTACATCTGTAATCTTAGCTACTCAAGAGGTAGAGATCTGAAAATTGTGATTCAAAGCCAGCTGGGGCAGAAAAGTCGGTGAGACTCATATTTCCAAGTAACTACAAAAAAAAAAAAAAAGCCAAAAGTAGAGCTATGGCTCAAACGGTACAGCATTAGCCTTGAGGTCAGGAATAATCACCAGATCTTGATTTCAAGCCCAAGCCCGGCCAAAAAAGAAAAGAAATGTATGTAAAACATATAGCTGTGAGAAGATGTCAGATTATTTAAATATTTCTATTTTTCTGTACTTCTACTCATTTTTGTTTATCTTATCTTTTTGACATAAATAAAACTATCACCTATCAAGCATCCTGGACTGGTGTTTAAATAATTACTGAATAACTTGATGACAGTAGTTTCTTTAGCCTTTAGTATCAAGTTGCAATGTATAGTTGTTAGGTAATACTTTATTTTCTCCAAACTCTAAGCTTCACAGTATGTACAGCTTGTGCTCCATATAAGGTCGCTGGACTGATAGATTCTATTCTTAACCTCTTATGGCATTGAGTCACAAGAGGACTACACACAGTGTAAGAATATCCTCTTATGTAAAATGAGATCTAAAGATATTCATTCCCCATGTTATTTTCTATCTCAACAGGCACAGTTATACAGAGTTAAGTATAAAACACATGCACTCAATAAAAGTGTGTTCTTGAAGTTATTCAAAGGCATAACAGTAGCAAAGTTCACGGACTAATGAATACCAATATTCTTATTGGAAAATGAAAAGTCTTTCAAAGAAAAACAATATGTGTCAGGCAACTGTAGTCCCTTGAGTGACCTCTGGAAATTTCTATGGGCTCTCTTTGCGCAGAGCTCTTTTCCTTTAATTATTAAATTATTTCTGAAACTTCCCAGATTTTTTATAGTGCTGTTTGACCTACAAAAAAAGTATAAAAGCCAAGTTTCTTTTCCCTTCTGACCAAATGAGAAGTATAAGATTTGTAGAAGTTTTTCAAGAAAAGAATGAACTACTTATTGCAGAGAATTATGTGAGGAGCTAAAATATAATTCAGTTTCTAGTCTTCTCATTTAATCATGCTGTGCTTTCCTGAGCAGAAAAAATCTCCCTGTGGGTTGAGCTGGTGATATGACCCGCTGAGCACTGTCATGACATTGAACATACTTCTTTTTTAGGATTTGTGTAAGAAAAAAGTGAACAAAAGTATTTTGTTAATTAAGGTGAAAATGAATTAAGTATATTGTAGTATCTATCTATCCTTTCTCCCAAAAGCAGTCATTGAGAAGTATAATTTCTTTTCCTAATATGGGATGTAAATTTGGACCAAATGTGCTACATTTATTCAATGGTGAACCTGTGTTGATGAGTACTGAGTACTTGATTATTGTTTAGTAGAGAAGTACTCACATTTCACCATCTGAAGCACTAGCGTTGTTTTCCACAATTTTCACAGGAAAAAAACTGTGATGTTGAGAGATTCAATAACTTGTTCACAGTCAACTAAGTCCTAAGCTATACCTTCAGCCTAGTGCTAAACTTTTTTAATGAGATAAAAGATATTTTTATAAATAAATAATAGCTATAATTTTCAAAATGTGTAAAAAATATATCCTGGCTTAAAACTCTTCTTCAGAAGCAAGTGTGCTTACATATTAAAGGATGTATTTTATAATGGATATTCATATGAATGATAATCAATTGCTTTTAATAAATAATAAAATAAATCCACATATATAATCATCCCTTCCTCATACCCACACAGCTTTATGAAGATAGCAATATATTTTTTCCTCAACTTATTTTCAGTCTTACGCAATCCCACCTCCCTCCCCCCCACACACACCATGGAAACATCTCAGTAGGCTACTAATCAAATTCTGCCTGAAATCTCTGAGGTCCTTAATTCAGCCTCACACATCTGTCTGAATTTAGTTTCTGAATCATATATTTGATCACTTCCTTGCTTGAAAACAATCAACTGAAATTGAATTGCATGATAAGTTCCTCCCCTCCCCTCCCTCATCTCTATCCCTCTCCTCTCCTCTCCTCTCCCTTCCTTTTCCTCTGTAGTGCTGCAGCTGAAACCCAAAGCCCTTTATGTAAGTGCTCTACCACTAAGATAATATATATATATATATATATATATATATATATATATATATACCTGGCCCAGAAGACCATAATCCTAATTTGTAAACCAAACACCTTTGCCTTTCTTCATACTTCACTATCTGAGATTTAAGTAGTTATCTTTTTTCACCTCTAGTCGCATCCAACAATATAAGAATTGCAAGATAATATTAGTGTAAAAACTCTTCTAGAGAATGTAAAGCAAATTTGAATGGCCCTATGAATTAAAGGAAGTCATGCAGGGAGTTTCATAATTTGTAAATGAAGGAAAGAGTTATAAAAATAAACAATTTTTTTTTCTGTTTTGTTTTTTGCCATTCCTCAGCCTTGAACTCAGGACCTGAGCACTGTCCCTGGCTTCTTCTTGCTCAAGGCTCGCAGTCTGCCACTTGAGCCACATCACCATTTCCAGCTTTTGCTGAGGAATAGAACCCAAGGCTTCATGTATATGAGGTGAGTACTTTACCACTAGACCATATTCCCAGCCCCCATACAATTCTTGAAACAAAAGAAAAAGTAACAACATCAAAGACAACAACACATCACTACAGAATTCATAATACCTCCATTTAAAAGAAAGAAATACTTGAGGAATCATCCAACAGTACATAGAATAAAGCTATGTAACTATCTTTAAGTAATGTCAAACAGTTTTGAAAAGCTAGAACTTAAAATGCACATTGAGAGATACTTAAAATAAGTTTAACAATACTTTTCGAACTCTTACCTATATGAAACTGCAATGATTTTTTAAAAAGTGAAATAAAATGGCAGTAGTAGCCTCATTTAATCACCCATAAAATATTTATTTTTCCATTCTTTTTTCTTTCTTTTTGTGACGTGATTGAACCCAGGTTTTCATAAAGGTTGGGCAAATCCTCTGAGCTGTATACTCTGCCACTTTAGTAGACTTTTACTAGAGAAGTCTTAAACTGCAACAAAAACATGTTTTAAAATGTCAAAGACAATGGATATGCACATTGTTCATTATTTTTGAAATTTCCAAGAACTTAATTAAAAAGTTGGAAGACTTTTATATTTTACTGATTTATAGAACTACTGTCTAGAGTGATCGATTTCAGCACCCATTCACAAATCATCATCATGAATTTTGTTCTTTTCTATGTTTAGAGGTAAAAATGGTAAGTCATAGTCATCTTAATTTCAAAGTTGTTTACTTTAATAGGCTGTGTATGGAGACATAGCTTACATCCATTAACATACATTTTTGTATTGTATTTTTTTTGCCAGTCCTAGGGCTTGAACTCAGGGCCTGAGTACTTTCCCTGGCTTCTTTTTGCTCAAGGCTAGCACTCTGCCACTTGAGCCACAATGCCCCTTCTGGCCATTTTGTATATATGTGGTGCTGGGGAATCGAAACTAGGGCTTTGTGCATACGAGGCAAGCACTCTTGCCACTAGGCCATATCCCCAGCCCCTGTATTGTACTTTTTATGTTCTTTTGTATTTTATTTATTTTTGGGGGTATGACTAAATTTTTAGGGACCATAATATGTTATTTTCTTATTTACAGAGAATTCCTTAATGTAACGAAGATAGCCAATTTTTCATACTATGATTTATAAATGTATTTTTATATTTAATTAGTGGTTTGTAAAGGATCATTTTTCTCTTATAAATTTTATGATTTTTTTTCTGTTTGATTTCTGATTTGAGATAATAATGAAAAACATTTTAAAATCAATTTTATATCACTTTTAACTTTTCTCCTACTACTTTTACAATTTCGTTATTCTTAATTTAAAAATTTGATATTTAGTAAAATTGTACAATCTAATGCAGAATATGAGAGACTACAGCCCTTGGAATTAAAACAGTTGAGAGGAAACTAAATTCAACTAGAGAAATTTGTTGATGTATGGTGTTGGTGTCTTCTACACTGAAGAAGCACAACTGAATGAGAGAAACTTAGCTACCAAACAAATTTTCTATACTATCTTCCATTTATCTTTTAAAGATATGTTATCTCTAAGGTATGTAATAAAATTACTACATATCATTTTATATGGAATTAAACACTAGCTTTGAATATGTCTTTACTGTTAGATTATTAAGGAGTTGTGCAGAGGGGTTACAATTCCGTAAGTTAAATAATGACTACAATTCGTCTTGGACAATGTTACACCTTCTTTTGCTTTCTTCTATCTCTCCTTCCTATACCTGCCTACAAGTTGCATAGTGCATTTTGTACATAGTAAGCACTATTTTTTAATATCATCTTTTTCCCTATTTAGTTGGGAAGATATCTTTATAGTGTATTAAATCTTTAAAGGCCTTTAGAAATGGAGGACAGACTACAGATAATGCATTCAGCAGAGCAGAATAAATGCATCTATTGAATTTTCTCAGGCAAATGATCCCCAAGCATTTCCTTCATTGTAGGTTAGGGCTCTGGCCTAACTTCTAGAAGGATACCATCGCATTTAGATTTTTCCTTCTTTATTCCTGTGTTAGGCACATCCAAGATATTTGACAGAGTCATATTTTTCTTCTTCCTGTAGTATGCCAGTTGGCAATGATGGATGTATATATAGCAAAAAAGTAAAACTAGAAATATGGCTCTCATTAAGGTCATTGTGATTTAACACATATCATCATTGCCAGTATCTTTAAGATGGGATCATTATATTTCATTCTTTAGTATGAAAATGAAAAAGTCACTGTTCTCTAAGCAAATGCTTTCAATTACTGTCAATAACTTAACTGGTCAAGTCCATGGCATATACAGCTTTGGACATCTGGATTTGGATCTATATAGTCTTTCCCATATTAATCAAGGTAAGTATCTGAGGCCCAAAACTCAATTTTCTCTCCTGGTTATAAGAAATTTATATCTCTGTGACATCAATAGTTAATAAATTGGCATAGAACCATGTAAATTTAGGAGCAACCTCAGTTTAAAAACTGTTCCTGTCCCTCCTGTCATGATAAGTATCTAACTTCAAAGGTAAGATGCAAAAGCACATGTTAATCCAGTGAAGAGGTCACATGTCAATAGATGACCTATTCTCTATGTGAATCAGAGAAACTAGATCTTTTTATATTTGATTTTCTAACTTATTCAAATAAAATGCATTTTATATTTTGAGAATAATATTTATGACAACCCATTGGTTTGTACAACCAATATCCCCACACAACAATGGAAATAAATAACCAAGTTATGCCCAGGAGTTCACTAAATGCTCAACATGAAGAGAAAATGGGAGGTTGATAAGCTGTCATTCTAAGAAACAGAAAGAAGACTCAGTAAGTCTAGTGAAATACAGTTCTCTAAAAAAGCAGTTAAATCTGTCGTTTTCAGGTAGCATAAGAAGTTTTAAATGGACGCTCATTGTGAGGAACTCATTTCCAGTTCGTTTGAAAGGCAAAACATCTAAAGATGCGGTGGCCTTTCCACCCCTCAGGAACTTTGATTGGACCCTGGCTGCGAAGGAGAATGCAGAGAACTGTCACCAGCACAGCTTCTATAGCACCCTGGGGTCCTTTGGAAACAACTCTTCCAACCTCAGTCTGGCAAGGGTTAGAAGAGTGACTACTCAAGGCAGGGGTCTGAGATAAACGACCTCTGGAGATAAACGACCTCGCTCAGCCTCATGGGTCTTTGATTTTGAACTGACGAAGTACAAGTCGACTTTAACTAGGTCATCCAAAAGCTGACATCCTGGCGTGCAGGTGGCCTTCGCTTCATAATATGGCGGGAAGAGAAAGCAAAGAGAGGGTCAAAGCGAGAGAGGAAGCGAGGTAGATTCACTTTCTGTGAAACAGAAAATTTACTTTTTTTTTTTTTAAAGGAGACTTTCTACGCATATTCATATTCTCCATAAGATTCTTTCTGGTTCTGTAGAAAATAGCTTTGCTTCTCCTAAGCATAAAGATAAAGTTATAGGTAATTATTTAAGGCACAAATGTTCACAAAGCAACTGGGAAAAGAAAAAAGAAAAAAAAAAAAAAAAAAAAAGAACTTCTCCCTAGCTCTGTAATTAGTTGGTAAGAAAGTAAAGAGCTTGGTTTTATCATACCGTGTGGGTCAAATATTTTACACCACAGCTTGTAATTATGCCATCAGACTTTTAAATGCATGGGTTTAATTCACTCTGGAACATTAGTGGCTCATAATTTCTCAGTGTTTTCACTCCTAATCTCTATGTTGCTGACTTTGAACTACTGCCTCTCAAATTACAACCCTGAAGAATGTAGAAGAAAAATCAGAAGCCCCTATGAGTTAATGATCTCTTTGTGTCCTCTATGATCTGAAGATTATGTTTTTGTAGTATCACATAGTCTTATAAACTCCTAGATAAAACAAAGTACCATAGCGATCACTTATTTAATTCAACGATTTCATTGTCAAAAAATATGAAATTTAGATCTTTCTGTCAATATTCTCTTTGAGGGAGAAAAACTATTCTCTTTTACTTAAGAAGAAAATGTTCCTTTCACTTTTATTGCTAATCAGTTACTTTACTCACCCAATTTCTTATCAAATTAAATTAGAATATATTCTCTTTCATAAATTCTTTCTTCATAGAAGATAAGAATTATTACTGAAGTTACTATGGAGAGATCCTTGAGCTGTGGAAATAATTTTCCAAGTAACATGAATTCTGCTTTCCTTTCTTCCTCATTATATATTAGCTGGAAAGCTGGCTAGAGTTTGAGCCCTTCTCCAACGTCTGTCATGAAAAGGAAAAAACAACAACAACCACAAATAGTATGTATTTCTCTTGCAATATTCGTGCACTCATTTAAAGAGTCCTTGAGCTGGATCATATTTACCTCAAATGACCATTTTTATCTAAGTGAGTTTTATGTACACAAAACATGTATGAATACCATAGTTGACCGCTAGCTTGGTCCTGAGATGAGTTCCTGCATGTTTGTCACTCATTGTATATGTATGTCTATCTTGGATGTGCTAAGACAGACACCTTTTGCATGGATGATGGACAGCAAATATTTCATTAAACCATATTCACATATGTCCATAAACAAACAAAATAATTGAGTTACCTACGGAGGATTTCCCCTTATAAAACCTTGTTATCAGCTCAGTCTATTCATTTAATAAACACTCTTAAATTGGAAGGATTTTTTGGTAGATATATATTTTAGGCTTAAATATAGAATACCATTTCCTATAATCCTAAATCCCATAAATTTATGATAATAAAAGATGGGAAAATGGAAAATAAATTGCCAATCAAAGATGGGCACAATATTGAAATAAGGAGCATAAATCAACAGCATTTGAGATAAGCAAATTCTATTTAAATGATTGAATATTTTCAAGATATTTTGTTGTTCTATACAAATTTATAATTATTGGAAGATTTTAGGTGGAAATTTTATACTTGTGGAGAATATTTTGAGTCATACAAGACGTAGATTTTCTCCTAATGAGATGATATGAAATGATTATTTCCCCCTACAGATATTTTGCCATTTTATACTTTCTTCATCGAGACTCCAAACATTCTATTTCCTGTTTTATATCTCTGAAATAACCAGCAGTTCCATGTACTCAGACAAGGCCATTTTCTTTTAGAACTAGAAATAAGATCTCTAAAGAAGAACCACATGGGTTTAGTGAAACTGCCAACAAAAGACAAAATCATTTTGTTATTATATTAATTGCAGAATACAACAGAGAACTCAAGCATTTGAATATTAAGGAAAGTCCTTACCGGGTGTCAAAGCAATAAATTTGGCAAATGTTGAAAAATTGAACTCCGAGTATTTGTCTTACAGCAAAGCAATTGAAAATAATGTTTTAATTTATGCTTGTGAGAATGAAGTCATAGTTTATCATTCTGGCCAAGCAGACTGGTGGAGTGTTTTCTTTTGTTTTCTTTCTTTCTTTCTTTCTTTCTTTCTTTCTTTCTTTCTTTCTTTCTTTCTTTCTTTCTTTCTTTCTTTCTTCCTTCCTTCCTTTCTTTCTTTCTTTCTTTCTTTCTGTTTTGTGTTTGTTTATTTGTTTTTTTTTGCATTTTCCTTGATCTTTTACATGCTTTGTCAAAATAATAGTATAGAATTTCTCCTTATGTCTTGTTTACTTGCTCATACAGTAAAAATAGTGTTCATATTAACATTGAACAACTACCTTTCACAAGAATTCCTAGGATTTAATGTCACTCACAAAGCCAAAATGTTATAGAATTTTATAAAGCAGACAAGAATAATGAAAAAGAATCCAGTTCAGTAGGGAGAGTATGTGATGAAGGGTCAGAGAAAACTCACAGCTCAATGTGCCCTTGTTTAAAGCTTGATTATTTGGTTCCTGCTTGTCTCATTTATATCATAAATTTATGGACATATTATTTTGTCACCAATATCAGCAATGTGGTAGAAGGAAGGGCTTGGTATTTCTGAACTGGCAGGAAGTAAATAACTTATTTCTAATAGCTAATAGCTTTTGCTAGAGTCCATTATTGTTGAATAAACTCTAGATATACATGATTCAGATTCATCAATTGTCACATGAAATTTTGAGTCAGCTCTGTCAAACAGACAAACTATTACAATGAATTTACATCAGAATGGAGCCTGCTGGGCTCAAGAATCCAAACACCTCAGTTCATTTTGCTTCTGCTCTATGAAAAGTTTTTGTATCCTTAAGATCACTGGAGAGAAGGGCTATTTGTTATTTTCTCTCATTTCTTATTTTTAGAGAAGTGAAAGATTGTAATAAATAATTAAATTTACTATTTAAATTTACTATTTTCCTTTTATCAACTAATTAAATACGTGTGTGTTGTTGTTGTTATTGTTACTACTGTTGCTGCTATGGCTTTATTAGAAATGAAATCTGGTATTCTGACTGTTAGCAATTAAGTAATTCATTTTAATCTTAATCTAATTGTTATTAGATATTTGTTGAGAATAGGTGAGAGGAGTAATGTAAAACATACTATCTATCATCACTTCAGTATGCACTAAACCTATGTTTTTTTTCTGCCTAAAACTCTTCAATTCCTCCTACCTACTAATACTATGTATCCATCCATTCATTTAGTTGGTATTTGTTAATATTGTGTGTATGTCAAATACTCTCCCAGTACTTGAAATTCAACAACATGAATGAAGGGTTTTTTTAAACCACATTTGCTAGGCAAAATAATAACAACACTGAAAGGATGAGACACTAGCTACTGAAATTTAATAGACCCTGAAACATTTTTGTACTTGCAATATTTATCAACACTCACACAAAATAACAATATTTTTTGGTTGGGAGGTATATTAATGAAAACCATTTATCTGGTGAAAACATTAATTATATTCTGAGCATTGTTATCCCTGACCATTTGGGATGAGTGGTCATTTGGGAATAACACATTGCAAAGTATATTGTTGCTACTAGGGCTTTTTAATTATTTTCAGGTAGTTATCTTCTATGGGGTTGGGAGGAAAGTTATTAGAAAACATTCTGTTGTAAATGAAAGAAGTCCCAGATAATTCTTTCCACATGTAGATAGATTTGTATATCCATCATGAGCAAGCCACTTTTTAATATGTAAAAAAAGAAAAGGAGAAAAAACCTATTAGCTCCATTGTTTATACTTTATTTTAGTTATTGTTACCATGAAAATAAACTATTGACGTCTTTGAAACCAGGTTTTTTTATGCCAGTGCCTAAGCTCTAGGAGTCCCATGTTTCATGTTAGTTGGCTCCTATAATCCAAATAAAGTGACACAGTAAAAGACAGAGAAAGGAGTTTTATTACATGGCAGGCATAATACTGTCTTTAAGTGTCATATTTAGCTCTATTTGAGGAGACAGACGTTGAACTTAGGTTAAATAGGGAGAACTGAGGATAGAGATGAAAAAGCCTGCATCATTAAAACAGGCTGCACCAATAATAGCCAGGCTTTGTCTGGAGGAATTCCTGGAATATTATCAAGTCCACTTGAGAGGAGCAGGATGAAGTTGGCTAGAGGATTGTTTCCTGAACTTTTAGCTCTTCATTTTCTTTGTAGTAGTTTTGCCTTTTGCCACAAGATAATAAGATGACATTGCCTTTCTGAGAAGCAGTTTGCCACTTGCTTATTGTTTAAAAATCTTGTTATTCCTGCAGCCCAAGTTCATAACAAAATGTCTACAGGATAAATCTCTGTGATCAAAGGGCACAGAGGCAAAGTGGAGAGACAGGTGCCCAGTTGTTATCCTCCTTTTAGCTAATCCACCGGCCCAGAAAAACAAACAAACAAAAAAAAACAAGTAAGTTTCTGGTTACATCTGCACTTGCTTCCATCTTTAAATAATTTCTATAAATAAATATATATATCAGAATATGCATATGAACCTGCCACATGTCAATCAGTATTTTGTGGGCTTTCTAATCAGGGTTGTGTTTTTGTGCTGAAAAATGTTTTTTGTGTTTTTTTTTTGTTTTGTTTTTTAAGCACAGATTTAGATGACTTTTTACAAATTTGGCTTTTTGAAATGTCAAGTGTAAAGCAAACTTGTTCTCTGGAATGAAATGCTAGGATTTCCAGTAAAAGTGCAATCTTTTTACTGAACTATTCGTAGATCTACCACTGTTCCCATAGTAACTGATTCTTAGATAAGCAGAGAAGTAGGGAGTCTAGTTAGTCTATTGATGAATCTGACTCAGTAATATGTGATAAATAGTCTCTCATATCTAGACAACAATAATAGGAGGGAAGTTGTTTTTTTTAATCAGGGACAATAAATATGCAGATTTGTTGTCCACAACATGGGAAATAAATGAATGTATTTTACTCTGTTTGAATTTCTAGTAGATGGCTTCTCCAGTGGCAGGGAAAGTTCCAGGTTTCTTTTCAATAAGGACAAAAATTTTGCAGACTAAAGTTTGTAGAAATCATCAGAGTACTGGTAAGACATAGGAAAACATCAGTTTCTTGGTTCAAACTTGATCAAATGCCAGAAAAGTTAAACCATTTATTAATTTGTTAAACATGTGATGTATAATTATTGTACAGAATTTTTTAAATGAGTACCTTTTAAAAAATAGATAAGTAAAATTTATTGCTTCAGAGGTTGAGCCCTGCAACCATCTAAAACATGTTTGAATAGATTCTCCAGTGGATTCTGGTAATTCAGTTTCTAACATAAACTTTGCATAGTATAATTCTCTATGAAATTTAATGAATATCAGCTGATGAATGACTAACCACAGATATATTTATTATCCATATGTAAAATTGTATACCTTATTGAAACAATAAAATACATTTAAATTTTTTTGATAAATATTTTCCCCAAAATATCAGTGTAAACTGACATTTTTTCATAGGTTTAATGGCAAATTCATATCATTTTCTAAAGATAGAAAGATAACTATGTCAGTGAATTTAAATATGTGGATCTTATTTAGTAAATTTTTTAAAAGTATAAACAATCTAGAAAATTAAAAGCTAACAAGAGGTTTCTGGGTAGACATGTCTATTGATATCTATCTGCTTGTCTATCTATTTATCTATCCATCAATCCATCACTAGATCTTGTAAGTTATGTGGTTTCAGTTCTGACACAGGGAACTAGATGTAAATCTCACCTTGTTTTATTTCCTTGAGGACTGGTAAAACATTCACAAAGAAATGTAAACTGAAACATACGTACCCTATAGTCTAGCCTTTTACTAAGGAAAATAAACTCCTCATTTTATAAACTTCATTTAAAATATATAACATGCACAATATTGGAAACAGTAGTCATACTTTACATTAAACTGCCTTTCTAGATAGGAGTGAGTTAGTTTCATCTTGATTGTCCCTTTCTTAAGCATTTATTTTTCTTATATTACTTGCAGAAATGATAATATGCATGAAAGATAAATAGCTGTGAGAATTTTTCATATCCTTTATCAGAACATCTTCAGTTATATCAGTTGCATAGGAATTCATCATCATTGAGATTAGCACACAGAGATTTGAGGATATCTTTTTTCTAATAGGTTCATGAACAGACTAAAAGAATATTCTTATTTGTTAACTGGATTCAGAATCCAGCTCAGATATTTTCCCTTATCATCTTTAAAATAAGAATAATATTAACATAATGTAGGAGAAATTATGTATCAGAATTGTTATTGATGTGTTAAGAGATGAATAAATTGATATGACTACTTCTACTACCAATAAGTATTTTCACTTCTCCCATTTACTTATTTTTCTATAAAACAGATATTTTCTATTACCATTTTACAAGTTCATATGATGGTGACCTAAACCAAAAACAGAACAGTATTTGTTTAGCACATTGCCTGGAATGGATAATCAATAGACATTAGCTTTATTATTATTACACTAGGTTCATACATTCTGCTTTAACATGACCACTCTGTCCAGTTGCAAGTTGTTTCATTAAGGTTGTTGGTTGAAATGACAAAGCTGCTTAAGTTCACTTATATAAAAATGATGGGGATGTAATATACAGTTTGATTGATTAGCTACATCTCCAGGACTCTCTGGGGAAGGTCTATGCATGGGCAGTAGCATTTTCTCACAACCAAGTATGTCCCTACTCCCCAGCCTCCTTTTTCATACACAGCCCTCTGCCAACTGTTGTTGCTATTTGGCTTATCCTCAAGACAAACAAACATTCTTATCGATTCAGAAGCCTCTTTCTGATGTTTGCAAAGATAGAGCAAACTGTCTGGATCTCAGTGGGTCAGCTTATTATTTTTAAAACAAAATTACTTTGTACCATGCACTTTCTCATGTGTTTACCTTTGAATTTCTTTCTTCCTCTCTTGAAACCATTAATAACTTCCTATCTACTCAGCAAAAGACATGATACCGATTTATTCCACGTAACACTCAGGTTTGTTTACCAACCCTCATGTTATTTACAAGACAAAGTCAGAGATTTACTCTTCTTTGGACTAATAATGTCCTGCATATAGTTCCAGCTCCAGCAAGTCATTCTTTTCCTCTGCTCTCCAGGGTTCCTATACTCTGCAGTTCACTGCTTTGAAGGGGAATGGTTAGCTATTTAAAAATTTCAGTTTAGATGATCTTGTTCTGATCTAAGGAAAATTCATTTTTTACATATAATCTTAATAAATTCTTGGACTTCAGTCCTAATCAATTCTGTTACTTTTTTATTCTAAACCAAAGTGGAAAATTGAGTTTATCCCAACCCCTTTACTCTTATACCAACCTGAAACAGAATACTGCTTTTTCCGGCTTTCAGGAGACCAAAAAGGTTTTAACATGATCTATTAAAAGTTCAGCATGCACTAGATAAGGAGCTCACTTTGTAATGCACCTGCCTATTAGGCTTCTGACAGGCACAAAGCAAAGTAGGTTACCAAATTGCCTTTTCTGTCATTTTGTAATACTAGTATGTTATAGCAGGGATAATATACATTTTAGGTCAGACTAGGCTACATATAGAGACCTGTCTCAAAAACAAAAACTCAAACAGAAAACTACTGATTGCTTACCACTTTACCCTAAGTATAAACATTATTTTCCCTCAATAGTTCATTATACTTTCACTCATTAATAGTAATTATTGAAAATTATTAACCAAGATTCCTATACTCTCTTGCATTATATAAAGACTGCAAAAGACCAATATTAACCAAAGTAATATTTTTTGATTTTATTATTAGCTACCCAGTGCTGGTGGCTCATGCCTGTAATCCTTGCTGCTCAGAAGACTGAAATGTGAAGATTGTGATTTAAATCCAGCCTTGGCAGGAAAGTCTGAGACTTTTGTCTCAACCACCAGAAAGCTGAAAGTAGAGCTATACCTTCAATGGTACAGCAAACCAGCTAAGGAAGTGAGCCAGGCCCTGAGTTCAACCTTTCCCGTAAGATTACCACAAATCAATTGTACAAAGGAGTTTTATTGTAATATTTTATACAGATGTATATACTACAGTCTTAAATCCATGTGTCCAGTAGCATCTCTTTCCCTGCTTCAGTCTAGCTTTTTCCAAATAGTATACTCCAACATCTAAACTGTGATGCTTTTTGCTTGAATAATGGAAACAGCATTGTTATTTCTTTCCCTGATGTAATGTTGATGGATTCATTGTCACTTTCATGGTCTGTCTGAATGCTATAATAGCTCAGAGAACACACTCTCAATCCCCCCCCCACCAAATTTCTATGTATATGAACAAGGATCAGCTTTTTCCTAGATGATATACTTTAAAAAAAAAACTTGTACTCTCCTAGTCTGAGTCATACTACTTCCCTTCTGGACATGATAGAATAGATCTTATTCTCGTCACAAAATATGGCATGTTCTTCATGATGGAGAGAAAGTGAGTCTTGGATGTTTAAGTCATTCACTACCTTTTTTGGTTTGTTTGGATCCTTTGAGAGACACAGTCTTGCAATTTATTTCAACCTGTCTTCAAACTTGAGGTTCTCTAGCCTGAGATTTTCATATACTGAAATTGAACTTGTATGCCATCATGCTTGGCATCATGCAATTTTATTTGACATCAAGACTGAGATACTTCTACTACAGTCCAAGTACTGATAGGATCAGGCTAATTCTGCAACATTTCATATCCTTTCCTTAGTCTGAGATAGAAAAGCAAGGCTAGTTTATCCTTAGAACTATGATTGTAAATCTGCAATATCTTGGAACAAATGCTTGTATACAGACCTAAAGATATCTAACTTGTGAAAAAAAACAACAGTTTTCTGACAGGAATATAAATACATCTGGACTAACAAATAACTATCTTTTTGTTTTAAGGGTATCCCACTAAAGTTAACTTATTTTTCATTCCTTTAATAATACATGCCACAGCAAAACATCTTGTTTCCAATTTTCTTACTGTATTTATTTATTTATTTAAATATCTTGGAAAGACTGCCTTAATTCTCATGTATACATTACGATGAAATTAATGTCATCTAAATACTTATACACATACAGTACTTATACACATATACCATATATATTCATACAAATACCCACACTAAACATGCATACATACATATATACACTCATGTAGCTTTTGGTATGTGTATTCGTTGGTATATGTATGAATGCCTCCATCTCATCTTACAGAACCTAATTCTATGAGTCTACCACAAACCTTATAGGTACTGAAAGTTTCCAGTAATTCTTACATAGGACTAAATTTGACACTCCTGATGCTGAGAAGCATTCATTTAAAGAAATTCTAAACCTGTAAGCCATCTTCTTAACTGTAATGCCTGTGTGTATCTTCAGCAGCATTTACTCTGCTAAGTTCCCCTTAGAATTCTCATGTGGTTCAGCTGACTTGCTCACCCACATGATCTTCTAGCACCGTGTTCATCCAGTGTTCCACAGGAGAAAAGATACACCTATCTGACACTCGACAGACTGTGAAAAACATGAAGTCAGCTGTGTGCACTGGAAATTAAAAAAATACCAAGGGAATATATTTCAGTGATCATATAGAAATTATAAACTTTTAATTAGAAGGGAAATTCACAGGTGAATATTTCACACATGAAATAAACTACGTACAGATCTGCAATATACTATTAAAGATATCTGTTTCTCTTTCTCAATTATGTAATCTCATTTGCCCATGATGGATTCTATCTTCTAGTAGCCTTGCTCCCATTTTACATAAGGAAATGTTAACATGAATCAGAGGGCCAATATATCCCTCAAAAGGAAATACAGCTTCTGAAGCTTCCTTTGTTTTTGTTTTTTTTTCGTTTCTTTGCCAGTCCTGGGCCTTGGACTCAGGGCCTAAGCACTGTCCCTGGCTTCTCTTTGCTCAAGGCTAGCACTCTGCCACTTGAGCCACAGTGCCACTTCTGGCCATTTTCTATATATGTGGTGCCGGGGAATCGAACCCAGGGCTTCATGTATACGAGTCAAGCACTCTTGCCACTAGGCCATGTTCCCAGCCCCTCTGAAGCTTCCTGTTTGCTTGTATGTTTGCATATTTGTTTCTTTCCCATTTCTTTCCTTCAGTTTCTGGGCTCTTCTATCATTCTCCTCGCATGTTCTATTAATCATCTCCTGGGATCTCTCCCAATGAATATAATATGTGGACAACTGCTCTGAATTAAACATACAATCTATATTTTATATGACGAGTATTTATTGGTCCTTCAAAATACTGTTTCTCCTATATTGATGAAAGGAAATTAACACTACTGAGTGTAAAGATCATATTTAAGCTGCTTCCATATTTACAAAATTCACAAGATTTTTTACATAGTAAAACTAATCCTAATCATTTTGTTATGATCAGAAAGCTGTGTGTGAATCAAAACTTCGTACTAAACATGTACTCTTTCCATTTAAATTTATCAAATAAATTGCTCACACCCAAACCATATAAAGTGAAATAAAAAAGCAATTCTAGAAGTGATTAAGTAGATATATGTAATAAACCATAATATTGTAGACATCATTAACAAAAGTAATGATTACCAAATAAATATGGCTTAAATAGAAAGGATGACCATACAAGGCCTAATTCTTCTAATTTATAGCCATCAATATTACTAATGACATGAAATTCCACAGGACCAACTCAGAATTGTAGCTATATAATCAATGTATATTAGCCAACATTTGTTTATTGATTTCTGTATAGCGCATGACATTTTTTGTAACAATTGTTTAAGTTAGTATTATAGGTATTTGCAGAACTACTGACAGACAAGTTTTTGTTTTAAACTTCCACCACACTCCAACTTTAGGATTATGCAACAATATTAAAGTACCTTAATAAATAGAGAACTAACTATGGTTTAGATTATGCATCAGTGAATTATGATAATAAGAATTAGGGCAGTTTAAGTTTTTGCCTAAAAGCTAAGAATTCAATATCATTGGGGTTTGTCATAATCAATGAAGAGATGTTTAAAAGGAATATTTTTTGAAGTATACATGGTATTAATCCAATGTCCTGCCTAAGCACTAAATTGATCATTCTTTCTAAAATTGGATGAATTCCATACTGGGAAAGTGAAGGGATTTTAAGAAAATGACTTTGCTTCTGCTGCTTTAGATACAGAATGAGCGATCACAAAACTGATGGTTACATTATTATCTCTTTTTCCACACAATTTACATTTAAAGTTGTTAACATTGATAAGTGTTGTGCCCATGTAATTGGAAACACCTATGTTTATATTTTGTCATTACAAATGTGGGCATATGTATGTGTGTATACATATTATTATGCTTAAATATTAGAAGATAGCTGGGATCTAGTGATTCATGCCTGCAATCCTAGATACTCAGAACGCTGAAATGTGAGAATCAAGTTTCAAAGCCATCCCCAGCAGGAAAGTCCGTGAGACTCTTATCTTCAATTAACCACCAGAAAACTGGAAGTGGCCTTGTGTCTCAAAGTGGTAGAGCACTAGCCTTGAGATGAAGAGCTCAGGGAAAGTGTCCAGGCCCAGAGGTCAGGGCTCACAACCAACAAAAAAAAAAAAAAAAAAAGAAAGAAAGAAAAAGTAAGAGTCATTAAAGTATTATTAATAGACATCAGAAAAAAGTAAAAGAATATAATAAACATTCTAAGAATTTTGTGAATGTAAACATCTAGCAATGTGAGTACAGAAGGGAATAAATAATGTAAATGGAATCGTATGACTTAATAAAATTGAATCAGTGGTTAATAAAAATCCAGAGTGATATAGCTTCACTCTGGATTCTACCAAACATGTAAGTGAGAAATTAAACAAATTCTCTTCACTGTTTTGCAGAATCTAGAAACATAACAAATGTCCTTAACCTATTTCATGAGACAAAAACTATGTTAGTATTGAAAAATATAAAGTATTTTTAATTTATAAAATTTCTCAATACTTATTTCCCCAGATACTGGGCTGTGTTCAGAACACCTGCTATAGCTTATTTTTACATATTGAAATTTGCCCCTACATTGTCCCAAAACACTTAAAATTAATGCAAAAGTACTAGTATCAGGTCTATTTCAAAACTAAAAGATTTTATCTGGATATAAATAAATCATGACATTGTGCCAAAAGGTGCTAGAGTTAGTGAAAACTCAAAGTAACAGGTTCTGAGAGAACTTTTTTTTTACTCGAGCCACAGCGCCGCTTCTGGCCGTTTTCCGCATATGCGGTGCTGGGGAATCGAACCTAGGGCCTCATGTATCCGAGGCAGGCACTCTTGCCACTAGGCCACATCCCCAGGCCCCTGAGAGAACTTTTGTTTACATCTTTTCATAAGGACATATTTACCATCCTGATATGATACTTGATTTGATGAGAAACATCACTCATGAAAGTGTATCCTTTACTCCTAAAGTGAATATAGTATTTTCTAAATAAACCAATCTAGTAAGCTCTTATTATGAAAATACCAATATTTTGCTACATAGGAAGACACAGCCTTTTTGTGTTGAATGATGCTCATATCTGCATGTTATTCATCCGTGATAGCAAATGAAATTCTTCCTTCATTTCATTTAAAGGCAGACCATGTTATTTGGCAGAAAATTGTGTGTTCTGAGAAAGAAGTCTTCTTAGATATAGCTTTAGCATATGCAATCATGTCACACAAAAGTCACTATTCTCAGTTGGCAAAGAGGCAAGTGCTAGAAAAAAAGATGATTAATATTTGACCTTTTACCCACTCCTAATTCATAAATTATGAACTCCTTGTGTTGTCCTACTTTTTGAGCATTACATAAAAGTAGTATATAAACTTGCTTTTATAACAATGTATAATACATTTGACTTCTTTAGTCATAAAATTTAGTGAATAAGTCAATTAAAATTGTCCCAGGGAAAAATAACTTACCATTTAATTTTAGAATAGATAAACCACATGAAAGAAAAGAAAGATAACTTGAGATATTTGTGTTACCCTTATTAGAAGGAAAAAAATTTCAGTTTACTAAAATACATTAAATTATAATGAAGACGAAAATTGGATTTACTTTTTCTTCGCTCATATTTCTAAGTCACTTAGATACCCAGCAGTAAGTTGAATAACTTATCCACTGATCTTCTCATTTATTTTAGGAAAGTGATATTTGATACAATGTTCTAGAGAGACAAACCAGGAAAGCCCAAAAAAAAAAAAAAAAAAAAAAAAAAAAAAGAAGAAAATCTAGGCATGTTATCAAGATGTTTCTTGTAATTTGATTAATGAAGGAATGAGACTTATTATGGGAGTACTCATAGTAGCATATGACTCACTAACTTTATTAAATGAAATACAGCACTTATGAGGTATAGCGGCCCAGAGAATGTAAGGTAAGCAACAGCAGTACCTGTAAGTCCTTCCTACTGTCTAAGGATCTCCTGAGTCTATGAATTGGAAATTCTAGAGTAGAAAATATTTACAGGTTCTTTGGATGATTGCTGTGCCTTGACTCTTGTTTTCATGTCATCTTATCAGAACAAGGCTAGATCACTGGAAATGTTTTCATTCACCACTAGAAAATAGCAATCACTGGACTGTAGGCCAGTAGCCCAAGAGACTGGTACTATATCATGATCAGCAGATGGTAGAAGAAAATGAACACTGTAAAGCTAAGCTCCAAGGGAATTTCACTAAAGCAAATTAGAGCTATTCAATTATATTGTAGTGGGAATTGGATTCTGAGAAAAATGATGTCAGTAGATTGCTCACTACACAGCTCACCTTCAGCAATTCATTTCTGAGGATCTAGTCTTGACATCTATGGCAGAAAACTCTCAAATTTCTAAGCAATATAGGACAAGAGTGGCCTTAAGAAACACAAAAAGCAAATATGTTATTGCAATAGCAAATAGACCTTTGGCTGGCTGAAATACCTTTTTTTCATAAAATATGTGCTTCTTATTCCCATTTTTAAACTAATATTAAATTTAACCTGCAAACTTAGCTTCTCCATTCTGAGCTCCAAATAGGTATGTTGATAACTTTAACATTATTAGGTTATAGATGTCATTTATATCTCATGAGAAACAAATGTCAAGATGAAATTAGATGTACAGGGCTTTTATTGGATAAAACACTTAGGAAAATACAAGAGTAAACCATAAGGACATGTCCTGGCCATCCCAGGGGATCATGCAGAGATAGTCACAGACAGGAGAAGAAGGTACATAAGGAGGTTTATTAGTGGGAACATAGCTCCTACTCGAGAGGGAGCAACATGGTGTTTGTCCCTTATCCAGGTGGTAGCTTCTCTTTCTGGGGTTAAAGGGGAGGTAGGTAGGTCTTAATAGTGAGTAGGAGTGGCTCATCAGGTATGAGTGGATCTGGGGGCTAATGGTAGGAGCTGAGGACCTGAGGCAGGGGAAATGCTAACATTCCCCCATTTGTTATTTATTAATAACTGGGGAGGGATAACTGGCCGGGAGTATGGGCAGAGGTTGTTTCTTCTGGAGCTACTTCCTGCTGTAAAGGGGAGAAGTAGTCAGGGGTTGATTTGTTGTTTGGCTTAGTACCATCCAAGAAGTATTTGGTTGACCATTTGGTTGGTAAAAGTCCTCATGGTTATCAGAGCCAATGGGTGTCATGGTTTCCTCTGGCTCCCTCATGCAGCTTGGGAACATCAAGGAGTCACTGGGGCTGGGGTCTTCAGGATCCAGTGTAAGTGAAGCCTCCAGTTGCCTGTAGTAACAGGATGGCCTTGAACTGCAAGTTCCCAGGTGGTGTCCTGGGTGAGGGATGTTATCGTTTTTTTGTTTTTTTTTTTTTATTTATTTTTTATTGTCAAAGTGATATACAGAGTGGTTACAGTTTCATATGTTAGGCTTTAAATACATTTCTTATCCTTTTAAAAGAGACTTTTGAAAAGGTCAAGCAAAAGACTAACAAGTTCATAGGACCAGTTAACATGAACGACATGGGAGAACACACCCTGGCCATGAGCCAGAAAAATTCCATTTGGAGCATAAACCCAATTGTGGCCCATTATAAGGAAGGAGGAGTAACTGGACTGGGGGCAGGAAGGGAGTATTTAGGGGTAGTTTTGTGTGTGTGTGTGTGGGGGGGTAACTGAGTAGTGGACTGGTTGGGAGTATGTACATACATACATACATATATATATATATATATATATATATATATATATATATATATGTGTGTGTGTCAAGTGACAAAGGCAAGAATGCAAGTTTCTATCCAGTTGGATAATGGACAGATATGGACATTAGGTGGGCAAGCAACTATTCCTCTTGACCTGGCTCTGATTAATTTTGAAAGGGCAATTTTAAATTAACTCCTTTTAAGGTGAGACTTCATCTCCCCTTATTCCTCTCCATGGCTCCACGTTGTCAGGATGGACCTCGTCCTGAAGGTCTAGGTGCTCATTGCTTAGGTAGCTTGTCCCAGTTGGCATTCACAGGGTTTGAACTCAAGGTCTGGGAACTGTCCCTGAGCACTTCTGCTCAAGGCTAGCACTCTACGACTTGGGCCACAGTGCCGCTTCCAGCATTTGGCTGGTTACTGTAAGTCTCTTGAGCCAAACTTCCAGTCTGGCTATTTGCTGGTTAGTTGGGAGATGGAGTTTTAGAGGGATTTTGTTTTTGTTTTTTGGCCAGTCCTGGGCCTTGGATTCAGGGCCTGAGCACTGTCCCTGGCTTCTTCCCGCTCAAGGCTAGCACTCTGCCACTTGAGCCACAGCGCCGCTTCTGGCCGTTTTCTGTGTATGTGGTGCTGGGGAATCGAACCTAGGGCCTCGTGTATCCGAGGCAGGCACTCTTGCCACTAGGCTATATCCCCAGCCCTAGAGGGATTTTGTTTTTGCCTGGACAGGCTTTGAACTGAAATCAAAGGGGTCTTAGACATAAAAGCTCTTTTTATTTCCAATTAAAGCAACAGGAGAAAAATGGGAGTAGAGCTTACCTGTAACTTGTTGAGAATTGACCAACAAATAATTGCCAGAGTTCTGCAATGACAAAACCCAGTAGATGTGTTAGGAATCTTCAAACAATAACTGATTAGCACTTCATTGTTCCTTGGGCTATTTAACCACTAGCATTGTGCCAAGAATCCAAACTTGGCCCCTTTTTGCTATTTACCAAAATGCGTCTAACTGAAAAATAGCATAAAAAAAAAACCAAATCATATCATTTATCATTACCACAGGTGGAATAGAACACAAACGAATAATAATCAAGAAGGCAAAGGGTCAGGACAATGTAAAAGTCTCAGCTTCAGTGAATCCGAAGCGGCTGTGTCTTCCACCCCGAATCAGCAGGCTTTGTTAGTCATGTGTGATGGAGGCAGGCAGGAGAGAAGGATTGGATCTGGGAGAGGCTATAGTTGCATCTCTCAGAGTTCCTTGGGTAGATTGTCACACCTCATTCTGTTTACTGTGACTCCACCCACAGACTACAAGGTTCAGTTTAACAGGAGAATTATTTTAAGTTAAAATAGTAGTCAAAAGCAAGTAATTTTGAAACCATGATGCCAGTTTTTTTTTTTAATATATATTACACATAGACAGACAGACAAACAACTTGTGCACAAGCTTTGGGGGCATGCTTAGATTTTTTTTTTTAATTGGCCATGTAAGTTTTCTGGAATTCCAGTGGCAAAATGACATTATTTTGTCCATATTTGAGAACTATGTGGTCAGTTAGAAAGCAAAAAACTTTTCCAGCAAATAAAAATGTTCACAGCTTATATGGCAAGGAAACAGAGAAGCCTCATTTTGAGAAACCAATTCATCTCCAATGGGGAGCTGAAGTGGGATGCTATGACCAGAGAAGGTCCAGGAGATGGGAGACAGGACATGACCAGAACACAGACACGTGGCATGGTGTAATGGCAGCCGAGCTGGTCAGAGCCTTAACAGGCTCACACCAAGTCACCTTCACCCTTGAGTATTTGAATTGCAAGGCGGCAGTTACAGAGTTCAGGGTGGGGGCAGGGTTACAGGGAGTTTAGGACTGCAATGAAGGTCAGACTGTTGTTACAGAACAAAGTTCAAAGAAGTATCAAAAAAAGGAGAGATTACAAGCTTGACCACTTTCTGCCCTGTATGTATAAATTAAAAAATAGGTAGACTGCCACACTGGCTACAACTTAAGAGTACTCACTCTAATCTTGGACTTCTAGTACCCAGAGTCTAAGAAATAAATCTCTGTTGTATATAAACCAACCAATCTGTAATACAATGATACAATAATGGAAATCTTTAAGACAGCAAAGATAATGCACTTATATCCTTCATCAAATTGGAATCAAGTTTATTTTGATTGAGTTCCAGTTTTAGAAAGCTTTTGGCTAGTATAGTTTATTCATGTTTTTTTTGTTGTTGTTGTTGTTTTGTTTTGTTTTTTAAGTCATGAACTTTGTTTCCATTTTGTTCAGTGTGGTAGTTCTGGCTACTCAGACACTAACATATCTGACAGAATTGGTTCTGTGCTTTGAAGAGTTTCTGTTTACTTAGTGCTTAACCTCTGCAATCAATGGTTCAGAATCTGACACCTGTATTAATTAAGAAAGAGAAGGTAAGATGAAAATATTAAATGGAATGATAAATTCTTTTTTAATTATTGAAGATACCAAGAATTTGGAGGGTAGATTTTTTTCCCCCCTGATTTTATCAGAATCCAGAAATCACAATAGAATAAGTTGAGAATGACCCTGTGATTCTCTAAATCAACTATGGAAACTCTGGTTATCCAGAATAAAGAAGCCAAGCTAGCTGATGCATGTATATTGCTTTTGCTTGGACTTTCCCTCTGTTCCCTTCCCTTTCTTTCTCTCCACTTGCATTTCTTTCTCTTCTTCTTCCTTCCCCACCCTCCCACTCTCCTTCCAGCATCTTTCTTAGTCCCTTCCTTTCCACCCCCCTTCTCTCTATCCTTACCTCCCTTGCAACTTAATAAAATAAAATGTTTCACTTTTCAACACCCTAATATTCTCTGGGCAAATGAGTTGCATAAAATCATCATAAAAGTTTATAAAATAGTGCCAAGGACTAAAGTGAAGGTTTAAGTGATAGATTAGCAATTAGGAGGGAGAATAAACAAAACAAAACAAACATACAAACAAAAACAAATGAGAGTTTAAGGTCCTGAGTATAAACCCCTGGAGCCAGTACAAAAATAAATAAACATATAAACAATAAATTAAAAACAAATGTAAAGTAGTGTGAGAAGTGCTTTTTTTTTTTTTTACTTATTTTTGATTCAACAGAAGAGTTTTGATTTCTTTTTTTAGACATACTGACTTGGGAAACAAGATATATGTAATTAACATTTGTAAGGAATATTTCTATTTCTTGAAATATATTTTCACTTTTTATTTTTAAGGACTTTATATATGTACATATATGAAGATAATAAAACATAAATGTACACAAGGGTAAATTAATTATTACAAAGTGGAAAGCTATGTAAATATGTATAAGTTAAATGGAATGTTATTACAAGTCTATGGTCTGTAAAGCTCCTTTATCCTAAATGCTGGGATCTATTGTCAACCGTCATAACTGTTTTGATGCTTGCCATTGCTTGTGTATTTGGCATTTATTTTTTTCACTCATCATTAAGTTTGTAGGATTCATTCTTATGATTGAGCTTAATTTTATTGTTCAATAATACTGGTTGTATAAGTTTACTACAGATTATATACATCATTTGCTGTTGATGGATATCTGGAATCTCTCCAATTTGAGGGTATTATAAAAATACTATAAATATTTTATGTACAATGTTTTAATAGACATGTGGATGTTGAGTATACAACTGGGAGTACATTTGTCATATCATAAAGAATGCACATATTCAATCCTAGTAGTTGTTTTAAATATATTGTCTTAAATACATAATATTCAAATAAACAGCTTCCCAAGCATATTATAAAATTCATGTTCCCACCAACAACACATCACAATCCCATCTGCTTTGTACTCATTGTAATACTTGGCCTTTGTTGATTCAAGCATACTATTAATATTTCCAACTGTAGCTCAGATAAAAGCAATTGTTCAGGCTGAGGCTATTGTCCATCCCTATAATCCTAGCTACTCGGGATTCTGAGGTCTGAAGATGAAGGTTCAAAGACAATAAGGACAGAAAAGTCAATGAGTTTCTTACTTCCAATTATTAATCAATAAAAAAACTGGAATTTATGGAATTATGGCTCAAGTGGTGAGTTGCTCAAGTGCTGAGTTTGCTGAGAGCAAAAAACCTCAGGGATGATGTACAGTGTTGTAAAAATAAAACAAAAATTTTGAAAATAACAAATTGTCAAGAACATGTGTTTAATCTGTGTATGCTTGCCAAATGATAGTCTTTCTTTTTAATTTTTTTGGCTTTGGCTATTTTCTTTCTTTTTTTTAATTGCGAAGATGATATACAGAGGGGTTAGAGTTACATAAGTAAGGTAATGAGTACATTTCTTATTGAACATTGCTAACTCCTCCCTTGTTTTCTACCACTTGTTCTCCTCTCTGACTCTGCTCTTCCCCAAGTTGTAAAGTTTATTTCCAACATAGTGTCTTGGGAGTAACACTGTTGCATTGGTTCACCCTTTGACTTTTGCCTCACCATTTTGTTGTTCTTTTTCCTTTCTTCAAATCAGATAAACATACATCCAAGATACAGGGTACCAAAATCAATCAAACAAACAAACAACAACAACAAACAAAACAAAACAAAACAGTGAGAGCAGGGGATAAACCAAAGCAAGTAAAAAGAAAATAAAAAATAAATAACTTCACACTGCATAAAAAATTTAAAAAAACACTCTTGTTTCCATCTCTTGGAGTTCATTTCGATTAGCATCATTTTATATGGGCATATGTGCATAGCTACTGAAGCTATTGTAATCCTCTTCTAAGAGTATCCTAGACATGTACTAATTATTACAAATGAAGGAAAGCATGGAGCCTATGTTTCTGTGGATCTGGCTCATTTCACTTAATATTACTTTTTTCCCCAAGTCTTTCCATTTCCTTATGAATGGGTCAATGCCATGATTTCTGATGGAAGCATAGAATTCCATTGTGTTTATGCCACATTTTCTGCATCCATTCATCTACTGTGGGACATCTGGGTTGGTTCCAAATCTTAGCTATTGCAAATGATGCTGCAATGTACATCATTGTGCCTGTAGGTTTAGTGTGGCATAGTTTGTGGTCATTTGGGCAAATGCCCATGAGTGGAACTGTTGGATCATATAGGAAAACTATGTGTTTATTATTTTGAGCAACTTCCATAGTGCTTTCCAGATTGTTTGAATAAGTTTACATTCCCACCAGCAGTATAGTAGGGTTCCCTTTGGCCACATTCCCACCAACACCTATTAATATTTGTTTTCTTTAGGAAGGCCATTCTAAATGAGGTAAGGTGGAATCTCAATGTAGTTTTGATTTGCATTTCTTTTTTTTTTTTTTTTTTTTTTTTTTTTTTTTTTTTTTTTTGCCAGTCCTGGGCCTTGGACTCAGGGCCTGAGCACTGTCCCTGGCTTCTTCCCGCTCAAGGCTAGCACTCTGCCACTTGAGCCACAGCACCACTTCTGGCCGTTTTCTGTATATGTGGTGCTGAGGAATCGAACCTAGGGCCTCGTGTATCCGAGGCAGGCACTCTTGCCACTAGGCTATATCCCCAGCCCAATTTGCATTTCTTTTATGGCCAGAAAGACTGAACATTTCCTCATGTGTCTATTTACCATTCTTATTTCCTCTCCAAGAAGGTTTTTTTAAATCTTTTAGTCCACATATTAATGGGGTGGTTTTTCTTTGAGGATTTGTTGTTGGGGCTGGGGGGTTAATTTTTTGAGTTCTTTGTGTACTTTTTTTATGAGGCCTTTGTCTGTTGTATACCTAGGGAAGATAGTCTCCCAATCTATGCACTTTCTATTCATCTTTCTAGCTATGTCCTTTGTCATAGAAGCTCTGCAATTTAATGAAATCCCATTTAGTCAACCTTTCTTTGTTTTGTGTGTTTCCAGATGTTTATTTAGGAAGTTTCAACCTATGTAAGTCAATTCAATGGAAGAAAGATTAAAAATAACATGATCATCTCAAAGATGCATGAAAAGCATTTGACAAGATCCCTTTATGATAAAAGCTCTGGAGCTTGGTTTACATGGTTCAAGCTCTGAGCTTGACTTCCATGGTTCATTCTAGTTCCATCCATTTCCCTGGGAATGATCCTGTTTTATACTTTCTAATGACTGTGTAAAAATCCATTGTGTATAGTCACCACCTTTTTTGGATCCACTCATCTATTTGGGAGAATCTGGGCTGTGTCCATATCTTGACTATTGTGAATAGTGCAGTAATGAACATGGATGTGCACGTGTCTTTATGATATCCTGGCTCATGATGTCCAGGGTGGATGCTCAAGAGTGGTATGGCATAAGTAGTAGGAAGGATCTATGTTTAGATTTTGAGGAATCTCCATGGTGATTATACTAATTTACATCCCCAATAACAGTTCAGTTACTTTCTTTTCCCCCCATATTTCTATCAACATCTGTTGTTCAGACTCACAATGTTGGCCAATCTAACTGGGGTGAGATGCAATCTCAGAGTTGTTTTGATTTGCATTTCCTTTATGGCCAGGGGTGATGAACAGTTCCTTGTGTATTTCTTTGCCATTCTTACATCTTCTTTTGGGAAGACTCTCCTTTGTTCCATTGTCCAATAAGTGATTGGTTTATTAGGTTTGGAAGGGGTTATTTTCTTGAGTTACTTGTGTGTATTGATAGTTAAGATTTCCCAGTCTGTTGGATGTCTTTCTAGTTTACTAACTATGTCTGTTGTAGAGCTGACTCCATCTTGATTATTAGGTCAACCTGACCCCCAAATTCTGCTTCTGTAAATAGCTTGCTTAACTTGTTTGTTGCTTGCTCTGCCCCCTGAGTCAACCTCCTACATCTGTGCCATGCTTGCTTGTTAATGTTGCTTTCTCTACCCCCTGCATCAAGCCCCTACACTTGTGCTATGCTTTTACCTTTATAAACCCTAACTTAAGGACTGCTCGGGGTCATGGTGGCTGCTCCGGAGTCTGCCCTGTGTCCCTGGCTGGTCAGCCAGCTTTTCACTATCACAGATTCAGCTCCCGAGTCTATGCTGTGTCCCTGGCCAGTCAGTTCACTTTTTGCTTCCCCAATAAATCCATCTTTTTGCTTGAGACTGTCTCTGAGTGGTGGACTCTTGGAGGGATGGGAAATCCCTTCCCTCAAACCCGATAACATTTATAACCCTATAACATTGGTTTTGTGACCCAGAAGAGTCCTTAACCACCTTCCTTTTTGGAGGAAGATGCCAGGTGAAGAAAAGAAACCTCGGGAAGTGTAGGCAGAGTTGTAGGTGTGTGTGTGTGTGTGTGTGTGTGTGTGTGTGTGTGTGTGTGTGTGTGTGTGTGTGCTTGGTCTGTGTTTGTGCCTGTTTCTGGGCCTGTGGGCCTGTCTGAGTGGGCCCATCTGTGTGGTTCTGTCTGTATTGGAAAAGTGCACTGTTTGTGGGCCTAAGACAGAAAGAAGCTGGACACAGGAGCTCTCTAAGGCCACAGTGGTCATAGGATGCCTTGACCCTCTTCTGAAGGTCCTCATAGGGAAGGACATGTATGAATTTTGTCAAAAGAATAGAAATTTTTATCTTATTCCTCATTCTGTGTATGGTTGTGGCTATCTTTGTCTGTTCTTCTTTCTGCTTTTTCTTGCTATTATTGTGATTGGACTTTCCGGCCCCAGCTTTCCTGGAACTTGGATTCCTAGATCTCAGGCTCCCTCTGTAGCCAGGATTATATGTGTGAGCCACTTGGCGGCATTGGTCTGTCCATCTGAGCCCTTCTGAGTCCGTCCAAGTCTGTCCAAGTCTGTCCTTCCGAGTCCTTCCATGTCCATCCGAGTCCGACTGTCTGTCCATATGCCCGTCTGTCCGTCCAAGCTGAAGCCAACTTCCAGGTTTGAGGCTCCTCCCCTGAGCCTTAGGAAAACATTGGACACGCAGCATCTGCTGAGAAGCTTTCCCTAGACCTGGTTTTACAACATTTTATAGATTTCGAAAAAAGAGCTAAGTTATGTGGTGATTGTGTCTTCCCAGGAAAACTGATTACTTTCTGCTGGATTGCATGGCTCACCTTCGGTACTGGGTGGCCCTTGGTCCCCAAAAAACTTCAACCACAATTTGGCCTTGAAATCATGGCCAACACTTCCTAAACAGCTAAAGACCATCCTGCCTCCCCTAATGGAGGAGGAGGAGGAGGAGGGGGAGGGGAGGGGGAGGGGGAGGGGGAAGGGGAGGGGGAGGGGGAGGATATCCTTCTAAGGGATTCATGTCCCCTTCTGCTCTAGTGATCTATTCTTTGAGCCCAGTGAGAGGAGGCCAGAGAAGGAATGTGGAAGTTAGAGAAGGGTGAGTATGCCTTTTGCAAGGAGAGAGGGCATTGGAAGGAAAAATGCCAAAGTACTGGCCTTTAAAAAAAAATATTTTTGGAGTTACGAAGAAATTTTCTGGAAGTCAGTGTCTCTGTCCTGTTTTTTATGTTTTTTTTTTTTTTAGTTTTGTTTATCTTAGTCCTGAGTCTCTTGTTGTGTTCAGTCTTGTGTCTCTATATGGGAATCAGAGCCTCCTTTGTGCTGTGTCCCCTTCTACAAGGAGGCAGTTTGGAGTGTGCAAGCCACTGACGACATTTTACTAACGTCTAGCTAAGCCTAACAAATTGAAATTGTGAAGTGCTCCTGGCTAAAATTGGCTTAAGATAATCAGGCCCCCTGGTGGGCTAAGAGATCAGCCTCTGGTAACAGCCCTTCTTCCAAATGAAGGTAAATAAAGGGTCAATTGATATGTAAAATGTGCTAGTAAATTGGGCTAAAAGACTGTATTTAAGTACTGTCATGGGCTGAGTCTTACTCCAGGGAACCACCTTCCAGATTTCTCCACCAGAAAAGTATTTGATGCTAAAATGCTAAGACTAGCAAGCCCTAGAAAAATAGGTCTCAGTAAACTGCTTTGTTATCTTAAATTTTGATCACCTGCAAGTATAAGCTTGACAAATGTGAGTGTGAATATGTTCAAGATTAAAAATTGTCAGCATAGTGTGAAAATGTGGGTTTAAATTTAAACTGAAAAGGTCATCAAGTTTGGGCATTACCAAAAGTCTAACAGGATATTGCATTGTTTTAAAGAGAAAACAACAATTAAAAAGATTTCTCTAATTTGTGTTTGAAAATCTTGGTATCTTAACGCATAGGCTGTTTGCACTGTTATCGAGCTATCTGGTTTAGCAAAAAGGCATTGGAAACTTTAAATTTATTTCCACTGTTGACATTTGGGACTACATGTCAAATTTGGATGTAAAGGTTTACCACTGTTAAAGAATTGTTTGGGTTTCTCAGTCAGAAATCAATAGGAAAGGACAGGAAAAACTTGGGGCAGGCCTGTAAGCCTATCCTCAGGAGTGAGGAATGACCTGGCAAAGGTGCAGCTTAGCCATTCCCCATGGTGGCACAGGACCTAGTGGGGAATCCACGCATGGTGGGAAAGGCCATATGGGGAATCCATGCATGGTGGAGGAGGATAAGCTGGCACCAAGGCAGTTCATCAAGCTTTAAGGGATGGATGAGTAAATGCCCAATCTGTAGGACAAGCCAATAGAGGCCTTTCTTCATCCTGCCTTTTGCTTACAGGTGAACACTGGAAACCTGATGGTAAAAACTGGTATTTCTAAAACTGCCCCTTAGGATGGATTAAAACTGGAAAATCTTAAAGGAGTGTTAAAAAAGTTTATTTGTATGATGTAACTTGATTTTTGTGCTATTTTGCAATTTGGATGTATTGAAAAAGCGAAGATGCTAATTCTGGATTCTTGTGCTTGTAATTCTGGTGTTTGTAATTCTTGCATTAAGTAAAACCTCAATTGATTTCAGATGTTCTAGGCAGTAATTCAGATTGGAGAAAAAAAAAAAAAGGCTCTTTTAAAACAAGCAGCCTGAAGCAATGGGTACCTGTCTAGGCTTCAGAGTTCTTCAAATGAAAGCTAAAGCCTAAGTGTTAAAGCAGAGGTTTGTAAAATGCTTTAGAAATCAAGAATGCATTCTAGATCTGAAATTTGGAAGAAAAACTTGTACTGAATGTTTGTTTCAAAATGGATAAAGGAAAAACAGGGCTACCAAGATGATTAATTGCTACTCCAGTTTGCCTTGTAGGTTTTCTGTAAAAATTGAAGATAGGCTACAGAGAAGGACAGAAGATTCCTACAAATTTATCAGATGTAGCTTTGGCCCTTAATAAATTCCAGGTAAGAGCATGCTAAGAAATGACTTCTGTGTGGACCACCTTGTTGTGTTTAATTGGAATAAAGTGGCCTTTTGTAAGATTCATTGATCTGAAATCTGCGGCTAGAAGCCAGCCCAGGCAAAGAAAGGTCCCTGTGAGAGTCTTCATCTCTAATCATCCAGCAGAGTGCTGGTAACAGAGTTGTGAGTTGTGTGGAGCTCAAAGTGGCAGAGTGCTAGCCTTGAGCTGGAGAGCTGAGGCACAGCATTCAGGCCCTGAGTTCAAGTCCAGCAACTGTAAAAGTGTAAAAGTCACTCCTGGGACAAAAGTGATGGAGTATCCAGAGGCAGTGAGCCACTGCTGGGATGGCAGAGATGGTGTCAGATCCTAGAGTCACTTATGTTTGGCCCTTCAAAAGTTATTGATCAGAGCCTGGAGGTCCTAGAAGAATAGTTTGTAAAACATGCCTTTCTAATGCCCATGTCTGTCTAATTGGGCAGGAACTTGTCAGTCATCTGTGATAGAGGGTAGTAAAGCTAAGTTTGTCAAATGAGGGTATAGTTTAAAATCCCAACTGGCTATTGGAGCCACTGGGAGCCATTTCCCCTACCCATTTTGTTTGGACTTTGATCAAGGACGGTGTGATAGTCATCTGGAAGAATCTACATCTTCACCCTGAGCACCTCTACCGTGGTGAAAGCAGATGGGACTCCATCACACGCAGCTGATTCCTGCTGGAAGGCTGCTTTGGATTGGCTGAAACTAAGATTTGGGGGGGACATTATTTCTTAGTTGAATGGAGTGGACTCTCTATTAAGAAAATTGGATAAAGCATGTGTGGCAGGCTGTCACTCCCAGGTGATGCCCAGGGTGGGACATGTGTCCAAGTGTATTAGGGTGTGTCCAGATGGCTTAGGTTGTGACCTCAGACAAGGGAAAGAGATAACTGCCTCCAGGTGTGCCAGTTACCTAGGTAACTGGATGGAGCTTTAAAGAGGTGAGAACATCTGCTTGGAGCCCTCCTAGGAGTGGACCTCACAGATATTACTGGCCAGCCTTAGGCACTTAGAGGCACAAGAAACTGGATTGGCCCATGTGTTAAATGCGTTTTCATTTGTACAAAGAATGGGGGACATAAAACGGATGGTCCTATGCGTCCAGTACACATTCCTCAATATTAATGAAATAAGTCAAGCATTTGAATAGGCTGAAAGAAAAGGGGAGGGGGTTGTTGTAGAGGTGACTCCATCTTGATTATTAGGTCAACCTGACCCCAAAATTCTGCTTCTGTAAATAGCTCGCTTAACTTGTTTGTTGCTTGCTCTGCCCCCGAGTCAACCTTCTACATCTGTGCCATGCTTGCTTGTTAATGTTGCTTGCTCTACCCCCTGCGTCAAGCCCTTACATCTGTGCTATGCTTATACCTTTATAAACCCCAATTTAAGGACTGTTCAGGGTCATGGTGGCTGCTCCGGAGTCTGCCCTATGTCCGGTCAACCTGATTTTCAGTGTCACAGTTTCAACTCCTGAGTCTGTGCTGTGTTCCTGGCCAGTCAGTTCACTTTTTGCTTCCCCAATAAATCCATCTTTATGCTTGAGACTGTCTCTGAGTGGTGGACTCTTGGAGAGATGGGGAATTCCCTCCCTCAATCCTCATAACATTTCTTTGGATGCTCCTCTCTGGAAATGGATTCCAATTCAGGACTCGGGCCAGAATGATCTCCCCACAATTACTGTGCGAATCCACCCACCTCAGACAAAGAAATGGACCAGGACACCTAAGGGGAACCAACCATCAGGCAGAAACCTGGAAACCTAGGCCTGGAATCCAGTCTTCCCCCACACACAGAGTCCTAACAACTGAGTAGTAGGACACATTGCACTTTGCTGTGCAGAAACTTTTTTATTTTGATGTAATCTCTTTTATCAAGTCTATCTCCTATATGTTATTTCCTTGGGACTCTTTATAAAACGTTTTTGACTATACCTGTAAGTTCTATTGTCACTTCTACTCTCTCTTTTAGCAATTTCAAAGTATCAGGTGTGATGTTGAGGTCTTTAATCTACCTTGAGCTGATATTAGTGTATGAATCAGTGCATTAATTGAATTATTTCCCCTTGTTGATCTCAACTGCACATAAATTTGATCTTTTGGATAACTGCCAAATCTTAGATTTCCATTTGGCATGTTTTTTCCCATACTTTTGATGTTTTATTCTAATTCTTCTATTTTACCCCCACTCCTGATACCCTATTTTCTATTTCATTTATTCTATTTGTTACGTTGTCAACTGTTGCTTGCAATAGGGAAACGGAATCATTCCTTCTTCCAAGTTCTCTATTGAATTCAATTCTCAAGGTATTAATGCCGTCCTTCCATAAATTGTGCAGCATTTCAAACTTTCTCTTCATATCTTTCTGGGTGACCTATATATTCCTTGTCTTTTCCTCCTCATAATCTGTTTTAGGGTATCACCAGTAATTTCATCATGCAATTCCATCATCATTACTTTAATGGTCCTTTGTCCTCCATCTCATCTCCATCACTTTCATTGGGTGTACTTCCCTGGATCATTGATAGCTTTCGTATTTGGCTTATTGTCTTGATTCTTCATGAATTTTGTAATTTTTCATTGTTATTTACACATTTAAGTTCCGGGATTATGCAAATCATTCGGGTTGTGGTGAAATGTGGAGTGTGGTTCACTGGATGATCTCTATCAGACTTTGTGTTTCAGCTCTGAGTGGGTAAATAGTGCAATGTGTCCTACTCAGTTGTTAGGACTCTGTGTGTGGGGGCAGACTGGATTCCAGGCCTAGGTTTCCAGGTTTCCGCCTGATGTTTGGTTCCCCTTAGGTGTCCTGGTCCATTTGTTTGTCTGAGGTAGGTGAATTCGCATAGTAATTGTGGGGAGATCATTCTGGCCTGAGTCCTGAATTGAAATCTATTTCCAGAGAGGAGCATCCTGCACCCAGATCTTTTCTGAGCTTTGGGGGTATGCAGGTTCCCACTGTACTTTAATGGGAGGTTGTCCCTACCTGAGTCCTGAATTAGGGTAAGTGTGGGCCTCAAGTAGAGTGAACTCACATAGAGCAATGAGGGAGATTGTTCTCACTTGAATCCCTGGACTGGCACCTTCTTGTTCCTGTATTGGCAACTACTTCCCAGAGTGAGGTGCTGAGCCCTGGACTGGTGTGCTCCCAGATTCAGACTGACACTGGCATGCACTAATCCCTGGGCTGGGGCACACTTGGCAGACTGTCACACACTGTGCTGGGGCCCTGGGATGGAATGCATTTGTGCAATAGTACATGCTTAGTCCTAGTCTGGGTAGGGGGTGGGTTGACTGTGTTCAGGCCTCCAGGATAAGCATGAGCTTCTGAGGGGTGGGCTCTCATTGAGTAGTTAGGTTTTTCCGAAGACAGCCAGGGCTGCAGAGGAGGTAGGGTCCTAGTGCCCAAATAGTATTGGTCCTGGTGGTCTTCACTGGAAACCGATGGGAGAAAGAAAAGGGGTTCTTGCCTCTTTGACCCCTTCAAATATGGTGTTCCTTCTTGGGCAGGAGACAGGGTGTCCGGCACAAGCACTCTGGTCACCACCAATGCTGGTATCCCATGGTAGGGGTCCCTGACCAGGCATTCACATTTCCTGGTGCTGGTTTTGAGCTGACCTATAGTGTTGTGAAAGTTTTCCATATTTGGATATGATTGTCTCATAATGGTGATATGTACTGCTGTGTGCGCTTGTCATGGTCCCAGGACAGCCATGGGGCTGTTCTTATGGCTTAGCCATGTTTCCGGTACAGGATGGGGGTGGGGGCTGGGGAAAGCCCTTTGCAGATTTCCATCCTTGTATGCATTAGGTATAATTTCTTCATTGTTTTTGTGATTCTCTGTTTATATTTTCCCTGTTGCAGATTTCTTATGGTGAAGTAAGTGTTAAGACCCCAAATCTCTGATTAGAGAGAGCCAGGATGATTTCCTTTACCACCTTCTTTCATTTTTTCTTTATGCTGATTTTTTTAAGAAACCAAATATAACCTAGTTGCAATTCTGTTAGATTACACACATTCCAAACCAGTCAGAATCTTTTGAACTTTCAATGTATGTTTACATACAATTGCATATTTGTTGGGTCTTTTCTGCAGTTTATTGCTTTGTTAGTAATTATGTTACAGGACTTAACAAGCGTGCCCTGAAAACTGAAAAGCACAGTTATTTGTCAAAAAGCCAAATGTTCATATATGACTAAATATTTGCATTAAACCATTACATGATAGTGCTGTGAGGTAGATATCAGTACACCTGTGAACATAGACTTCATTAGATTTGCTAGCTTTTTGAAATTATCCACAACTTGTTTCATCAGTTACATTTAGTTGACATCAGCGGATGTACAATGATATATAGATACATATACTTACATATGTATGTGTATTTGTGTATTATATGTCTATGTGTATAAATACAGTATATATGCATATATGTGTGTATTAATTAACTAATTCTGTATTAAAAATCTCATAAATTAACTTCCATGACAGAATTTTTCTATTTTCTTCTTGTAGATATTGTTCATGTTGGACTTTATATTAATGCCCTAACCCTTGAGACAAGCCTCCAGACCTTTTTAATTTAGCTATTTTCTGGAAAGATTCTTATGCTTCACCTGAGGATTACCATGAGAATTAGGTTAGAATCTCAATCCCTTCCTATAGCCAGAACTATCAATGTGGGCCATCATATCTGCCTTGTTTGTTCAGATCGTCTTGCACTTTTTCCTATGTTGGACTTGAACCTGGATCCTTCTATCACCAATTCAACCAGTATGGATTACAGACATGTTTAGTTGTAACAGTCATAGAAATTTACTTTATTTTAGATTTCAAAGTGTTGAAGACAATGAATTAATGAACTGTCTGTTAGGTTTATTAAAATAGGTAGCCAATAAAGGAAAACGCCATGAGGTATTTAGGCAGGAGAGAAAGTTTATTCCCAAACTGCTGGCCTGGGGCCAAGGTGATGCATTGCTGGAGAGAGAAGGGGTCACCCTCATCTGGCCCTTCCTTATCTAGGGCAGGGGCACAGGGGGTGTGACTAGGTGGGTTAGGATGTGATCTCAACAAAGGGTGAAGTAACTGTCTCCAGGTATGCTGGTTACCCAGTTAACTGGGTGAAGACTTAACTATGTGAAGGGCATCTTCATGGAGCCCTCCCAGGGTGGACCTTACACTGTCTATATCTAGAAGATATAAAGCTAACACAAAACTCATTTTAATTGTAATTTATTTCAAAATTAAATCCCATTTTTCCATATCTAATGAATATTTGATAAAAATACTGACTATGCAAGATTTGCAAGCAAGATATCTTTAACAACTGAAAATCTCATCTATAAAAACATTGTTATTTGAGTCTAGTTGAAGATTAATAGATGTTTGGGCATTATTACTAAAGTTATTATTTGTAATAAAAGGTGCCATGTTGCACAATTAAGAAAAACCATGAACACTTCTTGGTATACTTTCTTATCATTATATATGAGTTCATTCACATGTGTCTAATATTTTTATTTTAAAATACATTAACTTCTGTCAGTGTTTTTTTGTTCCAGTTCTGATTATCATTGTTAGAATTTTATTGTTGTGTGCTATAAAATTCCATGGTACAGAACTACTAGCCTGGGATTTGCTCTCCTTGAGGCAATGGAATCCAGGTGGCATATAAAGGAATTTAATGCTAACTTCTTGAGGAGAAACAGAAAGTTCCTCGTTACTGTGATTTGGCACCCATTGAATTTCCTACAATTAAATGGAGCCGTGTTATTACTCTTGCCCAGTGAACTGTGGGTAGGATTGATGTCACTTCTTGGCAGGTGTAAATAAGAACATTACCAATCTCATTTCCAGCTCTATTGTGTACATTTCAGACACCACCAAGGTTGAAAGATGAGGAAAGACTCATTACCCAGAATCATTTGGAAAGGAGTTATGTGTTACCATGGAACACCAAATATGCCCTATCTTATATCCATGCCTCAAGATTGGCATTCTTACAACTCCTATTGTAAATGATCTATAGAAAGGCAGTAATTCAGTTATTTAATTTGACTGAGATACTGCCAAAACTTACTTTAACAAAATAAGAAATTGGGGAGAATCATAGAAGGGGTGACATTGAGCACAATGCATTGTACTTGTAAGCTGATTTGTTGAATTGAAACTATTTTGTACTATTACATAATGATAATAAGAAATGATATATTGAAGGCAAAAAGGTGTGGTTTCTTAAATCACATGCATATGCAAAAAGCCACAAACATTATTTATATATTGTCTCCATTGTTCATAATTTAAGTCCCTGAAAATTATAAGTACACTAGAAGAAAACACTCCCATCCACTGCAGTGGGTATAAATTTAATAGAGAAAACCTTCTGTATGCCACTAATCTGAAGTGGAACTGATAGAAAACACCAGGAACAGGAACTGTCACAACTCATCATAGTAAGGAAGAGGACACTGCTTCCTTTTCCCAAACTGAGAACATAAGGATCAGCAGAGCTAAGAAACTTGGCAAAGATCACAGAATTCTAAAAGCATCAGTTTGTCCTAAATGTTAATCTAATTACAGTCAGCACCAGTAAGAATCCAGTTAAATCAGAGCACATCACGCTCTCTTGAACTAGCAAGTAAGACCTCTGGCAAAGAGCTAATACAAAACTCAGAGAACAGATGTGTGCTGTGAGAGAACATGCTGTTTTTATAGGCACTAAAGTTTCTCTTAAAATAAAGACAGTCATTTCAAGTCTTTGAGTCATGGTTGGAGAAGCAGCACATAGAGGTGAGAGAGCACTTAAGGTCCTCTGGGAAAAGGGAAGAACTCGAAGAGATACTCTGGGGTGCAAGTCTTAAATACACAAATTAAAAATTTCCTGAAAACGGCAAATCAAACCTGCCTGAAATTGATCTGTAGCTACTTGGTATACTAGAGTATACCAAGTGTAGTCTTTGATCATGCTTGATATAAAGAGGGTAAGAAAAGCAGTCACCTTTCCACCCTTTTCTGTTCCAATCTCTGTCTCTCTGTCTGTATTTGTCTGTCTATCTGTCTGTCTCTCTCCTCTCTCTCTCTCTCTTTCTCTCTCTCTCTCTCAAACTTCTGTGAGTGCTTAGATTAGTTTTGATTCTGTAAGGCTCCTTTCCTCACTCTGTGGGAAGGAGTGATGAAATGGTCAAGTATTTAGATTTTTATGAGGCAAGCACTCTTGCCACTAGGCCATATTCCCAGCTTTTTTAGATTTTTAGTTTTGAGAACTTTTCCTAGTAACCTTTAAATTTGAATCCTAATTCTACTTATTTGTGCATCTTTAGTTAATACCTTAATTTGTTGAAGACTATTTTTTTCAAACAGACATATTAACTTCTAATTTAGCAAAATCTCATGATGTATTCAGTCAGTTTTGCAAACTCTGCCTCTCAGTGGGAGGTTGGTTACTTTCCTTTCTTGCCTTATGAAGGAAGTAAGAGCATATGGTCAGGTTAAAAGGGGCCTGGATTAAACCCTGGAGTCGTTTTTAAACTTTAACACATTGGTTCTAAAAATTTGTACATTAAGTGGATTTATAGATTCCCTAGTTAGGGATACTCTGTGGATTACAAGCCTTTAAAGATATTTTATTGAGACTTGGTAACTGTATGACATATTGACCATGCTGTTTTTAAAGAGTGTTGAAATCATTGGCTTTCAAGAATGGACATGTAGGGGCTGGGGATATAGCCTAGTGGCAAGAGTGCCTGCCTCGGATACACGAGGCCCTAGGTTCTATTCCCCAGCACCACATATACAGAAAACGGCCAGAAGTGGCGCTGTGGCTCAAGTGGCAGAGTGCTAGCCTTGAGCGGGAAGAATCCAGGGACAGTGCTCAGGCCCTGAGTCCAAGGCCCAGGACTGGCCAAAAAAAAAAGAATGGACATGTAACATTTTTAGCTCTGAAACTCAAATTCAAGCTTGAGACTCAACACTTTCTCTCATTTGCTAGCTGTATGAACTGAATCATGCCTCTAAACCTAACATGTAACTTTTTCCGGATCACGTCAGTTTACTACTCTGCTTATGTATTCACTTGTGCCTAATATATATCTTTAATTTCAAAGCTCAAGTCAAGCGTATTTTCCTCCTTCTGCAATAAAAATAGAACGTAGAGCTCCATTTTTATATTTGTTAACAGAGAAAATAATTTATTTTCTTGTACTTTAAAACACAACAAAATATTTATTCTTTCAACTGCCTATAAAATGCATGGAGTCTTAATACTGTTCATCAACTATTCTACTCTTAACAAAACATGAATCATTACTGAATTTTATGTTGGTATTATCATTGTCCCTAAGTGATCTCATTTCTAGTTAATGTCCTCACAGAATCCATTCTGCAAGAGAAAAGTAGAGTTGAAAATTCAAAATGTAAATGAGATCAGTACAAGCCATCAGAAGAATTCCTAGTCTCTCATCACATTCACAAGAGAATAGAATATATTGCCATTAAAATGGCCAGGAGACCTCGGTTGATCTGTTGCTCATTATCTCTAGGTCCCATCCTCGTCTTCACTCATTCAAGCAAGGCATGCTTTATTCCCTGATAGGTTATAACAGAAGAAGCCTGCATCAGTGAAATCTGGGGTGTTTTCACTTTCACAGTGCTCACTGCTCTCTTTCTATATCCCCATGTTTTTTCACAGTAAAATCTTCCTGCCACATTTTCTAAGCAATGAAAATGTTCTCCAAGTTATGTCTGTCCCCATTACTCCACTTTGTGCTTCTCCATAATTCTTATCACCATGTGAAATCCTTGATATCAAGTGTGTATTTATTTATTGCCTGGCACCCCAATAATGTAGTTTAACATCTGTTTTGTCAATTAGTATATCTTCAATTTCTAGAACAGTGATAGAGTCATTGTTTCAAAATATGTTCATTGAAAGACAAACAAAGGGAGAAAATAAAGGAGAAAATAATTTCCTTTCCTGTTATATTTCTTTTCTTTTCTTTTGTACTTTGCCAGTCCTGGGGCTTGGACTCAGGGCCTGAGCATTGTCCCTGGCTTCTTTTTGCTCAAGGCTAACACTCTACCTCTTGAGCCACAGTGCCATTTCTGTATATGTGGTGCCAAGGAATCTAATCCAGGGCTTCATGCATGATAGGCAAGCACTCTACCACTAAGCCACATTTCCAGCCTCTCCCATTATATTTCTGAAGAGAAACTCTACCAGGGTCAGCAACTTATTTCCATCATAGCTCATTTACAGTATTTATTGGATATCTTGAAGAAAGAGAGACAGAAACAGAGAGACAGTGACAAAATACAATGGAGAGAAATAAGGAAAGAAAGATAGATGGACAGTCAGCTAGAGAAGATTCACTGTTGTAATCAAACCAATCTCCCTTCACATAGCATTTGAAATAACTAGAAAGCTTGAATAAGTGATGTGGTTTTAGTAGTTTGCCAAAAGCTATTGTGCTGATTTTGCAAGGTAAAGGACATCACCCAAAGTGAGCATTGGATGTTTCTGCTTTGGATTATGTCATTATGTAATAAATTACCTGTTCAGCACATTGTGAATTGTTCTATCCTTAGAAACATGAGGACCAGAAGTTTCTGTCCTGGGGTAATTTTGTAGAACCATAGTGAATCATTTTTCTTATTAGTCATAGTTAATAACAGTAAGCAAAATAGTAAAAGTAATATGAGAAAAATAATATTGGGCAAAGAAAGAATTAGAAGTTAAGAAAAAGTATTTGTTGGGTTCCTACTATGTTAGAAGCATTGCATAGGTCTTATCTTTATCCTGAGACAGCCCCATGAAATATTAGTATTCCTACACAATAAAAGAAGTATCAAGCTTGATAAAGTTAAGTGTTTGATTCCTGATTGCACTTGATTCCTGTGAATCCTCTTGAATATGCTCTCTTATTTGCAAAGTCCTCACTCCCGCATATCTTTAAGACCAAAGGAATAACGGGCCTGTCTAGACAGAAGATATCCCTAAAGTGTATTATAGAATATATGGTTTTATTATTAACAATGAAAAAATTGCTCCACTAGTATATAAGGAATTGATGTAGAACAGGATGTCTCTAAAAAGTGAATCAGGTTCAAAGCAATTCAATCTGCTGTCAACGTGATATCCTAGTCATTATTTTCATGTCTTTCAAACTGTAAGACTATGTAAATAAGTTAAGAATTACCTCTCCTATTTTCACAGGAGTATTTGCAAAGTTCCTGCTGAATCAGAGAATGAACTCCAGACAGCACTCATTAATTTTAAAGGTTATTGTAGTCATTAGTTTCTGTCAATTCACAATTGCTTTAAGTGAGTCTAGGATATTTTAAGTTTCCCAATTGTGCTACGTCTACATTTGTCTTGAAAATGCAATGCTTTATCATTCTACCTGGCAGTAGTTTGACTTTTCCTATGTATTGCATATTGCAGGATTCATAATGGTAGTTAAATCTTTTCCTTCAAAACAGTTGGTTATTTCTTTTCTTTTCTTTTTTTTTTTTTTTTTTTTTGGCCAGTCCTGGGCCTTGGACTCAGGGCCTTAGCACTGTCCCTGGCTTCTTCCCGCTCAAGGTTAGCACTCCGCCACTTGAGCCACAGCGCCGCTTCTGGCCGTTTTCTGTATATGTGGTGCTGGGGAATCGAACCTAGGGCCTCGTGTATCCGAGGCAGGCACTCTTGCCACTAGGCTATATCCCCAGCCCTGGTTATTTCTTGATACTCTCAAAGTGATAGACTTTTTCCTTATAGTTACTTATTAAAACTTTTTAAACTAATATGGCTGGATCTTAATTTTTAGTTCTTCATGACATAATTCATACAAGGTATGCATATGGACAATGGCTATCCCTTGACTACTCTAAATTATGCTTTGGGTACTGTTAAGTACTTTATATATACTGTATTTTTCCTTATTGCATGTTGTCTGCCAGGTATGTGCTATCTCAATTTATCCAGGACTATGCATGAAATGCTTACAGATTGTGACTTGCTCATAGAAAACTGGCAAAGAGAAACCACCTCCAAGTCTGTTTCAATGATTGCGCTTATTGTCCTTTCACTTAGTCTCTTTGTGCCATGAGTTTATTTGTTAATCCATCAAAATTAAATAATACCTGCTACATTTCAAATATAAGAATGTTGAGAAACTAGCTGAAAAGGAAAAATATTTTTCAGTTAAATCAGTGAAAGTAGATTAAAAGAGGAAGAAGCAAATTCATAAGGCTGCTCCCAGAACTCCACACGATGGAGAGACAGTCCTTTGGCTCTGTATAGCACCTTTCATCTCCCTGAACACTGCACAACTGTGTGGCAATATTCTTACAGAGCAATCCAGAGGGCGTCTACATTTGGCAAATGAAACTACTAGTTAAAAGCCTTGCTCTGTGAGAACAAACTCTCATTTCATAATAATGCCCTGAGAGCAGGCCCCTGTTCTCAAAACTTACTAGATCCTTCCTTTTCTCCAATTACCATTTTATGGGCTTCACATACACAGCAGAAGGCTTCAGGTAATAGAATACCATCTGAACCATGTGGTTCTGAATAGTAATTGCACCTTGGCAATGAAGATCCATTACTAACAGATCTAGTTTCCATTTCCTCTGTAAAAAGGGAATGCTAAACCCAGGCAGTGTCACATATTGTAAGCTGCAAACATAAATTTCTTAGTATAGTAGATGTTTCAAGGGACAGTATCTTCACTAAGGCCTTTTCAGGCATTTTACCTAAATAATGTGTACTTTGAGGCCAAGTACAAAAGTGTTATATGCATAACTTACTGTTATATCTTTCTAGAGTCAAGAATAGACAAAAGTATGAGAAGAACAGTCAAAACGCAGAAGACAAGAATTGTCTGCTTTCAAATCTCAATTTTAGTCAGGTGTGTATGCTCACACTTGTAATCCTAGCAACTCAGAAGGCTGAAATCTGAGGACTGAGATTTGAAGCCAGCCCAGCTAGGAAAGTTCCTGAGACTCTTATTTCTAATTAATGACCAAAAAGCTGGAAGTGGATCTGCGTTTCAAGTGATAACATGCTACCCTTGAGCAACAAAGCTCAGAAACAGTTTCCCAGGCTCTGAGTTCAAGCCTTAGAATCTGTATGTGTGTGTGTGTGTGTGTGTGTGTGTGTGCATGTGTGTGTAAAAAAGCAGCACACACACACATACAAACACACACTCACAAATCCTCAGTTTTGAATCAATGCCAATGAAGTGTGCTTTACATCTTTATATTTTAATGAGTTCTGAGAGGAATTTCACAGCTCTCAAAATACATAATGCTGTAAATTCTTCCAAAAGTAGCTTCCTAGTCCTTGGCTGTCCATTCACCCTCTACTACTCTATAAAGGAAAACATCAACCTGCTTTTTATAAATGTAAATAAGGGGGATTCAGTATCATATATTCTACTGTGTCTGGCCTCTTTCATTTAGCTTATTAATTCTAAGATTTATTCACATCATTGCCTATGTCAGCATTTCATTCATCTTAATTCCCGAGTAGAATTCAAGCATACAAAACAAGTTTATTATTTTCCCATTCAACTCTTCATGGATATTTGCATTTTTGTGAGCTGTTTCTGGTTCTCACTTATTAGGACCAAAGCTTCAAAGAATGTTTAATTACAAGTCTGGATGAATATGTATTTTAATGAGCTCAGAGACAGGGCTCAATGTATTATACAAGGAGAGATTAAAATATTAACAATCTGTCACAGTTTTCTAAAGTTTCTGTACAGGTTTTCATTTCTACCCGTCCATCTCTTCAGTATTTGTTATTGACAGCATTTAAAACTTTAGTCAACTTAGAAGTGGCACTGTGGCTCAAAGAGGCAGAACACTAGCCTTGAGCTGAAGAACTCAAGGATAGGGGCTGGGGATATGGCCTAGTGGCAAGAGAGCTTGCCTCCCATACATGAAGTCCTAGGTTTGATTCCCCAGTACCACATATACAGAAAATGGCCAGAGGGGGCGCTGTGGCTCAAGTGGCAGAGTGCTAGCCTTGAGCAAAAAGAAGCCAGGGATAGTGCTCAAGCCCTGAGTTCAAGGCAGAGGACTGGCAAAAAAAAAAAAAAAAAAAAAACTCAAGGATAGCACCCAGGCCTCATGACCAACCAAAAAATAAAGTAAACTTTAGTCATCTTGATTAGAGTTGCACTACAATGTTTTTAAATATATATTTCATTTAATTATACAATTTTATGAACTTTTAGAAAATGGCTCATAGTGTAACAATTACACAGATAAAAAAGTTCGATAGAAATAATAAAAAATACAAAATAAGATAATTATACACATTAAACCTGAATGAGAGTTTCAATATTGAAGGAGTGTTATACTCATTCAAATAATAGGAAACCCTGGCTCATAAAAACAACTTGGAACAGAGGACATCTGCATGGATGAATAGAGTACATCCTTCTTAAATCCACATCAAATACAAAGTCCCAGAGACTTTTCACTCTTTTGTGATGATCCACATTTTTTTCTTCTTTTTTTACCGTTAAAGTGAAGCACAGAGGGGTTATTGTTTCATATGTAAGGCAAGTACATTACTTATACAACTTGTTACCTCCTCCCTCATTTCTCCCCCATCTCCCTCTTCCCCAGTTCCCTTCCTCCCATGAGTTATACAGTTAGTTTGCAGCAGTTGGTTTTATAAGTATCGCTTTTTTGATGGTTTGTCTTTTTGTCCTTTGTCTTTCATTTTTGGTATTCCCTTTTCTTGCCCTGGTTCCAATGCATGTCTCTACATTATCTGGGGTACTAACATCAGTTACAGTAATAGCAGGAGTAAAACCACATGAGGGGAATACAAAAGAACAAAAGTTACAATTTCACTAGGTATGTTGAAGTTAACTACAGCAATGATATACCACTTATTTCCGTAACATAGAGTTCATTTCACTTGGCATTATCTTATGCGTTCATGTGGGCATTGCTATTGAGTTGGCTCTGCTACCTATCCTAGATATGTATTACTTATTCCCTGTAAGGGAAACCATAGAGTTCATGTTTCTTTGGGTCTGGGTCACTTTATTTAGTATGTTTTTTTCCAAGTCCTTCCATTTCCTTAAGAATGGGGCAGTATCATTCTTTCTGATAGAGGCATAGAGTTCCATTGTGTATATGTATCACATTTTCTTGATCCACTCATCAGCTGAGGGGGATCTGAGTTGGTTCCATGCTTTAGCAATGAAAAATTGTGCTGCAGTGAACATAGTTATACTGGTGGCTTTAGTGTGGTCTTGCTTGTAATCTTTTGGGTAGATGCCCAAAAGTGGGGCTGCTTGGGAGCTCTGTATTTAGCCTTCTGAGGAATTTCCACACTGCTTTCCAGAGTGGTTGAACAACTTTGCATTCCCACAAACAATGTTTCCTTTTGGCCACATCCCCTCCAGTATTTGTTATTATTATTCCTGATAATGGACAATCTTACTGAGGTGAGGTGGAATCTAAGTGTTGTTTTGATTTGCATTTCTTTTATGGCCAGTGATGTATAGCACTTTTTCATGTGTCTCTTGGCCATTCTCATTTCTTCTTTGGAGAAGTCTCTTTTTAGGTCTTTAGCCCATTTGTTGAGGGAGCTGTTGATGAACCACATTTTTATATAGTCTTATTTTTCCTTTCATATGTACTCTACTCAGTCCCCAAAGACAGGATTGTTTCCAGGTTCGAAGGCAGAAAACACGTCTACTTCTACCCAACCTCTGTGAGCACTGAATGCTATTAGCCCTGATTGGTGGTTTGTTACCCAATGTTGACAAGGTTCTTCATATACACCTGCTCACAAGTTCTCATCCAAAGGCCTAAAGAAGAAATGTTGCTTAATTCGTTTGCCACCCTGTTCTTTCTTGTGTAATATTTTCTAACTGCAAACTCTAGGTTTCTTGGTGTTATATGGACTGAACTAGAATAACTCAACTGTGGAGATAAGCCACAGTGTGCCTAGATTCCTTCTCTTTATATCACTGTTTGAAAATTCTCTCAGTGAGGCAAGTTCAGTCAATCTTAGAGCTTGTTTTGATTATTAGACTTTTGTCAGGAAATTCTTCTTTGCATTGCATTGAATCGCATCTCTACTTTTGCACATTTGAGTTGTTGTTTTTTTTTCCTACATTGCTGTTTATGTTTGTAGCAATATGGTGGCTCCATCTTAGTAAAAAATGAAATTATCTCTTATAAAGATATTCATCAGAAATTCTCTAATGACCAGAGATATTTTTCATTTGGTTATGTGACTATTGTTACTTTTAGATCCTCTTTGGTAAAGTGCCTCAAGATATTTGAACTATTAACAATTCTAAGGTTATTATTAGACCAATATACATATAGCCTATTTTATTGCTCTGAAGTTACATACACAGACACACACACATGCACATATTTGATATTTGATGTATATGTGCTGTTGTTGCTTTTTGTTTGTTTTTGTTTTTGTTTTCTTAGGGCTTGGACTCTGGGCCTGGGTACTGTCCTTGAGTTCTTGAGATCAAGATTAAATCTTGAGCCACAACACTACTTCTAGTATTCTGGTGGTTAATTGGAGATAAGAGTTTCATGGACTTTTCTGCCCTGGGCTGACTTTGAACTCTGATACTCATATCACAGCCTCCTGAGTAGCTTGGATTACAGGCATGAGGCACCAGTGCCCCGGTACTAATATGCTTTTTAAATTATGTATTTCTAAGTTTATGTGTACTTTTAAACTACACAATTTAATAGTCATTTTTAACACATTTCAATGAGAATTATGTTTAATTTTATGAATTTCTATCTCTCAGATTTCAATAATGTCCTTGGTGTTTGTCTTTAGGAAATCTGCCTACATCCAATGTTACAGAGTTTTTTTTTTTTTTACATTTTGTTGTATGGACTTTCTCTTCTTTGCTCATATATTGTTATTGTTTCAGCATTATTATTTAGGTTTGAGGTTTAACTTCATTGTATATATTATATTTAGTATAGCTTAATATTTATTTTCCTTATATGCAGATATCAGTTCTAATAGAATTTTTTAGAAAGATTTTACTCATTGAATTGCCTTGATATCTTTGCTCAAAATTAATTGGCCACAGTTGTGGGTCTATTCTTGAATTCATTGTTCAGTTCCATTCACTTATATGTGTATTATTTCCATTCTAGCATACTCCTTTTATTAATGTAGCTTTAAAATAAGTCTTGAATTTAGATGTTGATAAATAAAAAAAAATAAATTGAGCAAGAGTAGTTTCAGCAATTGTTGTGTGCCTTAGAGTGACATTATTGCAAAAAAAAATAATGTCACCTGTTTCATCAATAGAATCCTTGCCTAGGAGATAACTATATAATATATTAAATATAATTAATAATTAGGCAGAATTCATTTCTTAATATATTTTACTATTACCACTAATTCTTAATATACAGATTTCTTGCATCTTCAGCTAAATCAGAATTTTTGAATTTTTAGATAATTTCAAGTTGTGGAAGCACTTAGCTGTTATCTCTACAATTAATTGGTGAAATAAACTTATCATGTGTGATTTATAAGAATTTAAACCTTTATCTCTGTCTTCAGTATCCAAATTGGCTATTGGGAGAAGGATAGATAAGTATAAAACAGAATGGTTGATCAATGTTGTCCTAACAAAGTATACACTCTTGAAAATAGAAGTAGGAAAATTGATTGACAGGAAAGCAGGGAAGCAGATGGATAGATAGGAGAGAAGGGAGAATAATGGAAGGAGTGCCTCTGATTAAGATGCATTATATACATGAACATGTTAAGCAGAAACTCCCTTGTATACTCATTTGATTTTTAAAAAATTAAATAAATAGTAGCTAAGCAGGTAATATACAAGTATTATTAGAGTTAGATTTAAGTCACTATAGAAAAGTGTAATTATTTTTAAAAAGGAAGAAATCAGCACAGTTGTGGCAGAACTATATGACTGGAAAGGACATGAGTTAAAAGGAACATCTTTTCATGTGGATAGCACTGGGCTAAAAATTGACATGTGGTGATGAGATAGATTGAATATAGTTACAGTCATAAACAGTGGCCTTCCCCATGTGAATAAAACAAATGGCCTATGTATCCTATTTTAACATATTGACAATATATTATATAATATAGAAAAAGTGATATAAATAAATAATGCCTTTGGTTTTGTGGTTGTATGATTTTAAAGTTTGAGAAGGTACAGGGAAACTAGAAAAATATTCCTAGAATTTCCTTTCTGGAAGTCATCCAGTCCAGTTTCATTCTCATATAAATAGCCTAGAAAATTAGTCATCCTTATTTTCCATTCAATTATAGGGACTTTGTCACCCAGTGCAGTATAATATCTCATGCTTTGTCATGTTCTGTTACTTATATGATGCTTTTACACAGTGATGCTATTACATTTTCCTGTAATCAATAGTTACTTATAGCATGAAGAATATTTCTTAACTAGTTCCCTTTGCTGCATAGAAACAAGTATCACACCTCAAATGTTTACATTGCTGAGACAAATACTTATAAACTGTTTCCCCAAGCTTGATGTTTTCCTCTCCACATACAGCGTGTTTTGTGTTTATCTTAATAAGCAACATAGACATGCACTCCTGACTCTAAGTGTAGCCAGATTACTGCAGATCATGATAGAATAATTGCCTCCATTTTTATGGCCACTATATGTTTGTTAATGGAGCAGAAGCCAGCACTAATTTTTATGAAAATCACATCCTGAAGTTGATCTTTACTTTGATATAGCATAATAGAGCAGAAAGGCCATAAAGTATGAAATTATGGAAACCTATTTCTTTGTTCAACTAACACTAGCTCCAGGACAAATATTTCAGCTCCCTTGGTTTCAATTTCTCCCTACTGAAATAAAGAATAAAATCCCACACTTTTCAGGGCTAAAGTATGAATAAGTTTAGGTAATGTATGCATTATGACAAGTGTAGTGGCTGTTCAGTAAATGTTAATGAATTTTTATTCTGCTTTGATATTCTCACAAACAGCTGCAGCAAGAGCTCACATAGGTTTTGATAAGTAGGTTGAACAAAACAGTGTAAAATCATAACATTAGCACATGATGTGATGCACTTTCCACCTGCCTGAAACAGATCCATAAATCATACTGACCACCTCATCCCAGTAAGAATGTTCAATATCAGGAATCCTAATAATAACAAATGCTGGAGGGGATGTGGCCACACTACATTGGGAACCATATTACATTGTTTGTGGGAATGTAAACTTGTTCCACCACTCTGGAAAGTGGTATGGAGGTTCTTCAGAAGGTTAACATAGAGCTCATCTATGACCCAGAAGCCCCAATTTTCGACATCTACCCAAAAGATTACAAGCAAGATCAACCTAAAGCCACCAGCACAACTATGTTCATCCCAGCACAATTTGTCATTTCTAAAATATGGAACAAATCCAGGTGCCCCTCAGTAGATGAGTGGATCAGAAAAATGTGGTACATACACACAATGAAATTCTGTGCCTCTGTCAGAAAAAATGGCATTGCCCCATACATAAGTAAATGGAAGGACTTGGGAAAAGCCAGACCCAACTAAACATGGAATCTATGGTTTCCCTCATAGGAAATAATTAGTCTGTGTTTAGGTTAGTCATAGCAGAAGATCACACTAGCCCAATAGATATGCCTATGTGAACATATAAGGTGATGCTAAGTGCAATGAACACCACATTATGGAAACAAGTGGTATATTATTGTTATAATTATTTTCAACATGCCATGTAAAACAGTACCCTTCTTCTTCTTCTTTTTTGCTTCCATATTCCCTTCATGTGGTTTTACTCCTGCTATCACTGTATCTAATCTTAGTACCTTGGATACTGTATATATGTGTATTAGAACTAGGGAAGGGTAAAGGAATACAAAAATTGAGAGACAAAAGATAAAAAGACAAGCCATTCCAAAAGCAATACTTACAAATCCATTTGGTGTAAATAACTGTACAGCTCATGGAGGAGAGAGGGAAAGGAGGAGAGGGAGGGAGAAATGAGAGGGGAGATAACAAATTGGATAAAAAATGTACTCATTGCCTTACATATGAAACTGTAACCCCTCTGTACTTCACTTTGACAATAAAGAAAAAACACATTTATGAATAAAAAAAATCATACCCTGGGTACAGGCCAAGTCAGAGACTCACAAATAGCCAATTACTACTAGCTGGCCCCCAATGGTATGGATTGTCCACCAGGACATCTAAGAAATATATCAAATGGCTTTTAAAAATAATCCAGATACACAGGAGGAAGACAATAATGCCCACTGTCTCCACTCCTCTTCAGTATAGTACTACAGCAATCCAGAGCAATAAGGCAAGTGGCAAATATAAAGGGGATTCAGATAGGGAAAGATGAAGTAAACCTATCACTCTTTGCAGATGGCATGATCCTGTATTTAAAGAATCCCACAGACTCTACTCCCAAGTTACTTGAGCTGATCCAAATGTTTGGCAAAGTAGTAGGATATAAAATAAACCCTCAAAAATATATGGTGTTTCTGTATGCCAACAATGAGGACACCAAGGCTGAAATCAGTAAACTAAATCCTTTTGCAGCAGCCTCAAAAAAATACTTAGGAATATCATTACACAAAAAGTAGAAGGCCTCTACAATGAAAACTTTAACAACCTGAAAAAGGAAATTAAAGCAGAACTAAAGAAATGGGAAAACCTCCCATGCTCCTGAATTGGGAAGATTAACATTGTGAAAATGGTAATGCTGCCAAAGGCTACCTACAAATTCAATGTAATACCCATAAATAATCCAACAACATTTTTTAATGAAACAGAATAATCCAAAAATTCATATGGAAAAATAAAAGACCCAGAATACTAAGCAGGAAGAGCAGTGCTGAAGGAAAATTCTACTACAAAGCTATAGAAATAAACACAGTTTGGTATTGGCACAAGAATAGGCCTTAGGACCAAAGGAATACAACTGAAGAGCCACAAATGAGCCCTCTGATCTATAGCCACCTAATCTTTGATAAAGGAGCTAAAGAATAGGATGGAAGAAAGATAGCCTCCTTAACAAACGGCACTGGCAAAATTGGTTAGACACCTGTAACAAACATGCATCACCCTGCACCAGAATCAAGTCCGAATGGAACAAAGACACTGAGGTAAAAGCAGATGCTCTGACTTCTGGGAAGACAGCAGAGGAGCAGCAGAACCCAAGCTAAGCTCCCTCCAACATCCCAGTTTTAGCACTCCAGAGAAAATTTTATTCCTAGAAAGACAGATCAAGTAAGGTATAACAGTATAGGGATTCTGGCCAGAAAGGAAAAATAAACTTTGCTGGCCTGAAAACACAGATTTGAGCTCTGGGCAACATCCGGCCACCATGCCAGTGCTGCCACAGTGCCCAGCATTCCTTGCACCTAAAGCACACAGCTTCCTGCTACCAGAAATAAATCCTCCAGACAGCAGTCAGACACAGATCGCAGGCTGAGGATGGATGGGCCAAAATCACAGAGAAAGCATGAATATACAAAAGACGTTCTCATTTGGCTCACAGAGTAGCATCTGCAAGCATCTGCCCTTCTCCCACCACCAGAGAGAAGTGCCATCTTTGACTCTGGCATAGACCTGGTCAGACCAGACTGGAACTAAAGTGAGCCACAGGAAAGCGAGGACAAAGGGGCTATCTTTGAAAAGAGCAAGAGGGACTGGCCAGTGAGATCCAGCTCCTCCCAGGAAAATGAACCCCACACAGGTGGGAGGGTCATTCCTGGCCCACAGCTCACAGACTCAGGTGAACTCAACCAGAGTTGCCTAGCTCCACCCCACCCCACTCCGCCAATGCTGCAGCTGTTGACTCTCCAGCAGCCGGAATTTCTAAAATAAAACCAAAAGCGCCAAGAAGCTACTGGCAGAATGGAACAAACAAATGAGAGAGTAAATGGTTCCCGAGACAGATAAATGGCCCCATTACAGAGAATGCCCAATTCCTACCAGAAAACCAAGCTAAATTCCACAGCTAGCTCTTCCCAGGAAAAGATTGCCCCACTCAGGATGGAAGAACTTCCTCAGCGAGTTAAACCAGGCCCAAGGCGCACTGCCCTGCTGAGTCTGCAGCCTAGTCAGAGGTAGGCATTAAAGGCCATGGCCCCACAGCAGACAGAAGGAGACATGCTTCCTGAGATGGCTCATCGTCCCCCAACTACAGAGGACACACAACCTGCAGGCTGTGTGTATCACAGAGCCCCAGCATTCAACTAATATGGGAGGGTAGTCAAAGCAGATCCACCCACTCCAAGCAGAAAGCAAATAAAACCAGCCACGCAGCAGGAAGCAGACTGTAGACAATCTCAAGGAAACCAGAGACTGCAAAGAACCTACCCAAACAAGGAAGGCTCCATTTTTTAAACATTTTTTTACACCTTTTTATTTTTTATTTTTCATTTTTGAGTTGTCTTTGTTTCTTATTTTTGTTTTTGGGTGTTTTTTTTGTTTGTTTTGGGTTCTTATTTGGTTATACTTTTTTTTTTTTGTTTTGTGTGTTTGTTTTCCTATATTTTTTCTTTGTTTCTCTTGTCATATTTTCTTTCTTGAAAATTACTTTCCTTTGACTTATACCTTTACTCTTTTCTGTTGGTGCTCCATTGTCTATCATTTTTACTTTGTTCTTTCTACCTTGTTCTTTTCTACTCTTCTCCACCTTTTCACTTCACTGAAACTAAACAAAAATTATAATCCCCCATTCATTTTACTCCATTCTCTTCACTACCCCAAACTTACCCTCCTAAATTTACTTCCAGGAACGCCAGACTCCATTGACCTCTGGTTATCATCAGACTAGACAGAAGGTATTCCTGTTCAATCTAAGTGAGTCAAAGGGGTTATTAGAGAAATCCCAACAGTTCAAAAAGAAATAAATATAAGAACAAAATTGCTCATATGGTTATAATGGTAAATAAGTAACTACTGAATACAGGGCTCAGGGTTGGTTGTTATATTAAAATTGTATTCTTTGGGGACACAAAATCTGCTTTTATACACAAAAAAGAGAGGGAAGGTATCTGTATACAATTGTGAACTTCCAAGATTTATAAAGCAGTGCTTGGTAAGGTCTTCTTTGGGTCTTTAACGGTGCTCACTGGTGCTTTTAAATTGACATTTCCAGTCCAAATGGGCAGAACAAGCACAAGAAAAATGTCTAGCCAGGGAATCTCATCTCCCACTCAAAACAAGCAGGAAGCAGAGCAGTAAATCAAAGACCTAGAAGGGATTACTCAAAGTGCTCTACAAACTCTACTGATAAAAATGTTGAATGAAAAGTTTGAATCTCTTCAGAAAACTATTCAAGTGAATGAGGAGGTGAATCAAAGATTAATAAATCAATCTGCCCATAAATTAATAGAGGATTTCATGGCCTCCACAAATAGAAAGATAAATGAACTTCAAGAGTTCCATGAAAAGATAACTACCCAGATAAAAGATTTGAGAGACAGCACTCAGAACCAAATTAATGAAGTAAAGAAGTCCATACAGGACCTAAAAGAAAATTATAACAAAGACATGGAAGCCATCAAGAAAGACCAGTCAGAAGGAAGGGAGATTTGAAATCAAGTAGCTAGCCTACAGAGCAGACTAGATGAAATTGAGGATCGAATCTCAGGAACTGAAGATTCCCTAGAATCTATGGAGAAAGAATAAATAAAAAAAACCTGCAATACAAAACCAGTGCAATCAGCAAAACAGATCACTTCAGATGCTCCAAGATACAACCAGGAAGCCCAATTTAAGGCTAATAGGTATCGAGGAAAACTTGGAGAAAGAAGTTAAAGGAATAGATAACATCTTCGACAGAATAAAAGCAGAGAACTTCCCAAATATCCAGAAGGATAGGCCTATACAGATACAAGAACCATTTTGAACCCCAAACCGACCAGACAAGAATAGGACATCCCACCAACACATTGTGATCAAAACAGGATCAATAGAGACCAAGAATCCTTAGAGTTGCTAGGGAGAAGAAAATAATGACATATAAAGGAAAACCAATCAGAATGACCCCGTACTTCTCAGCAGAGACCATGAAAGCAAGGAGAGCCTGGAATGAGGTAGGCCACACTCTATAAAGAAAAATACCTATCAACCAAGAATACTTTCCCAGCTAAACTCTCATTCATAGCCAAAGGTCAAATAAAAGTCTTCCATTGTAAGGAAAAACTGAAACAATATATATCCACCAAACCAGCATTACAGAAAATCTTCAAGGATGTCCTACACATGGAAAATAATCAAGATCACAATAAAGACAGAGAAATGAACCCTAAATAGAAAGCAGGAATATTATATCAAGAATTGGGAAGACACAGCCTTTAACAAGATCGCTGTAATGAAAGGAACAAACAATCATCTCTCAATCCTAACTCTTAACATTAATGGACTTAATTCTCCAATTAAACGACATAGGCTCACAAGCTGGATTAAAAATCAAGATGCATCTTTCTGCTGCCTCAAAGAGACACATCTACCCAGCAAAAGCAAACATTTTATAAAAGTGAAAGGCTGGAAGAAAGTATACCATGCAAATGGCCCCTGGAAAGAGGCCGGAGTTGTAATCCTAGTATCAGATAAAATTAACTTCAAATTAAAAAACGGTTAAGAAGAGACAAAAAAGGCTACTACATACTAATAAAGGGATCTCTCCTACAGGAGGATATAACTATCCTAAATATCTGCGCCCCAAATACAGGAGCACCCAACTTCATCAAACAAACACTACTGACTCTAAAAACATTCATAGATCCAAACACATTGATCGTTGGAGACTTTAACACTCCACTGTCACCTCTGGACAGATCAATACACCAAAAAACGAGCAAAGAAACCTCAGAAATAAACAACTACATTGACCAACAAGACTTAACCAACATCAACAAAATATTCCATCCAGCAATAACAGAATATACATTATTTTCAGCAGCACATGAAATATTCTCCAAAATAGATCACATCTTAGGGCACAAAGAAAATCTGTACAAATTCAGAAGTATAGAAATCATTCCTTGCATTCTCTCAGACCACAATGGAATAAAATTAGAGCTCAACTCAAACAGCCACCACAGAAAATCTAACAATTCATGGAGACTAAACAACACATTGGTGAACCACCAGTGGGTCATTAAAGAAATTAGAGCAGAAATTGAAATGTTTATGTAATTAAACCAAGATGAGCACACAAGCTACCAGCTCTTTGGGACAGAGCAAAGCAGTACTCAGAGGATAACTTATATCTCTGAATGCCTATATCAACAAACTGGAGAAATAGCAATTCAACAACTTAAGGAATCACCCTGAGCTCCTTGAAAGGGAACAATAAGCCAAACCCCAAGCCAAAAGACAGAAGCAAATAAAAAATATTAAATCAGAATTAAATGACTTGGAAACCAAAAAAAAAAAAATCATAAGAATCAACAAAACAAAGAGTTGGTTCACTGAAACAATTAACAGGATAGACAAACAACTAGAAAATCTGACCAAAAAACAAGGCAGCACAGCCAAATAAACAAGATCAGAGATGAAGCAGGTAACGTCAACACAGAAACAACAAAGATTAAAACACAATAAGGGAATCTTTTGTAAAACTTTCTGCCAACAAATTTGAGAACCTGGAAAAATGGATGAATTCCTAGCAAAAATTGATATGTCCAAACTAAACCATGAATATTTAAACCTCCTAAACAGACCCATATTCAGGATTGAAATGGGAACTGCAATAAGAAATCTCCCATCCAAGAAAAGCCCAGGTCCAGATGGATTCACAGCAGAATTCTACAAAGCCTTCAAAACAGAACTCACACCAGTATTTCTCAAACTCTTCAAGGAACCTGAAAGTGAAAGTTCGCTATCAAACACATTCTATGATACCAGTATCACCCTTATTCCAAAACCACACAGGGACTAATCAAGGAAAGAGAACTAAAGAACAATTTCCCTGATGAACATCCATGCAAAAATTCTCAACAAAATTCTAGCGAATCAACTTCAACAGGTCATCAAAACAAAACAAAACAAAACAAAACAACAACAACCATACACTATGACCAAACTGGATTCATTCCTGGTATGCAGAGCTGGTTCAACGTATGCAAGTCAATCAAGGTAATCCACCACATCATCTGGAGGGAGGTCAAGAATCACTTGATTATTTTGCTAGATGCAGAAAAAGCATTTGATAAAATCCAGCATCAATTTATGATAAAAGCATTGGATAAATTAGGATTCCAGGGAATATTCCTGACTATAATTAAGGCTGTCTACCACAAACTCACAACAAACATGACTCTTAATGTGGAAAAGTTAAAGCAATTTCCTGTAAAATAAGTAGCAGTACAACGTTGTCAGCTCTCACTTTCTCTTGCTCATATAGTCCTAGAATTCCTAGACAGAGCAATAGGCAAGAGGAAGACATGAGGTGATCCAAATAGGAAAAGATGAAGTCAAACTCTGTCTTTGCAGACCACATGATCCTGTATCTAAAGAACCCCATAGACTCTACTCTCAAGTTACTTGAGCTGATCCAAAACTTTGGAAAAGTAGCTTCATATAAAATAAACCCTCAAAAATCAATGGTTTTTCTATATGCCAATGACACAAACATGAGGCCAAAATCAGGAAAGCAACTCCTTTTGTAATAGTGTCAAAAAAACATAAAATACCTACGAATAACCTTAACCAAAGAATTCAAATACATCTATAATGAGAACTTTAAAATCATGAAAAACAAAATTAAAGCAGAACTAAGGAAATGGAAAAACCTCCCATGCTCCTGGATGGGAACGATTAATATTTCAAAATGGCAATATTACCAAAGGCTACCTACAAATTCTATGCAATACCCATTAATATCCCAACACCATTGTTTAATGAAATAGAGGAAGCAATTCAGAAATTCATATGGAACAGTAAAAGACCCTGGATAGTAGAAAGAACAGTGCTGGGGATTTACAATACCAAACTTCAAGCTGTATTACAAAGCTATAGTAATAAAAACAGCTTGGTACTGGCACAACAACAGGCCTGAGGACCAATGGAACAGAACTGAAAACCTACAAATCAACCCACAGAACTATAACTATTTAATCTTTGATAACGGAGCTAAAAAAAAAATAGGATGGAAGATAGCCACTTTAACAAATGGTGCTGGCAAAACTGGTTCAACACCTGCAACAAACTAAAACTAGATCCTTATATATCACTCTGATCCAGACTTAATTCCAAATGGATCAAAACAGATAAAACAGATACCCTGAAAACACTACAAGAAGAAGTAGGATAAACACTTGGGCTCCTTGGGACAGGACAAACCTTACTTAACAAAGGCCCAGAAATGCAACAAATCAAAGAAAGGTTGGACAAATGGGACTGCATCAAATTTCAGAGCTTCTGCAGGGCAATGGACACAGCTTTCAAGATAAACAGAAATCCTATAGATTGGGAGAAGATCTTTACCAGCCATACAATGGACAAAGGCCTCATATCTAAAATATATACAAAACTAAAAAAATTAAATTCCTCCAAAACCAATCTTCAAAGATCCAACAGCCCACTCAAAAAGTGGGCTAAAGACTTGAAAAGACTTCTCTGAAGAGGAAATGAGAATGGCCAAGAGACACATGGAAAAGTGCTCTACATCACTGGTCATGAAAAAAAGGCAAATCAAAACAACATTGAGATTCCACCTCACTCCAGTAAGAATGTCCATTATCAGGAAAACTAACAATAACAAAATCTATAGGGAAAGTGGCCAGAAGGGAACCCTACTTCATTGTTGGTGGGAATGTAAACTTGTTCAACCACTCTGGAAAGTGGTTGAGTCAGCAGCCCCACTCTTGGGCATCTACCCAAAAGATTACAAACAACAACACACTAAAGCCACCAGAACAGCAGTGTTCATCACAGCACAATTTGTTATTGCCAACATATGGAATCAACCCAGATGCCCCTCAGTAGACGAATGGATCAGGAAAATGTGGTATATATACACAATGGAATTCTATGCCTCTATCAAAAAGAATGGCATTGTCCCATTCTTAAGGGAATGCCACTTTGACAATAAATAAGTAATTATTTTTTTAAAAAGCAGATAATCTGAAAATATTGAAGGAAAGAATAGGAGAAATACTTTGATTCTTTGGCACAGGTAAAATCTTTCTTAATATAGTCCTGAAACAGAACAAATGGAAAAAAGGTTGGATGAATGGGACTACATTAAACTGAAGAGCTTCTGCATAGCAAAAGACATAACTAGGAAGATAAATAGAAAGCCCTCAGACTGGGAGATCTCCACTGGCAATAGAAAAGACAAGGGCCTCATATCTAAGACATACTTAAAACTCAAAAAATTAAGTTTCTCCCAAACAAATCCTCAAAGAAACAACTACCCCCTTAATAATTGGGCTAAAGACTTAAAGAGAGACCTCTCTAAAGAGGAAATGAGAATGGCTAAGGGTCACATGAGGAAGTATTCAACATTACTGGCCATAAAAGAAATGCAAATCAAAACAACATTGAAATTCAACCTCACCCCAGTACAAATGGCCATTATAAAGAAAACTAATAACAACAGATGCTACAGGGTTGTGGCCCAAAAGAACCCTTCTACACTGTTGTGGTAATGTAAACTTGTTCAACCACTCTGGAAAGCAGTGTAGAGGTTCCTCAAACGGTTATACATAGAGCTCCCCTATGACCCAGAAACCCCACTTTTGGTCTTTCACCCAAAGGATTATAAGCCAGGCCACAGTAAAGCTATATGCACAACTATGTTTATTGTGGCACAATCTACCTTTGTTAAAATATGGAACCAACCCAGATGCCCCTCAGTAGATGAATGAGTCAAGAAAATGTGGCACATGTACATAATGGGATTCTATGCTTCCACCAGAAAGGATGACATTGCCTCATTGGTAAGGAAATGGAAAGATTTGGAAAAAACATGTAAAATGAAGTGAGCCACATTCAAAGAAACACAGACTCTATGGTTTCCTTCATTGATAATAATTGGTAAATGTCTATGATAGCCCTAGAAGATCAAAATAGCTAAATGGCTAGTACATATGAACACATAAGATGATAATAACTGAAATGAACTCCAAGTTATGAAATAAGTGGTTTATCATTGTTGTTCTTATTTTCAAAGCACTATGTGAAATTATGCAATTTTCTTTTGTCTTTCTTCCCCAGGGTTTTACTCCTGATGTCACTGTAACTGATTTTGTTACCCTGGGTTTTGTATTTAGGTTTATCAGAAGTAGGGAAGGGAAGAGGAACATCAAAGTGGAGAGAGAAAGAGTAAAAGGAGAACTAATGCAACAGCAATGCTTTCAAGACAATACGCTATAAATCAATTGTACATGTGGGAGGGAGGGGAGGGAATTGGGGAGAGGAGAAATGGGAAAAAATGAGGAAGGAGATAACAGTTTGATAACAAACATACTCATTGCCTTACATATGAAAATGTAACCCCTTTGTACATCACTTTGGCAATTAATTAAAGGTAAAATGATTTAAATAAAAAAATCCAGATTCATTTCTATCTGGAACCTTTCTCTCATATAGCAGTCTGGAAGCTGCATTAAAAAATGCAAATAAATATAATGTGTTGTTTTTCATTTACCAAGATCATGCTGAAACCAACTGTTATGAATTTTTATTTGTCAATGTTCAGAGACCATCTGTTTTATAATATAAAATAGATATTTTGGGGAGCTTACATTAAGTGCTATATTTTGGGGGATCTTTAATTATTAACCTTTTTGGAAACTGAGTAATTCACCCATCTGTAGTCTGCAGGGTCCTAGTTCCTTTGGTTCTCTTCCCAAAGGACTCAAACATTTATTAAAACTTCTGTAGTTAAGGAGGACTTTCAGGCTAAATATGATTCTCTTTGCCAAAGCAAACAGGGAGAAAATTGCACCCCTGTTCTTCTTGTTGTCTATTGTCTATTAATATTACAACTTAAGCTGTAGGTGTATTTCCCCATGTTTGTTTTATTCTCAACACAGTTTTACATGCCTTATATTATACTTAGCAGGTTTGTTACAGTCCATTCAGGGATCCATTGCTCTCAGTATCATTTTAGAATTCTAGGATAGAATTTTTTGTTGCCTTATTGCTACTTTGTATGCCCTTCTTTTGGAGTCCAAGCTTACAATTTTTCTTTCTGTGGCCAAAATGACTTTTATAGCTCTAATTCCAGCTTTCATATTGTATCTATTTCTGAATTACTTACCTACTTTTTATTTTTCCCTAAGTGACACATATGTCCCTTGAACTACAATCTATGCCCAGAGGATTATGCCTTTTCTTCCTGCAGAATCTTCACATTTATTTTTCTACATTCCTTTCCTGGATTTTGAGTTTCCAAATGACATAGATACTTTTGTTTGTTTAAAACAAGGTTCCCCTGACTTAAGTTTTCATATTCAATTTTTTTCAGTCAACATTTCCACATATAGGTTTATTTGTAATAACATTCATTATAATAATTTCTAGATTATTCTGTCTCATCAATGTTTTAAACATGTTACATTTATTTCTACATTCTTTCCTCCTACCCAAAAAGTTGGCATTCTTGTTTGTAAATTTTCTGTCCACTGAGGCTTAGGAACATTTGTTTGAAGTACTGGATCTGAACTCAGAGCGGAACACTTACTCTACTTACTGACAATGCCCTCTGCCACTTGGCTTTCACAGTCTGGCCTTTCTGTTTACTTTGGAGATAGAGTAAGGTGGACTGTGGGGCACTGGCTTGCAGCTTTAAGAGGCGGCCCTAACAGGCCCGCCTCTTCTCCAGCCCTGGGGCCAGGTGGCTGCTAGCCCCGCCTGCCTTCTCTGGCACAGAACCAGAAAGGCAGCTCTAACCAGCCCTGCCTCCTGCCTCAGACCACGTGTATGCCAAGATGGCGGCGGGTGATGAACCCAGAGGTGGTCCTGAGGGCCTTGAGCGGGAAGAAGCCAGGGACAGTGCTCAGGCCCTGAGTCCAAGGCCCAGGACGGGCAAAAAAATAAATAAAAAAATAATTTTGCCTAGATAATTTTTCCCTAGATCATATAATAGTTATCTCATTTGGTCAGCTTTGTTTATAAATTAACATTTTTAAGATGCATTCATGTTATTGTAAACTTTTTCTTCATATTTTTAATTTGTAGTCCATTGTGTGAGCATAGTATTAGGCAGTCATGTAACTCCAATTGACGTATCAATTATTTGCGTTACATCCCTATTATGAATGAAGCTGCTGAGCATCTTCTTATTATGTACTAGGGGTATGTTGCTGATAACATTCTTTCTATTTATTTTCAAAGGCAGCAATATTTCCCATTTCTTCAACAAATGTATTAAGAGTCACAACATTCTCTGAAGTATTTAATATTCAATCTTTTCATCTTAACATTACTAGTGTATTAAATTACCATGAGAACAAATTGACAATGTCCTATTATTCTAAAAAAGTCTAAGGCTAAGAAGGTTTAGATTGTTAAGTAACTGACATGGTTCTCTTGGGACTCGGAGAGCAAGAATGGCCCCTCCTTTGTTTTGTCTTGTCAAGTGGCATTTATTCACTTTTTCTGTGCTCAGTTTCACAGATACACTGTACCCTGATGTAGAACAATCAAAGACTAGACCCAGAACCATGATTTTTAGTCTCCAAAATGGATAGCTATAGCATTTTGTTGCTTCCTCAGACTCTTCCATTACTACCACTTCCTCCTCTCTGTTTTTCTCTTCTCTCTGTCTCCATCTGTCATGGAGTTCGAGGGAGGGGATGCCACATCCCTCCAGAGTCCACCACACAGAGACAGTCTCATGCAAGAAGATCTTTACTGGGGGAAGGGTAAGCTGATCTACCAGGGCCAGAGCACAGACTCGGGAGCTGTAACTGCATCCCTGATTAGTTTTCAGGCTGGGCTTATAAAGGGATAAACCACAACTTAGGTCGTCAAGCAGACTACACAATTTTAGTACAGTAACCAGTGACTTATTCAAGCAGTTTGGGTAGTTTCAACATTTCATGGAATCTGAGGTGCTTAGGAAAACTGGTTGTTTTCCAACAGGGATGCGGTCACTGGAGATAACATTTGAGCAACAAGCTGGCCAGTTGTTTTCAATTCTCCAGGGAGGGTGAGTTCTCAGTGAATTTAAGATGGAGTCAGTCATACTCTCCTCTACATTAACCCCTTATACCACCTGCCCATTTCTCTCAATTTCATTCATCCTTTGACTTTTGTTTGTTTTGTTTTGCTACATTCCCATGTTGGCTTTAAATTTGTGATCCTCCTCCTTTGTCCTTTCTAGTACTTGGATTACAGGCATGTGCCAAACACTATGTATGCAAAAAAAAAAAAAATGAGAGTGGCCAAAAGGCACATGAAGAAGTGCTCAGCATCATTGGCAATAAATGAAATGAAAATCAAAACAACATTGAGATCCCACCTCACCCCAGTAAAAATGGCCATAATCAAGAAAACTAACAACAACAGATGCTGGTGGGGATGTGGCTATCAGCACAAAAGCTACCAGCACAACTATGTTTATTGCAATGCACAATTTACCATCACTAAAATATGAACCAACCCAGATGTCCTTCAGTAGAGGAATGGATCAAGAAAAGGTGGTACATATACGCAATGGAATTCTGTGCATTAGAAAGAATGACTTAGCCCCATTCATGAGGAAATGGAAAATAAATGTACTAAGTGAAATGAGCCAGACCCAAAGAAGCATAAACTCTATGCACTCATTGGAAACAGTTAGTACTTGTCTAGGATAGTCCTAGCAGTGGAACACAATAGATCAGTAGCAATATGATCCTAAGCAAAATGAATGACCAGACATGGAAATAAGTGGTTTGTCTTCATTATTGTTATTTCCAATGTACCCTATGAAATTATGCTTTTTTCTTTTGTCTTTCTTTCCCATGGTTTTACCCCTGAAGTCACTGTAACTGACTTTGGTATACATGGTATTGTATGTAAGTTTATCAGAACTAGGAACACTAAAATGGTGAGACAAAGAATAAAAGGAAAAACAATGCAAGAGCAATACTTAAAAGACAGTATGCTGTAAACCAACTGTACAAGTCATGGGAGGGTGGGGAAGGAATTGGGAAGGGAGGAAGATGGGAGAAAAACGGAGGAGGTAAAAAGTTTGTTAAGAAATGTACTCTGCCTACATATGTAACTGTAACCCCCTGTGTATTAGTTTGAAAATAAAAATAAAGCAAGTTTATTTTGTATATTAGTACAGCCATGGGAATCAGCTACTACTCTATAAAACCTTGTAACTTTTAAAGGAGAATGATTCCTGGATACAAATTATCTGTGTTCATTAGTTCCTTGAAGCTGTCAGGAGACAATGCTTAGGCTAGGGAATACACATATTATATAATCACTCTTAAATATACATCTATTTTTATTTCCTAATCTATCATGAAAAAATGTAGACCTATGCTGGTAATACCAACTCCAATCTGTATTTGGATCACCAGCCAAAGTGGCATATCCATGCCCATGCCCATTTAAGGTACTATCTGTCTCTATACATATTCCCACCGTATTTTAGAATTTTTAATTTCTCAATTTAGCCTTCCATTTTCAATACCGAGACTAACGCTCATTGTTCTATTGGCCCAGATAATACACTGTTTACCAATTGGTTGTCATTCTGAAAAGAATCACATTTATTTTAAATAATACAATGTTCCAATACATTTGTCACTGGTTGTAGCCTTAAAATACCCAGTCTGAATGCTTTTGTGTGTGAAGTTGTATAGGCTAGTTCCTTTCTCCTTACTCCCTTTAGTGTGCTTATATGATGATTCAGGTAGGTTCATTTGTCACTGTCTACATTCCAGCTTAGTTTCCCACATAGCCTGCTGGAATTTTTCTTGGAAAAGTATATACAGTAAGAAATCACTTTATTCTGTATGGTCCTATGGGATTTGACAGGTGCCTAAAGGGAAGTGCCAACTACTGCAGTTACTTATGGCAATATTTCATCAACACTAAACTTCCCTCTTTCCAATCTCTTTTAATAATCTCTATTCCCACTCCTAACCATGCCTTAATCCCTGAAAATCACAGGTATATTGTTTTTTCTCGTTATTTTGTCATTTCCACATTGTTACATATAGTTTCAGTATTTTATAAAATTCTTGGCCATTATGACTTTAAACATTTAATTGTATTATTCTTGTTTTCTGATCCCCCTTATGTGTAGAATACACTGGATCATCTATTATTCCGTGGGTTTTGGTTATCTTTTCCTTTATACTTTTCTCATTTTTTTCTTTGTGTTTCAGTATTGATACCTTCTATATGCCTTTATTCAAATTCTCTGTTTTCCCAATATTCTTAGCCTACTGGTGACTCTATGAAAGCATTTTCTACTTCTACCGCTTTTTAATTTTTTTTCATTTCCACTTGATTATTCCTTAAAATTCCTACCTCTGCAGATACTATTTACAGTTTTTCTGTCTTCCCAATAGAGCTTTGAATACATTATTTATGGGTATCATGTTGCATACCACAGAATTCTAATAGCTCTGTCGTATCTAAAACTTTTCTCTTTGCTTTGCAATTAGGAAGTGCTTTTGTTAAATGCATTTTGTTTAGTTTTTCATTTTGATATGTCACCATTTTCTGAATGAGGAGCAGCTTATGCAAACTGACACAGTTTCTATGCCTGAAAGTGGGTGTGCTGTTCTTTCTTCTACACTTTATGTGTAGTTCATTAAATGAGAATTTATGCTATATTTGAGATTTATTTTTATGATAATGAGGACTAGTCTTGTAGAGAGATTTACTTAAAATTGTGTCTATAGCCAGATTTAGACGAAATACTCCAGAGAGGTCTTTGTTATCTGTTCATAGCTCATAGCAGTACTCTTCAGGCATTTGCCAGTTGGCACTTGTTAAATCGGTAAGTGGTTTTCTCAACGTGTGCTGTGCCCATAAACTGATAAATTCATTATACACTACCCAGATACCTCAGATACCACACCAGAGTGTCCCGTCCCCTTTTCTTTCTTCTCAGCTGCTATGTGTTTTATGAAAGTACTTAGGATGGTGCTATTTGTTGCCTGTTTTCTTACATATAAACATTCATGGCCTTTAGGAAACATATTTTCAAAAGTTCTGGCGATGTTTTGTACTCCTCCAAAGGTCACTCCTAAGTCTGTACCATAAGCAGTATTTTCTTTCCTTTTTTTTTTTTTTCATCTCTTTATGGTCAAAGTGATGTACAGAGGACTTACAGTTTCATATGTAAGGAAGTGAGTACATTTCTTATCTAGCTTGTTACCTCCCCTCTCACTTTCCCTGCTTCCCCCTTCCGCATTTCTCTCTCACCACCATGAGTTGTACAGTTGGTTTGCACTATATAGTTTTGTAAGTATTGCTGTTACATTGGTTTGTCATTTTATCCTTTGTCTCTCGATTATGGTATTCCCTTTCCCTTTCATATATATATATATATATATATGTATATATATACACACACACATATACATATACATATATACACATATATACGTATATATACACATATATACGTATATACGTATATACATATATACGTATATATACATACATATATACGTATATATACATATATATATACGTATGTATACATATATACGTATATGTATATGTGTATATATATATATATACATATATACACACACACACACACACACACACATACAATATCCAGGGTACTAAAATCAGATACAGTAATATCAGGAGTAAAAGCACCAGAAGGGAATACAAACAACAACAACAACAACAAAAACCCAGAAGGTCATAGTTTCACAGGGCATGTTGAAAGTAACTACCTCAGTGATATAACATGTGTTTCTATAACTAGAACTACATTTCGCTTAGCACCATCATATGTGTTCATACAGGCATAGCAATTTAGCTATTGTGATCTTCTGCTAGGACTATCCTATACATGTACTGATTATTCCCTATGAGTGAAACCATAGAGTCCATATTTCTTTGGGACTGACTCACTTCACTTAGTATGATGTTTTCCAAGTCTTTCTGCTTCCTTCTGAATAGGGCAGTGTCATTCTTTCTGATAGAGACATAGAATTCCTTTGTGTATATGTACCACATATTCTTGATCCACTCATCTACTGAGGGGCATCTGGGTTGCTTCCATATTTTAGTAATGACAAACTGTGCTGCAGTGAACATAGTTGTGCTTGTGGCTTTAGTGTGGTCTTGCTTGTAATTGTTTGGATAGATGTCCAAACTCGGACCACTGGGTCGTAGGTGAGCTCTATGTTTAGCTTTCTGAGGAACCTCTATACCACTTTCCAGAGTGGTTGAAGAAGGTTACATTCCCACCAACAATGTAGTAGGGTTCTCTTTTGGCCACATCTCCTCCATCATTTGTTATTATTAGGTTTCCTGATAATGGACATTCTTAATGGGGTGAGGTGGAATCTCAGCATAGTTTTTATTTGCATTTCTTTTATGGTCAGTGATGTAGACAATTTCTTCATGTGTCTCTTGGACACTCTCATTTCCAGGCCTGAGGACCAATGGAATTGAACAGAAGACCCATAAATGAACCTGCAGACCTATGGCTACTTAATCTTTGATATAGGAGCTAAAATAATAGGATGGAAGAAAGACAGCCTCTTCAACAAATGGTGCTGGCAAAACTGGTTCAACTCCTGCAACAAATTTAACTTGATCCTTATGTATCACCCTGCATCAAAATCAATTCCAAATGTATAAAAGACCTCGATGTAAAATCAGATACCGAGAAAACACTACAAAAAGGAATAGGGGAAACATTTGGGCTCCTTGGCACAGGACGAAACTTTCCTAATAACATCCGAGAAATGCAACAAACCAAAGAAAGGTGGGACAAGTGGGATTTCATCGACATACAGAGCTTCTGCATGGCAAAGGACATAGCTTGCCAGATAGATAGAAAGCCCACAGGAGAAGATCTTTACTGGCCCTACAACAGACAAAGGCCTCATATTTAAAGTATACGTAGAACTCAAAAAGTTAAATTCCTCCAAAACAAATCATCAAAGTACCAATGCCCCCGCCCTTCAACAAATGGGCTAAAGACATAAGCAGTATTTTCTTAAAAGTATTCTTAGAGTTTTCTGTTAAGTTCCGTGGGGACTGTGTAGGAAAAAAAAAGAAAAACAAAATGTGCCCATGGTGTAAACTCCCACAACCTTGTCATTTATACTCTTGCTAGAAGCTGCCAATCTCCATCTTCTCACAATACAAAAAAAAACAAACAAACAAACAAACAAACAACAAAAAACCCAAAACCCAAAACCTTGTTACTGCAACTTCAGTGTCTACTCCAAACAAATTACTGTGTGCTGCATGCACACACACACGTGTTTCTGTGTGTGTGTGTGTGTGTGTGTGTAAATTCCTTCTATTTAGTATGTTGCTGTCAGTTTCTTTTTACATTGTGAACCATTTGATCTCCAAGATCTCATTAAAGTTTCAAAAAAATGTATGAATTTGCACCAGGCAGTTTTTTTTTCTTCCTTATTGTCAAAGTGATGTACAGAGGGGTTACAGTTTTATATGTGATGCAAGTACATTTCTTAACCAACTTGTTACCTCCTCCCTCATTTTTCCCCCATCTCCCCCCTCCCCACTTACCTCCCCCTTCCTCCATGGGTTGTAGAGTTGGTTTACACCTATTGGTTTTGTAAGTATCACTATTGCAATCATTTGTCTTTTTATCCTTTGTCTCTCGGTTCTGGTATTCCTTTTCCCTTCCCTAGATCCAATACACATATATAGAGTATGCTGGGTACTCAGATCAGTTATAGTGATAGCAGGGGTAAAACCATAGAAAGGGAATAGAGATTTTTTTTAAAAGGTAAAATTTCACATGGCATGCTGAAAATAACTACAGCAATGATATACCACTTGTTTCCACAGCTTGAAGTTCATTTTGCTTAGCATCATCTTATGTGTTCATATGGGCATAGCTATTAAGCTATTGTTATTTTCTGCAAAGACTATCCTAGACATGTACTAATTGTTCCCTATGAGGAAAATCATAGAGTCCATGTTTCTTTGGGTCTGGCTCACTTTACTTAGTATGATTTTTTCCAAGTCCTTCCATTTCCTTATGAATGGGGCAGTGTCATTCTTTCTAATAGACACATAGAATTCCATTGTGTATATGTACCACATTTTCTTGATCCACTCATCTACTTAAGACATCTGCGTTGGTTTCATATTTTAGCAATATCTAAAATATACATAGAACTCAAAAAAATAAATTCCTCCAAAAAAAATCCTCAAAGAACCAACAGCCCCCTCAATAAATGGGCTAAAAAGCTAGAAAGAGACTTCTCTGAAGAGGAAATGAGAGTGGCCAAGAGACACATGAAGAAGTGCTTACATCATTGGCCATAAAAGGAATGCATATCAAAACAACACTGAGATTCCACCTCATCCCAGAAAGAATGTCTATTATCAGGAAAACTAATAATAACAAATGCTGGTGGGAATATGGCCAAAAGGGAACCCAACTACATTGTTGGTGGGAATGTAAACTTGTTCAGCCACTCCGGAAAGCGGCATGGAGGTTCCTCAGGAGGCTAAACATAGAGCTCCCCTACAATCCAGCAGCCCCACTTTGGGGCACCTACCAAAAAGATTAATAGAAAGAACACACTAAAGCCACTAGCAAAACTATGTTCATTGCAGCACAATTTTTCATTCCTAAGATATGGAACCAGGCAGTTTTTATTGTGTCTATAACTGAGAGTGATGATTTTGTGACCCTTCTAGATTATTGAGAGGGGAACTGAAATCTTCTTAAATTCTTGCTCTTTCCACTGCAAGAGATTTCTTCAAATAATATTTAAATAATTTTCCATAAAGGGCTTAACTGTTTTTCTTACATCTTATATTCTTAAGAATTATGTTTAAGGCTAGGCATCCGCAGCTCTCACATCTGTAATCCTAGGTACTTGGTTGAGATGTGAAGATCAAAGCTGGAAGCTAGCTCAGACAGGAAAGTCCATAATATTCTTATCTCCAATTAACCAATGAAAAAAAGTTGGAGCTATGGCTTAAGTTATAGAGTGCTAGCCTTGAGTGCAAAAGCTCACCAAATTGTACAAGAAATATACCCACTACCTTACGTATGAAACTGTAACCCCTCTGTGCATCACTCTGACAATAAGTAATTATTTTTAAAAAAAATCTCAGGAATGGTACCTAGGCCATAAATTCATACACACAAAAGGCACTGAGAACAACTAAATAAAGTGAATAAAAATAAAGAAAAGAAAATTTAAAAGTAAAGAAAGATGTTTAAAAATTTAAATAATTTTTACTATCTATGATTTCTTTTCCTAAATTGGATGTAGGAAAATTTAGGAAACAGGTATGATGCTACCATTCCATAATTTCAGCACTTAGAGAAAAAATATCATGAGGTTGAAATCTGCCTGCGTTATAGATCTTGGCTCACAAGAAAAATAAACAAAAATCAAGTAAAAGAGTAAAAAAGAGCCAGAAGTCAGCGCAAGTAGGAATGTCTGTGGGACTGTTATCTCCAATTAACCACCAGAAAACCAGAAGTGATGCTGTGACTCATATTGTACACAGCTAGCCTTGAGCTGAAGAGCTCAGGGACAGTGTCCAGGCTTCAAGCCCCACAACTGAAAAAGAACAACAGCAACAACAAAAAATGGAACAGGAACAAATAAATAGATGATAGAAAGATAGATGTTTAAAGAATTCACATTAAGTTCAATCTTTATATGAACAGGAGAGGAAGAGAGGCAGCCATTAAATAACTATTTGTACAGATACCTGGCAAATGATGCAATGAACAAACATATTACTGAAACATAATGTAATTGGTATCTTTTGTGAACTTTCAGATACTCACAATTGGGAATTTATTTGTATTTCTTTTTTTACACTGATTTTTATTTATTTTTTAAATTTTTATTATCAAACTGATGTACAGAGAGGTTACAGTTTCATACGTTAGGCATTGGATACATTTCTTGTACTGGTTGTTACCTCGTCCCTCATTCCCCCCTTTCCCCTCCCCTTTTCCCTCTCCTCCCATGAGTTGTTCAGTTGGTATACACCAAACAGTTTTGCAAGTATTGCTTTTGTAGTCGTTTGTCTTTTTATCCTGTTTCTCTCGATTTTGGTATTCTTTTTAAATTTCCTAGATCTAATACCAGTATACACGGTTTCCAAAGTACTCAGATAAGACACAGAGATAGTGCAGGCACAACCACAGAAAGGGAATACAAGAGGATCATCGATAATAGAAGGTACAGTTTCATATCGCATGTTGAAAGTAATTACAATGGTGATACAACAGTCGTTTCCATAACATGGAGTTCATTTCACTTAGCACCATCTTCTATGTTCATAAGGGTATAGCTATTGGGCTCTTGTGATCCTCTGCTGTGACTAGCCTAAACCTGTGCTAGTTATTCCCTATGAGGGAGACCATAGAGTCCATGTTTCTTTGGGTCTGGCTCACTTCACTTAGTATAAGTTTTTCCAAGTCCTTCCATTCCTTAAGAATGGTGCAATGTCATTCTTTCACATAGAGGCATAAAATAACATTGTGTATATGTACCACATTTTCCTGATCCATTCGTCTATTGAGGGGCATCTGGGTTGGTTCCATATTTTAGCTATGACAAATTGTGCTGCGATAAACATTATTGTGCTGGTGGCTTTAGTGTGATTTTGTTTGTGGTCTTTTGGATAGATACCCAAAAGTGGGGCTGCTGGATCATAGGGGGGAGCTCTATGTTAAACCTTCTGAGGAATCTCCATATTTCTTTAGTTTCTGAGTTTGTCTTTCATCATCAGTCAAAAAAAATCTGTTTGAGCTCAAATTAATTCTGGTTATGTTTGGAAGTATGGTTTTAGTAGTGGTATAATTAAAATTTACGTATATTAGAAAAGTTAGCCATATCATTATAGTAATAGCTTTATCCTTATCTAATGTATATGTGATGAACTTTTATTAAATTTCTCCATTTTGGCAGGGATCATTATCAGCATAGAGGATTCTAGGATGACTAATACATATGAAACAACTGACTAGGTAAGACTTGGATTGTAGAGCATGAGTTAAGCAAAATCAAGTAAGCATAGGATATTCTTTCCTCAAGAAGTGATTAAGACAATTAATAAAATAAAATTGATTAATGCCTTTTAGGTTCATCATTTCAGTTAAACAATGAAGGATTCCTGAATAGTGTGATATTTCCGCTGAGATTTAAAACAATTCATGGGATACAACTGAAAATATCTGAGTGTGTGTGTGTGTGTGTGTTTTAATAAGAAATAAGTTGCTAACCATGATTGATAAGCAAACAACATGAGATAGACTAATACTTTATCGATGCATACTGTAAGTCATTAAAATCTTTTCAAGATAATTTTTATTCTTGATCCTATAATATATTATAAAGTAGTATGATCTAACTAATGCATTTTTTTCGTGACATCACTTTAACATGATTCACACAAAATAAAGCAAATTAGATTCATCTTCTTGGTTCAATTTGTAAACATCTGCAATATTCAAATAAATCAGAGCACTAGATGACTCTTCATCTTAAGAGTGGAAAGAGATAAAACATGGTCTATTGCTAATGGGTGTTTCTTCCACTGCTATGGTTAATGATACGACTTTCTACACTCTCTTATTTAAGGTTTCTGAATTAAAAATTAGTGAGAGATCAATCACATATTATCTTGTGTGCAACCAATTATGTATCTTTTAAGTTGGTTTTATCTGACTTTTTGTGTGACTTTTTTTTAATTAAAAAATATTTTGACTTGACTTGGAAAGCTCAGGTTTTCCATCACTGGGCTCTTGGAAGACAACAAAATACTTTATCACATGATAGGTTTCTGTGAGTCTCTTTGATTCCCTGAATTCACTGTTGAGACTAACATAGAGTATTTATATAGACATACCAACATGAAAGTAAAAATTAGTTGTGGTTGTCAGAAATTTGAATTCTATGCTGTCATATCCTCCCAATTAATTACTTGTCTGTCATCTATTTCCTCATTATTTCTTGTTTAATTTCTACATTATTTACTTTAAAATTCAAATATTCCTTATTCTAATAATTATTCTATTAGTGCCCTAACATATTTTAAATAATACATAGTTCTGAGTGTTTTTTTAAACAAATTTTATTGTCAAGGTGATTTATAGAATGGTTACAGTTACATACGTAAGGTGTCAAACTTGTTGCCACCTCCTTCATTTTTCTCCCACCTTCCCTCCTCCTATATAAGCCCATTTCTTTTTTTTTTTTTTTTTTTTTTTTTGGCCAGTCCTGGGGCTTGGACTCAGGGCCTGAGCACCATCCCTGGCTTCTTTTTGCTCAAGGCTAGCACTCTGCCACTTGAGCCACAGCGCCCCCTCTGTCCATTTTCTGTATATGTGGTGCTGGGGAACTGAACCCAGGGCCTCATGTATAGGAAGCAAGCACTCTTGCCACTAGGCCATATCCCCAGCCCATAGTTCTGAGTGTTTTGTTAATCCAATATAAGGAATTTGTCACATAGAAGAATATATGACTTGAGAGACAAGTCATATTGTCCAGTCTTGATTATGATTAAGAGGACTTCAAAATAATCATTGATTTCTTTTCCTCACTACTAAAAAAATTAGAATGACCTTCATTAATGAATTATAGTAATATGTCAAGGAAGCTGGGTTTTTTTTTTAATATGTTTTATACTTTTTCTGGTAAGTTGATATTCCATCTTTATGGAATGGTCAGATTCCTTGACACACTAAGTCATAAATATTCATTTCAAACTTTTTTTCAATCTGTAATCAATTAGCTGTTAAGTGAAAGTAATAGAGAAAAATCCATTATGCAGATAAACCCATTAAAAGTCGTCATTCGTTAAAGGTCAGGAGGGATAGGGGTGTAAATTGCCTGATCTGACAGTTCTGCTTATAATTATTGTCAAAACTTATTTTTATTCATATTGTAGTTCAACATATCCAAGTCAGAAATTTTGTACTGACACACTTATCTCCTCATCGTAATTTATACAGTGCAGCTATTGCATGGAAATATCTCAATATGGAACTTGTATTGCTGTACTCAAGCATGAAGAATTAGACTTGGATAGAGAGATAGGATCCATCCAAACAATACAGAAAGTCCTCCAGGTCTGGAAGAATCATGTCTTTGTAAATGTGATCCAATTGAATCTCTGAACTGGGGCCGTGACTGAGGAGGTCAATAAGTTAAGAAAACAGTAAAGAGATTTTCTGGGAAGACAAGCAAAACATTGGCCTTTTGATGGCATAACTTACATTATCAAAACATTGACTGTGTCCTAAACTACAAAAAAGTTTGATTTGTTAGTCAAAAGTGCTGCTATGACAAGCACTGTTTCTTCAAACCCCAGGGTAATGAGTGAGAAACTCAGTTTAGTGGATCAGAGGCTGCTAGTTAACTCTTCCTCACTTTCCTACTTTTAATCTAATATACTTGCTATCTCCATTTCTTTTTGCTGGTGTTTATTCCTCATCTACAGCACTAATATTTTGGCATTTTTCTCAGTTTTGAAATGTTGTTTCAGAGATGTCATCTACTCTCATGTCTGGCTGCCAAGTATATATGTTAATGAATATCTCAAAGACAATAGTCACTTCAAATCAAACTGCCTCCCTGCTTACTTTTACATACATTTTGCTAAAAAGGACAAGGTGGTAAATTAAACTATTAGTATTTCTCAGACTTTCCCTGTGACTGTGTTGCTCATTTTAGTAAAATAACCATTTCTTTAACAGCAATCTCTAATATATGTCATCTGCAGTAATTAATGTATATATAAAAATAGATTTAGTCAGTTACTTCTCCAAGTTGATTTTGATTGTTTATTTGAGACATATCTACCTTTTTATTTATTTATTTATTTGATTTTTAGTGCCAAGGTGATGTACAGAGGGGTTACAGTTACCTACATAAGGTAGTGAGTACATTTATTGTCAAATTTGTTCCCTCCACCTCCATTTTTCATCCACCTTCCCTCCTCCCAAATCTCCCTCCACCCCACCAAGTTGTACAGATTGTTTACTACATATTGTCTTGTAAGTATTGCTGTTGAATTATCCCTTTCATAGACTATTTTATTAGGCATCTAATTGAACTTGGTATTGTTTTGTTGACATTGGGGTTTAAGCTCAATAACTCACACTTGATAAGCTGGAATTATTCCACTTGAGCCACACATCTAGTCCCATATTTTGCTTGTTATTTTGAGATGGAGGCAAGCATATTTTTCTGCCTAGGCTAATCTCAAATGGTTACCTTTCTGATCTCAGCCTTTTGAGTACCTAGTTTGAGTTTTATTCTATCTAAAATATTTTATTAGTATATGCTAGTTGTACAGAAAATTTTCATTATGACTCTTGGGTACATACTTACACTGAAAATTACATTGACTCATCCCCTCCGTTACTCTTTTTTTTTTTTTTTAGCTTCCCACCCCCACTCCAGTATTCTTAGTCTTTATTCTTAGAGTCTTAGTGTCACATGGTCCCCTAAAGCTACTAAGCTGATCTTTCTAAATTGTTAAAATACTATTATTTGACCATTTAAAGTACTTCAGTAGCTTCTTATTTCCTATTGTTTAGGTAAATTATAGGCAGTGTTTTATCTTTACAGCCTGTAATGGGACTGAGAGATGCTTTAATACACATCAGTTAGTAGATTTCTTTTCATATTTACAAAAGCTGGTTCTTGAAAGAAAGTCTTAGAGAAAGTAACTTTAAACTCCTTAGTTTCTGAACTGGACTACTGATTTGCACAACATCAAGAGTGCTTATCATGCTTCAGTCTTTGTGAGTGTGAAAAGTGCCCTGTGCAAATAACAATAAATAGGATCCTCTCTCAGTCCTCTTTTTCTCCATACTGCATCTCCTCACACTCTTATTCTGATGATTCACCAAGTCTAGAAAGCAACTCCGTAGGTCACTGAGGATTGGCTCCATAAGCTCTTCTTTAAAAATCCCTGCAGTAGGGCTGGGGATATGGCCTAGTGGAGAGAGTGCCTGCCTCATATACATGAGGCTCTGGGTTCGATTCCCCAGCACCACATATACAGAAAATGACCAGAAGTGGTGCTGTGGCTCAAGTGGTAGAGTGCTAGCCTTGAGCAAAAAGAAGCCAGGGACAGTGCTCAGGCCCTGAGTCCCAAGCCCCAGGACTGGCCAAAAAATAAAAATAAAAAAAAAATCCCTGCAGTAATTCTGTCTATGTTGTGCCATGCTCACTCTGATATTTCAAGCCTGAACTTCCTCCACTATGAATTTAAATTAGGTTTACTCTCTATGTATCCATCCAAGCTAGAGTATTCAGAATAATCTTTCACATATTTTTGTATCCATAACTCAATATATAGTGACCAAGCTACTGGATTTGGCAACTGTCATGAATTTCAAATTTCTTCTTTTATCTCATTTCTCACAGCCCCTGCCCTAGTTAATTCTGAATGGAGTCTCTCCAGAACTCTCCCAATTATCTCTAACTAGAGCTCTGCTCCAGTCCCTTAGATCTCTATGCCAGTGACTAAACTTCTTCATGAGTAATTTATTTAAAAAAGCAAACTTATTATCACTACAAAATTTAAAATATTAATTGGATTCTCAATGTCTATAGTATTTGTGACATAAAATATAAGTCGTTCTCAACTTAGTTGAATCCAATTCCCTATTCCTCTTCTCTACTTTGTATTTACACTGGACTTTGTCCTCTGCAAGCTAGTCATCCTATGAACACATTACTCATTCTCTTCATTCTTTGTTTATTTTATTTTTCCTGCCTAAAAACCACGTCTGTTTAATTTTTTTTCCCTCAACCATTAAGAGACAATTAAAATATTGCATCTAGTTGCCTGCCCAAATGGGATTTTTCCTGATTTTCCTGTGTATTTTGCTTATTTATTTGCATGGAAGGGGTTTATTTCATGGACAAACATGTATATGTAAAGCATTAATTGGACTTCCGGGAAGACGGTGGAGGAGCAGCAGAGCCCTAGCTGAGCTCCCTCCGACATCGCAGTTTTTTCACCCCATAGAAACCTTTGTTCCTAGAATAACAGCCAGAGTAATTTCTAACAGTACAGGGATTCTGGCCAGGAAGGAAAAATCAACTTTGCTCATCTGAAAACACAGATTTCAGCTCCAGGCGGCGTCCTGCAGCCGCGCCAGTGCCGGCATGGGCACAGCACCCAGCACAGCAACCTGCACTCCGCGCAGCTAAAGCACACAGCATAGACCAGGGAGAAATCCTCCAGATGGCGGCTGAGGACAGACGACCTGAAATCACAGAGAAAGCGTGAGTACCACACAAGAAATATTCTCATTCCCGCCCACAGAGCAGCTTCTGGAAGGTAGCCCTTCCTCCACTGCCAGAGCAAAGTGCCATCTTTGCCACTGGCATAGGGTCAGACTAGATTGGAACTAAAGCGGGCATGGGGAAAGCGAGGTCAAAGGAGCCATCTTTGAAAAGGGCAAGAGGGACCAACCAGTGAGAGCCAGCTCCACCCATGATAACGCCCCCTGCCCTGGCAGGAGGCAAGTCCTGGGCCTCAGCTTACCCAGAGGTGCCCCTCCCTGGCCACCAGAATTTCTAAATTTAAAGCAATAGCGGCGAGAAGCTACCGGCGGCAGGGAAACACCAGACGGGGGAACAAACAGTTCCTGAGACAGTTAAACGGTCCTGTCACAGAGGAAGCCCAATTTCCAGCCCAAAATGGAGCTGCATTCCATAGCCACCTCAACCAAGGAGGCCGCCCCGCCCAGGAGGGAGGAACCTCCCCAAGGCAAGCAACTCTCAGCCAGGTAAAACAGGCCAGAGGTGCCCCACCCTGATGAGTCCACAGCCTATTCAAAGCCAGGCGTCAAAGGCAGCAGCGCCACAGCAGACAGAGGAGCCACAGTTCCCAAGACTGCTCACGTCCCCATCTACAGAGGAAGCCCAAGGCCTACCTGCAAGCTGTGTGAACCACAGAGACCCAGGATTGCACCAACAGGGGAGAAGGGTCAGAACAGATCCACCCCCTGCAAACTGAAATCAAGTCAAACCCAGCCAATCAGGAAAATAGACTGCAGACCATCGCAAGGAAACCAGAGACTGGGGAAAACCACCCAAACAAGGAGGACTCCATTTTTTTACATTTTTCAAACATTTTTTTAAACTCTTTAAAAATTTTTTTTTTTAATTTTTTCACTTCTGAAAAGTCGTTGGTTTTTGTTTGTTTGTTTGTTTGTTTTCCATTTTTACTGGTTTGTTTTATCAAGTTTTTTTTTTTTTTTTGGTTGTTTGTTTGGGTTGTACCTTTTCTGGTTTTTTTCCTTTTTATTTTTTTCTTTTTTAAATAATTTTTCTGTTTTGTGCATCTGTCTTCCAGTATTTTTACTTTATTTCTCTCTTTGAGTTCTCTTTCTTTAAAAATTACTTTCCTATGAATAACACCTCCACTCTTTTCTGCTAACTCTCCATTGTCTATCATTTTAACCTTGTTATTTCTACTGATTCTACTCTTCTCAACATTTCCACGTCACTGAAACTAAACCAAAATCACCACCACCACCACCCCCCCAATACATTTTACTCTATTCTCTTTACTACCTCCAACTTACCCTCCTGAATTACTGCCTGGACCTCCAGTTTCCATTGACTCCTGGTTATTGGATAGAGGGTATCTCAGCTTAATCCGAGTGAATCAAAGGGTTTCATAGAGAAAGCCAGTTCTAAAAGAACTTAATATAAAAACAAGAATTGCTTATAGGGTTGTAACAGTAAATAAGTAACTACTGAATACAGGACCCAGGATTGGTTGTTATATTGAAATTGTATTCTTTAGGAACACCAAATATAATTTTATAGACAGGTATACAGGGTATCTGTATATAATTGTAAACTTGTAAGATTTACACAACAGTGCTTGGTAAAGGCTGCTTTGGGTCTTAAACTGTGCTCACAGGTGCTGGTAGACTGGCATTCCCAATCCAAATGGGCAGAAGGAACACAAGAAAGATGGCAAAAAATGAAGTCTTATCCCCCACTCAAAACAAGCAGGAAGCAGAGCAGTCAATCAAAGACATAGAAGAGAACCCCCAAAATGCTCTACAAAGTCTACTGATAAACATGATAAATGAAAAGTTTGAATCTCTTCAGTCAATTATTCTAAAGCGTGAGGAGGCAAAGCAAAAATTAATGGAGAATTTCATGGCATCCGCAAATAGAAAGATAAATGAACTTCAAGAGTCAAAAGAAAAGATAGCTACCCAGCTTAAAGATTTGAGAGACAACACTCAAAACCAAAGTAATGAAGTTAATGAAGTAAAGAAGACCATACAAGACATAAGAAATGACATGGAAATCATCAGGAAAGACCAGTCAGAAGGAAAAGAGATTCGAAATCAAGTAGCTAGCCTACAGTTCCGACTAACTGAAGCAGAGGATCGAATTTCAGGAGCTGAAGATGCCTTAGATTCTATGGAGAAAGATAAAACATCAATACAAATCCAGTCCAATCAACAAAACATATTGCTACAGGAGATTCAAGACATGATCAGGAAGCCCAATTTAAGGATAATAGGCATTGAGGAAAGCTTGGAGAAAGAGGTTAATGGGATAGGGAATCTATTTAACAGAATATTAGCTGAGAACTTCCCAAATATCCACAGGGAAAGACATATACAGAGAAGCATTTAGAACCCCAAACCGACCAGACCAGAATAGGACATCCTACCGACATATTGTCATCAAAACAGGATCAGTAGAGTACAAGGTAAGAATCCTTAGAGCTGCTAGGGAGAAAAAAACAATCATATATAAAGGAAAAGCAATCAGAATTACCCCAGACTTGTCAGCAGAGACCATGAAAGCAAGGAGAGCCTGGAATGAAGTATACCAAACACTAAATGAAAATAACTACCAACCAATAATTCTGTACCCTGCCAAACTCTCATTCATAGCCGAAGGTCAAATAAAAGTCTTCCACAGTAAGGAAAAACTGAAACAATATATCTCCACCAAACCAGCTTTACAGAAAATCTTCAAAGATGTACTATACAGGGAAAATAATCAAGATCCCCATACAGACAGAGAAATAGTAAACATAAATAGTAAACATCAGATCAAGAAATGGGAAGACACAGCTTTAAACAAGATAGTGATAATGAAAGCAACAAACGATCATCTCTCAATCCTAACTCTCAACATTAATGGACTTAATTCTCCAATCAAACGACATAGGCTCATATGTTGGATCAAAAAATCAAGATCCATCTTTCTGCTGTCTCTAAGAGACACATCTATCCAGCAAAAGTAAACATCTTCTAAAAGTGAAAGGCTGGAATCAAATCTATCAAGCAAATGGCCCCCATAAGCAGGCTGGAGTTGCAATCCTAGTATCAGACAAAATTGACTTCAAATTAAAACAGGTAAGAAGAGACAAAGAAGACTACTACATACTAGTAAAGGGATCTCTCCTACAGGAAGATATAACCATTCTAAATATCTACACACTAAATGCAGGAGCACACAACTTCATCAAACAAACATGACTGACTCTAAAAACACTCATAGACCCAAACACATTGATAGTTGGGGATTTTAACTCTCCACTATCACCTCTGGACAGATCAACAAGCCAAAAACTGAACAAAGAAATCACAGAACTTAATTGCATAGACCAACTAGACTTAACCGACATCTACAGAATATTTCACCCAGCAACAACAGAATACACATTCTTTTTGGCAGCACATGGAACATTCTCCAAAATAGATCACATCTTAGGGCACAAAGAAAATCTGTACAAATTCAGAAGTATCAAAACCATTCCCTGCATTCTCTCAGACCACAATGGAATAAAATTAGAGCTCAACTCAAACAGCCACCACAGAAAAACCTACAATTCATGGAGACTAAACAACACACTGCTGAACCATAGTGGGTCACTGAAGAAATTAAAATGGAAATTCAAATGTTTATGGAATTCAACCAAGTTGAGGGCACAAAGTACCAGCTCCTTTGGGACACAGCAAAGGCAGTATTCAGAGGAAAATTTGTATCTCTGAGGGCATACATCAACAAACTGGAGAAACAGAAGCTCTTTAATTTAAGGAAGCACCTTAATTTCCTTGAGAGAGAACAACAAGCCAAACCCCAAGACAATAGACAGAAGCAAATAATTAAAATCAAATCAGAATTAAATCAATTAGAGACGAAAAAAACCATTGAAAGAATCAACAAAACAAAGAGTTGGTTCTTTGAAAAAAATCAACAAGATAGACAGACCCCTGGCAAACCTGACCAAAAAACAAAGGCAGCACAGTCAAATAAACAAGATAAGATATGAAACAGGTAACATCACCACAGAATAACTGAAATTCAGAAAATAATAAGGGACCATTTTGCAAACCTTTATGCCAACAAATTCGAGAACTTGGAAGAAATGGATGATTTCCTAGAAAAAATTCATATCCCCAAACTGAACCATGAAGATTTAAACCTTCTAAACAGACCCATAATAAGTATTGAAATAGAAACGGCAATAAATGATCTCCCACCCAAGAAAAGCCAAGGTCCAGACAGATTCACTACAGAATTCTACAAGGAATTCAAAACAGAACTCACACCAATATTTCTCAATCTCTTCAATGACATTGAAAGAGAACGTTCACTACCAGACTCATTCTATGAAGCCAGTATAACCCTCATCCCAAAACAAGGCAGGGACTCATCACGGAAAGAGGACTACAGACCAATTTCCCTGATGAACATAAACGCAAAAATTCTCAACAAAATTCTGGCCAATTGACTTCAACAGGTCATCAAAAAAATCATACACCACGATCAAACTGATTTATCCCAGGGATGCAAAGTTTGTTTAATATACACAAGTCATTTAATGTAATCCACCACATCAACCGGAGCAAGGTAAAGAACCACATGGTTTTATCTCTGGATGGGGAAAAAGCGTTCGATAAAATCCAGCACCCAATTATGCTAAAAGCCCTGGAAAAACTGGGATTCCAGGGAACATTCCTGAATATAATCAAGGCAGTTTATGACAAACCAACAGCAAGCATAACTCTAAATGGTGAAAAACTAAAGCCATTCCCTTTAAAATCAGGAACAAGGTAGGGATGTCCACTCTCTCCCCTGCTCTTCAACATAGTACTAGAATTCCTAGCCAGAGCAATTAGGCAAGAAGAAAATATAAAGTGGATCCAAATAGGAAAAGATGAAGTTAAACTTTCTCTCTTCACAGGTGACATGATCCTATACCTAAAGAATCCTATAGACTCTACACCCAAGCTACTAGAGCCGATCTAAAACTTCAGCAAAGTTGCAGGATATAAATAAATCTTCAAAAATCAACGGCCTTTCTCTATGCTAACGACCCGAAGACCGAGGCTGAAATCAGGAAAGCAACTCCTTTTGCAACAGCCCCCCAAAACATAAAATACCTAGGAATAATCTTAGCCAAAGAAGTGAAAGACCTCTTTGATGAGAACTGTAAAAGCTTGAAAAACAAAATTAAGTCAGAACTAAGGAAATGGAAAAACCTCCCATGCTCCTGGATTGGGAGGATTAATATAATCAAAATGGCAATATTGCCAAAGTCTATCTACAAATTCAATGCAATACACATTAATATCCCAACACCATTTTTTTTAATGAAATAGAGGAAGCAATCCAGAAATTCATATGGAACAATAAAAGACCTAGAAGAGCAAAAACAATCCTAAGCAGAAAGAACAGTGCTGGAGGAATTACAATACCCATATTCAAACTGTATTATAAAGCTATAGTAATAAAAACAGCTTGGTATCGGCACCGGAACAGGCCTGAAGACCAATGGAACAAAATTGAAGACCCAGAAATGAACCCACGGAACTATGCCTACTTAATCTTTGATAAAGGAGCTAAAAAATTAGGATGGAAGAAATATAGCCTCTTTAACAAATGGTGCTGGCAAAACTGACTCAACTTATGCAACAAACTAAAACTAGATCCTTATATATCACCCTGCACCAAAATCAATTCCAAATGGCTTAAAGACCTCGAAATCAAAACAGACACCCTGGGGCTGGGGATATAGCCTAGTGGCAAGAGTGCCTGCCTCGGACACACGAGGCCCTAAGTTCGATTCCCCAGCACCACATATACAGAAAACGGCCAGAAGCGGCGCTGTGGCTCAAGTGGCAGAGTGCTAGCCTTGAGCGGGAAGAATCCAGGGACAGTGCTCAGGCCCTGAGTCCAAGGCCCAGGACTGGCCAAAAAAAAAAAAAAAAAAAAAAAACAAAAAAACCAGACACCCTGAAAACACAAAAGGAAGGAGTAGGAGAAACACTTGGGCTACTTGCCGCAGGACGGAACTTCTTAACAAAGACCCAGAAAGGCTGCAAATCAAAGAAAGGTTGGACAAATGGGACTGCATCAAACTGCAGAGCTTCTGCATGGCAAAGGACATAGCTCGCAAGATAAACAGAAAGCCCACAGACTGGGAGAAGATCTTTACCAGCCATTCAACGGACAAAGGCCTCATATCTAAAATATATGCAGAACTAAAAAAATTACCTTCTTCCAAAACAAAACCGCAAACAACCAATAGCCCCCTCATCAAGTGGGATAAAGACTTATAAAGAGACTTCTCTGATGAGGAAATGAGAATAGCCAAGAGACATATGAAAAAATGCTCTACATCACTGGCCATAAAATAAATGCAAATCAAAACAATATTGAGATTCCATCTCACCCCAGTAAGAATGTCCTATATCAAGAAAACTAACAATAACAATTGTTGGAGGGGATGTGGCCAAACGGGAACCCTACTTCATTGTTGGTGGGAATGTAAACTGGTTCAGCCACTCTGGCAAGCAGTATGGAGATTCCTCAGAAGGCTAAATATAGAGCTCCCCTATGACCCAGCAACCCCACTTTTGGGTATCTATCCAAAAGACCACAAACAAAATCACAGTAATGCCACCAGCACAATGTTCATCTCAGCACAATTTGTCATAGCGAGAATCTGGAACCAACCCAGATGCCCCCCAGTAGATGAATGTATCATGAAAATGTGATACATATATACAATGGAATTTTATGCCTTTATCAGAATGAATGACATTGTACCATTTTTAAGGAAATGGAAGGACTTGGAAAAAATTATACTAAGTGAAGTGAGCCAGACCCAAAGAAACATGGACTCTATGGGCTCTCTTATTGGGAATAATTAGTACATGTTTAAGCAAGTCATAGCAGAGCATCACAAGGCCCAATAGCTATACCCTTATGAACACATAAGATGATGCTAAGTGAAATGAACTCCATGTTATGGAAACAACTGTTAAATCACAATTGTAACTACTTTCAACATCCCATGTGTATCTGTAGCTTCTATTATTGATGATGTTCTTGTATCCCCTTCCTGTGGTTGTACCTACACTATCTCTGTAATCTTATCTGAGTATATTGGAAACCGTGTATACCGGTATTGGAACTAGGAAATTGAAAGGGAATACCAAAATTGAGAGACACGGTAAAAAAAGACAAACAACTACAAAAGCAATACTTGCAAAACTGTTTGGTGTTGTGGTGTACGTGAACTGAACACCTCAGGGGGGGAAAGGGATAGGGGGAGGAGGTTGGGGAGTATGAGGGACAAGGTAACCACCAGTACAAGAAATGTATCCAATGCCTAACGTATGAAACTGTAACCTCTCTGTACATCAGTTTGATAATAAAAATTTGAAAAAATAAATAAATTTATTAAAAAACAAACAAACAAAAATAAATAAATAAAATATTTACTGAGGAAAATACATTTCCAAGGTATTTTTAAACTGTGAAGAGACGTTTTAAAATCTTGAAAAATAAGAAATAAAATTGTTAGCAAGGTTGGGATTGGAAAATGTCTGTGTTCATATATTTTTGGCATCAGCACCAATGATGGTAAAGAATGATCACAAATAAAGTGAGGACAGGAAATAATAAAAAAAAAAGTAAAGCATTAATGGAGTATAGAATGCTATCATTGCAATATTCTATTTTTGGAGCAAATTCTACAAGTACACACACAAACACATGCATATGTTATAGTGGCCTATACATTGTGTTAACTTGATTAAAATGGAGACAATTTTGTTCTAGGTTAATGTTGCCTAAAAGAATCCCTGATGACCATTTAGTGGAATTTTTCTACTAAATTGAAATCAAAATAGTAATCATTCCTCCCTGAAATACTTTTCAAGTTCCTGTACAATGTTCAACAGTCAGAACACCAGGTATTTTCCAGCTTTGCCTTACTCTCTTCTGCTTTCCATCCATCTAGTTTACTGTTGTGTATAGCTACTACTTCTGTGGATTCACAAACAATTTTCTAGTGCCAATAAAGTATGATCACAGGCCTACCATTAGGGAGTTGTGAACCCATAGGGGTAGTGGCTACACACAGTGCAGTTTTCTTGAGCTTTCTCCACAGCCTCCCTCAGTGAAGTACTGCTTCAGTTAGCTTCATCACTTTTGGTGTCTAAGTGGAATCCCCTTCTCACAACCTGGCTCCATTCAAGAATTTTAATTCCATAACTCCTGTCTCCCTCATTATCTCCATAATATCTCCAATAAGAGTGACTCCATCTCCATATTTGACTTTTAATTATATATAATTATCTATATTATATATAATATATGCATTAATATATGGGGGAAAGAGAGACAGAGACAGAGACAGAAATAGAAAGGCATAGAGAAAATGTAGGTGAAGATGGTTGGTCAGGTGATAGATGGATGGATAGAGAGACAGATGGACAGACACATAGACAAGCACATTAGATAGTTAATGGAGTGGAAGTTTAAGCACAATTTACACTAACTTATCCCAAATGGCTACATCCCTGTGCCAGAAGATCCAGTTTTATTTAAATCCTTGTCAAGCTATGATTTCTGCATCTCACTTATTTTTATTTTGTTCATATGTTAACAGTATTAATTTTTTAAAGGCAAAATTAGGGTTTGAGCTAAGTACTTTGAGCTCACTGGGCTTATTGCCTGGAGTTCTGGCACCTGAGACATGACTCTAGCCTGTCTTTTCACTTTTTATTTGGGGATGGAATCAATCTGTTACTAAACTTTGCATTACTTAGGTATTTGAAATCTTTGCCGTGTGTGTGTGTGTGTCCTTTTACTTATTCCTGAAAGTATTCATTTGGAAGTGCTGCCAATAATAAAATCTTTCAAATATTTTACAATATCATTACTATTCAGTACATGAAATCATTGTATTCAACATTGCTTACTAAGCAGTGCATTACTAGAACTGAGTGAGCACAAATGAGTGAGATTTGTCCTTTGCTCTTGATATGTTTTGTTATGATAAGTCAAGATATTGTTAGGATTTATAAATACTACAAAAGTAACTGAAATAATTGAGAAGGTCAAACACTAAAATATTTCAGCTCTATATGTGTTTTCAAGGTAACATCAGCTCAGTTTTGGTAATATTTTAAACTATAAATAAAGGTTGGATTTAAACCTTATAATTTAAAATGTGTGTATATGTGTGTGTTTCTTTAAGCACATTATATTTACACAGACCAATATAGATGGAGCATACCAAAATTTACACATAATATATGCATTATATATGTAATATATAATCATTCTACTTAATATTATGCTTCCATCACTTTTTAGTATAGAAATACTGCAAACAATTAAGAAGTTCTCAACGTTCTCCTCAAAATAATACTTTCTCCTATTAATATGCATATTTAGAATCTCACTCTTATGCTCAACTTTTTTGCATTACTGATGCTGTACTGCTCAAATAATTCCTCCATTTGTTTATGCTAGCTATTATGAAGATAAATCTCACTGAGTGTTCTGCCCAGGTTTACTTGGAACTAAAATCTTCCTTGTCTCAGCCTCTGAGTAGCTAGGATTGAAGGAGTGACCCACTGGTGTATAGATAAATATTTATAATTTTAATAATAATAGAAGTTTACATAAATAAAAATGTTTAGCTCTTCTTTTTAAAAACTTCAGTGTACAAATAAAATGTATTTTTCAAATACAATTCAAGTTTCTCTTGGTAGAATATTTAAAGGAAAATCCCATATCCCTTTCACATGTATGAGTGATGATTAAATTTCATTCAAAATTTTTTTCCCTCAAAATATAAGCACAATTTTGAGATTTTAATTTTCTAGTCCATTCACCATAAAAACCTCTCCGTCTTCTCTGAGTTCTAGATATTCGAGTAACATTGATCAGGTAGAAGATGCATTTATTTTTGCTGTTTGAAAAGAGATTTGGAAGGTATTTTGATGACTTCAGGCCTGAGTGGATGCAAATCTTTCAGTAGACAGATGCAGTGAGTCATTGAAAGCAGACATGAACTAGGGGTGTGTAAACTAAAATGAAAACTTATGAAACCCTTGTTGCTAAGCCAAGAATTGTTTCCATGATGGTGGTAGTTGAAATGCCACTTGATCTGAAAGACGACATAACTCACATAAGAGTGGAAGTGACAATCATAAAATGTCTGAATACACCTTTCCACTTCTCTGAATTTAGACATCATGAATACACAGTAAATGAAAAAAAAACAGTCTTTTTTATGAATGAAACAAGAACTACTGTGTGTTAATTAAATATCAGTAATTTACTGTTTCAGCAGAGGGCATTTATCTGACAATGCAGTCTAGAATTCTGTAAATTTCAGTTACATGACACTATCTTCAATTCTGAATATTCTGGTTTCAGCCTTAAATCAAGTGTGCCACATTCAGGAAGACACAGTTTGTTAAAAGTGAAGTTACAACAAGAGACAACTAGAGATTTCTGTTTTTGCTTTACATTTGCTGGGCTCATTCCTATTTTTGACTCTTGTTCTTAACCTTTTAGTAGGCTGTAGGAAGAAGACAAACAGGAAAGCTCAAAGTGAAATTGCACTAGTAAATTTACCAGGACCTTAAGTCTCCACAGGGATACTGGTGTTTGCTGACATTAGTATTAGACATAGCTGCCATCCTGATGCACACGTTTGCAGAAATGTTCCATCTATTTTCATGAATTTAACCTTGAAAAGTTCCATCCTGGTCTTCTCACCCTGTCCCTACATCCCCAATATTAACACACAATCTTTCATATAGGCTGTAGCGCTCCACAGGAAATGGCGATATATGTGATTATTTGAAAGAAAAAAAATGAAGCAAAAATTTTTGAATTGTTATCTAATCCTTAGTTATCTAATCCTTAGTATTGTAGACATTTCACTGAACCACTGGGAGTGACTTCCCTGGAGCCTACATCTGATTAATTTCAGCCTTTGTTATTTTTCTAATTTCTTTCACACAAGGGCAGATTTTCTTTCAAATCTTACCTGCTGTGCAAAAACTACAAAAGCGTGAATGGATAGGAATGCACTGAGGCTGGCCAAATTTATCCTTTGACCTCCAAGTTCAAGTGGCTGTCATGCACAAATTTGATTTTGCTAGAAAGACCCATTTTTCCATCCCTCAAAGGGGAAAGCTAATAACAATGAATAAGTCAAATAATTATTTCCTGGACAATTTTTTACAAGTAATGTATAGTAAATCTGATGGTTTTCTTTCCAATGTATATTTTTCTCAGACAATTTGGGAAGCAACAACAAATCAGAGAACATAGTTACTTTAGAAAATTGAAAGCATGTATTGTGTTCAAACACAGGGAACACAAAGTACAATGAAGAATGTACTGAACTCATAATTTTAAGATAGAGGGGAAAATCCTAGCATCCTGATAACATCATTGATATCCACAAGTCATCTTTTTCACCACCTATTTTCCCCTTTTTTTCCTTAGCTGATTAAAAATGTACAGAAAGGGAATTCTTGCAAAAGTATTTGATTTTCTTATGTGCAAATGAGTGAGCACAAATTAAAGATGTGTTTATTTTATTCGAATGGAATTTAGTTAATTTAGTTAAGCAGGGATATTATGAAATTTCAAAATGTGTAAAGTATTCCTACAATGTGTAATTAATTTCCACAATTGAGATTGTTTTAAGGCAGCAAGTTAATAAAAGAAGGAAGCAAATTTTGGGTAGATGAAGATGATAATACTTTATAAAGGAAAATAATTTAAATTGTGAATTAAGTTCCTCTTTATCACTGATTCTTTATTAGTGATTTTTCCTTTCATGTTTCTTTATTGTTGTTATAAAGGTGACATACAGCGAATCCACAGTTATATAAGTCAGTTAACTCTATGGCCTCCCTCATAGGGAATAATTAGCACAGGTTTAGGCTAGTCACAGCAGAGGATCACAAGAGCCTAATAGCTATGCCCCTATGAATGCATAAGATAATGCTAAGTTAAATGAACTCCATGTTATGGAAATGAGTGATAGATCATTGTTGTAATTACTTTCAACATGCCATGTGAAACCGTAGCTTCTATTGTTGATGATCCTCTTGTATCCCCTTCCTGTGGTTGTAATTGCACTATTACTGTATCTTATCTGAGTACATTGGAAACTGTATATACTGGTATTAGAACTAGGAAACTGAAAGGGAATACCAAAATCGAGAGACACAGGATAAAAAGATAAACGACTACAAAAGCAATACTTGCAAAACTGTTAGGTGTAAACCAACTGAACAACTCATGGGGGGAGAGGGAAAGACGGAGGGGAGAAGGGGGAGTGAGGGAGGAGGTAACAAACAATACAGGAAATGCATCCAATGCCTAATGTATGAAACTGTAACCTCTCTGTACATCACTTTGACAATAAATAAGAAAAAAACCCCAAACTATACATTTCTTTCTAAACCATGCCACCCTTACTGATCTCTCCCCAGTTTCCTTCGCATCATCACCTACAAATTATATAGTTTATTTTCAACAGAGTGTCTAGTAACTACTACTGCTACATTACGTTCTTCACATATATTTTGTGGAAGTATCAGGGCTTGAACTCAGGACCTGAGGCTTGGTTTGCTTGCTTATTTGGCTGCATCTGTGTCAGATGAGAAATGCCTCTTGATCACCTTTGTTGGGTACTTTACAAATGAAGACTCTTTACCTTTTCTTCTTAGACTGTTTTAGAATCTTGACTGTCCAGACCTCTGCATTATTAGTAGCTGGAATTACCGAAGTGAAGCACCAACACTGACTTTATAGAATTGTTTTAACATTAATGAAGTGACCATTGTGATATGATGGAAATTACATAAATAATTTTGAAAAAGCTGTCAATTATTCTAAAAAGATAATTTGAAACTCATCAATATTTACATTCTCACCTATTAACTGGAGTAAAAATAGTCAAGTGAGCATTGTATTATAACAGCATAATTTATTTTCAGCAGTGTATAGGAAAGAGGCTTGTATGGATGATAGGGTCTCACTGGCTAATCAGGAGGCAGAAATTTTAGTATGTGGTTTGAAGCCAGCCAGGCAGGTAGATGTAAAAGAATCTAATCTCCAATTAATATACTCATAATGAATGTAACACTATTTACCTGAGTTTGTGAACTCCTATGGTGAACATATTGAACTTGATGACAGGATCAAATAACCTAGTGCTTATGATTATCCTCTAGGGTGAGCACTGTTTGTTTGGGGAGCATCTTTGGGTCTGAACTCTTAGCCTGTGAGATCTGAGCCTATCTCCAGTTGGAGAATGACAAATATGCCAGCTAGCATCCCATTGCAGAGATAATTGCTTGCTTGTTACTGGAAATTAATCTACATACCCTTTGAAATCACACAAATCTTTTGTGTTGGTACTGCGGTGAGAGAAGAGTAAAATAATTTTTTTTCCAACACAATGTAGTATAATTGTGTGCATATTCTGAGATCACATATTAATTAACATTTTTATCCTAAGTCTTACTAGGGTAAAAAATGTGTTAAAATAAGAATTTAAAAGATAAAGTATTTGTTAGTCACAGATACTTGATACAGGTTAATTTCAGCTGATTAATCTTGTAGTGTGAGTCTAGGACCCAGATCAAATTAGTCTGTGGCAAAAAGTAGAAGTGTGGCCACATTGTAACCATTGTCCACAGTCCTTGTACATTGACATTTCTGCCGCTTTTTGAAATAGCCAAAATAAATAAGTGTTGCCAGATTTAATCTTCTACAACAAAAATTACATCGAAGTTATATTACAATAGAAAGGGAAGTCAGATCCTCCTACAAATGGGGGAAGGGGGAATTCCAGGAAGAAAAGTATGGTATGCCTTACCTACAAATATGTGAACTTTAGTGAGCATTAACACAATTATTTTCTCCCTTCCTTAAGTGAAAAAAACTTATATATAGAGAGAGAGTCCCAAACTAACATATCATGTCACCTCTCTAAGTCCACCTATGTTTTACAAATGTACAAAATAGCAATTATCTATCTGCCTTGTTCTCTTGTGGGACATTAGATAGGTAGCTGCCCATTCCTAGTTTATCTCAAACAGACCCTGTCAGGACTGTGGTCATTTTATACAAATTCCATCTTGTCTGTGTATATATTACAAGAGTTCAGTGGATCTCACAGAATCTAGATTTATGGGCAACACTGTAGTTGATTTTAATGTATGTTAAAAGCCACTGTGGCATGCAATGTTGTGACCTTGCATTTAAAGAATTGCCTCAAGTAAGATGTAGACTGTAATGGATAAATCAATCATTGTCAAGGGTCGTTTGAATGTATGGCTGTCATTATTGCTACACTGATGAGTGAGCTGGGTTTCAAACAGTCTTCTGTATATAAGATTACAGAGGCAATGTCTGAGGCTTTTTTGTTTTGTTTTCTTTTTATTGAGGCAGTATATCTAAGCTGTCTCTTTATCTCAAGTAATCCTATATCCCAAAAAGATGATGCCGAGACTCTAAAAGAAAAAATACATGATAAGATAACAGCTTTAGTGACATTTATATAATTGTTCCAGTCAGAACTCATTTCCAGCTGCCTGAGTAGGAGTTGGCTTCAGTGTGGTAGCTAGGAAACATGGTAGGCAGGTAGCTGTTTCTTTAGTTCCAAACTTATGAACTATTCATGCTTAAAGGAAAGCATTCTATCCAGGAATTCTGTACTTGCCATTACACAGATGTTCCTCCAAAATTCCTCATTATTTTTGAAAGATGATTAAAGGGGCCTGTCATAAGAAATCAAATTTTGCCCCTTGGGACCCAAGAGCACAACTATTTAGTAAGTAAAAATAGTCACGTTTTTGTTTCCAAATCAATACTCTATAGATATCTCTAATATGCTATATGAGCTGAATTTTTAATCTAAAAATTCAAGTGTGTTTATGGTACAGTTATGGCTGACATTGCTCTTTCCTAAGCCAGCAAAGAATTTTACATTTAGCTGAAATTTTACTACAACTTGCTGCCATGAATTTCTTTCTGAAAATTTGTGGAAGTGCTTTTGTTTCATTTTGTTGTTGTGTTGTTGTTGTTTTTTAATTTTTAAATCTCTTTCTCTAAACAGAGTCTCTTCTAACTTCAAGGACTTTACATCTTCACAATAATTAAGAATCAGCCTCATCATTTCACCTTTAAACTAGAAAAACCCATCCATATTCTGAATAATGGCTAGCAGGAGGAAAATTTAGGTAATCAAACTATAATTCTACATTTTTCTCAATTCCTTTGGTTTTATTTAGTGCAGAGTTTGGCTTTCTTTGTAAATTTTGTTCTTTGGGACCCCTCAATATTCTTTGCTTCTATGACCTCTGTAGAAATCTGACCCGTCCTCGGATCCATCTATTCTCAGAGCCTTTGGGAAACCATCTATTATGTATAATCTACAAATTCTATTAAGTCACATGCAATTTTCCAGGGGTTTGATTAAGTCAACCGAGAGCTAGGTATTTATAATATCTCCTTTTAAAATATCTAAGTCTTAATGAAAAACAAATTTCATTTTGTTACCAGTCAAAATGATTTTCACTCTTTTAAACTAATGTTCATTCAAGTGATGAATTACTCAGCTGAAGCTTGTAAGATCTGTGAGAGACAAAGACTCACTTAGCTGCAAGGAACTGAGATTTGGAGAAAATGTTTAGGAGGTCATCCAACTTGATCAGATAGTGCATACTACTAACTTAATGAACATGTGATGTATGGTGGTGTGAGATCTGAGACAACAAAGAATTTTTCTTGGTCATCATTACATACATTATCTATAAGGTATTACCTGGCCCACATTGATGGTACAATAAATAACTGTCCTATGAATTATGAGAAAATGCAAATGGAATAGAGTATTTTGATATTATACATAACTCTCATTTATTATGCACTAAGATAACAGCTGTAAAAATTGTGCAATAAGATGGAAATTCATTTTTTTCTAAGTACATTGAATTGTCACAATCATTTGAGAAGATGGAAACTATTACACTATTATCTTTGACACTGGCATTGATAAAAGCTCAAGGAGGGAGGGGTAACAAGTTTGGCAAGAAATGTAGCCTCTCTGTACATCACCTTGATAATAAATTTTTTCTTTTTAAAAAGGTCACTGTAAGCCTTTAACTTAGTTCTACAAAAATTTAGAACATAACCTCAAATACTTCTGTTTTATTAAGGGAATATTTCTAGATAGAATGAGTAGTAAGGAAAGGAGGGAGAGAAGGCATGAAATGAAGAAGGAAGGATTTCTGAGGTAGTAAGTACAGACAATGTGGCAAGCAAGTCCTCTCTGTGTTTGAAGATTTTCTCTTGTTAACTCTGAAGCTTTCCATTGACTCAGTGTGTGTATGTGTAGACATATGTTATTCACAAATGTGCTTCATGTTAAATATATATATATATATATATATCAGAAACTTCATATTCTAGGACTCACACTGTATTGGAATAGGGATAAATCAATATTGAAAAATAAATGTTCAGTTAAAAGTAAAAGTAGATACTTAAAGATTGGGAAATATAACTTTTCCTAACTGAAATATAAGTCACATTTTAGATGATATTTTTTCAAGGTAAGTGCATTTATCTTTTTAACATTTAATTTGCAAAAATATACTGTCATAATTGATACACAGTATTTTACTCATTGTATTACTTCATAGAGATGTGAAAATTTTGAAATGTACTCTATATTTATGTATTTAAAGGCATCAGCAAAGTAGAATATGACATTTCTTTTTCTTTCTTTTTTTTTTTTTTTTTTTTTGCCAGTCCTGGGCCTTGGACTCAGGGCCTGAGCACCATCCCTGGCTTCTTCCCGCTCAAGGCTAGCACTCTTCCACCTGAGCCACAGCACCCCTTCTGGCCATTTTCCATATATGTGGTGCTGGGGAATCAAACTGAGAGCTTCCTGTGTAGGAGGCAAGCACTCTTGCCACTAGGCCGTATTCCCAGCCCGGAATATGACATTTCTGAAGCAATGAACTTCTGTTATGTCACTAAAGATGTCATATACAAATGATTTTCTGATAACATATAAACTTTAACAGGGACAATATCATTCGAAAGAGAGTTATGACTCAATAGCTTTGATTTGACATTTCTTTGATAGCCATTCTCCAAATATCATATTTTGTCTAAAGCTCAAATGCTGCAACCTATATAGAAAATTTACTTGAAAATAAACTTCCATTAAATTATATATATATATATATATATACATATGAATGTATATCAATTCAATTTGAGTACAGAAATGATTATTTGAATTTTATCACTGTTTTATTTTTAAAATATAAATCTATCAACTCATTTAGCAATCAATTGATATTCCCTTGGGTCATTTTATAATTTTACCATGAGTAAGACTACAATGAACATCTTTATAAATAAGTAAGTACATGTGTTTGACTACTTCTTTCATATATATTCCTAGAATTCCAAGAAGTAACTATGAATTCTTTATGAAATATATTTAGAAATGCAAACTTACTTCCAAAGTTGAAGTGGAAATCCAATATGTCAAATTATATTATCTATGTGTTAGGTATTTGCACACATAATCTGTTAGTTGTTTTCTTGCAGTTATTTTTTTTTTTTGGCCAGTCGTGGGCCTTGGACTCAGGGCCTGAGCACTGTCCCTGGCTTCTTCCCGCTCAAGGCTAGCACTCTGCCACTTGAGCCACAGCACCGCTTCTGGCCGTTTTCTGTATATGTGGTGCTGGGGAATCGAACCTAGGGCCTCGTGTATCCGAGGCAGGCACTCTTGCCACTAGGCCATATCCCCAGCCCTCTTGCAGTTATTTTTAACCATTGTTTGCAGTCCATGCACTTAATGTCTTATCAGACTATTACTAATATTAAATGGGAAACACTTCACTTTTCCAGATATTCAGAAATATTTTAATAAGGTTGATAAAACAAATGGATTAATAAGTGGTTTCTGTTCATACTAACATGGCCAGAAGGTCTCTGTCTCCTTTTTGCTCCCTGCCCTCTATATCCTACCACATTGATTCACACACACACACACACACACACACACCTGCCATGCACATCACCTGAGACCCATAACTTTAAGGCTACTTCCTCCCTGCCTGCATGTAGATTTTCTTCATGTCTTCACATCTTGAATATTTGTGACACAATATCATTACTCTTGAAATATTCCACTGTGGCTTTTCATCCCTTTTTGGGGATGAAATCTGATGTCGGTCCATTAGATAGTCTCTGTCTGCTCTATGTAGAGTTCTTATTTGGGAATTTCTTATGCTCATTTTATTTTGAAGGGAGCTTTAAATAGAATCTCTGGCCTATTCTATTAGGGAAAACAATCTTTGTATTATCACAACTTTTATGAAACATTCAAAAGCTCTTTGGGACTCTAACATGAGAGTTGCCAATAAAATTCTTAGAATTCTTTCTGACACTGTCAGATGAGTAGCTATAGGAAGCCAAAGGACAAGCCTCATCATTTGAAAATTGGTCCCACTGGCTCTTGAATGGAAGCCCTTGAACTCTAAGACCTATTTCATTTTTCTTCCTCATTCCTCTCTGAATCTAAACTGTCAAGCCTGTAAGTCATTGTAAAACTGTCTGTTTACTCTTCTTTTTTGTTGCTGTTGTTGTTTTGTTGTTATTAAAGGTCTTGTTCATGGAACAACCCAATGTGGCGCCTTACCCTGGGGAAGAATAGTGTTTCTCTTTCCCTTCTTGCTTTTTCAGATGAAAGACAGGATCTCAGATGTTCTGCTAAATTAGACATACAAGTTATTGATTTAAATTTAAGTCTTCTTGTGAACGAAACCATTTTTGCTACATTAAGACAATTTCCTTATTTCCAATAAGTATCAGAAAGGAAAAATCCATATATGAATGTAACAGTTAAATTAATTAGCCATCCAAGAAACAGAGAAAGGATCTTCACAAAGATATTTTCTGAGAGACTGTGCTGTGATTGTGTTCCTAGATTATTGTGCTTCTTTGATAAATATAAGAACTTACTTTTTTTCTCTCCAAATAAAAAGAGAAACAAAAACATGACTCTCAGGGAGAAGAATGACTCCAGAATGACAATCTAAAAAAATGCCCCTTTTTTCCCTTACTGGCACTTTATATTCTCTTTATCTTAAGGGCAGATCATGACTAAAATTTCTTGTATTCTAATCCCTAATTATCAGTAATGGGCTGGAGATAACATTGCAAGGGTCACTTAAGTACTTTAGACCTTAAATTTCAATTAAAAAAGTTATTAATGTTTAAGAACCTATAAATTTATTTTTATTTTAATGTAGCTGGATTGGATATGATAACATTTTCAGTATATATCTGTTTTTGTGTTTGCTCAAAATTCATCTATTTCTCTGATCTTCATAAACAATTTTCCTTCAGATCACACTGTTTACTCTTTTTTTTTTTTTTTTTTTTTTTGCCAGTCCTGGGCCTTGGACTCAGGGCCTGAGCACTGTCCCTGGCTTCTTCCCGCTCAAGGCTAGCACTCTGCCACTTGAGCCACAGCGCCGCTTCTGGCCGTTTTCTGTATATGTGGTGCTGGGGAATCGAACCTAGGGCCTCGTGTATCCGAGGCAGGCACTCTTGCCACTAGGCTATATCCCCAGCCCACACCGTTTACTCTTAATCTGCTTTTTAGAGGAGGTTTTGTACCCACTGACTTACATATGAAATGGTAACACCTCTGTACATCACCTTGACAATAAATAAGTAATTATTCAGAATAAAATAAAATATTAAGTAGAAGGGAATGTTAAAAATGTTTGGCTATATAAGTGTCATATTTTGTTGTTTATACTGATTGATCCGTGGTAACTACGAGATGCATTCATTGTTAATAGAAGTAGCAAATCTTTGCTTGGGAATTCTAGGCCAGAGTTCTTCCCCATTCCAAAAGAGTTGAGGCTGAGAATTTGAGCAATAAATAGCACTGATGGATGAATCCATAGATGAGTGCGGATACCTCATGATCCAATCACTCCTCAAAGGCTCTGCCCCTGAACACAGTATCATTGGCAGGAATGACTTCAACCATATTATGAGGATATTTTAATCTGAATATTAACAATACAAATGACTTATAGCATAGATAATTTGTTGGCTTACCCAGATATCAAGTACAAAGAACCGGTTTGCATCACTGATATCACCACGACTCATTTTTTTAATTCTCTTTAGGTGAGTCACTAATAACATATTTGAAGACCAGCTGCACCTCATGTTAATTAGATGTGCAGCTACATATTGATTTGATATGACTCCTTGTTCAAGGTGAAAGAAATCCTCTTTTTTAGCATATATGTCAGAAAAATATTTTCCCATAAATTCTATGTTATCCCTTATTAATCAGTTTGAGTAAAATGCTAATTCTCCTCGAATCTTGAGAAACACCAAGGGGGTTAGTACTATAATAACGATGTTTTTTTTTTACAAGAACTTATCTGAGAGCAACTATCAAAAAATGGATTAAATCTCTTCCATATTCCTTTGGGGCTACACAGCAGTGAAAAGGTGAAGGTGATTTTGGGAGAAATCCATGGTCCCAACCACTGCTGGCTGAGTGTACCTTTCCTCACTGGTAACTAACAGTCTTGTAAAGGAGCACCTGCGTCCTAGGTTTCATAGCACATACTGACTTTGCAAATAAAATCTGAGTAAAAGAGGATATAGTCCACAGCAGTTCTTTATCTTTATTCCCCATCTTTCTTCCAATATAAATATAATTATTTAGAAAAGTTAGGGAAAGCAAAGAGATTTTTAGGTAAATTTCTGGAAAGGAAACTGGAAACAACACAGGAAAGAAAACTTACTCAGATACAAAAGATCAGTTTATGCCTTAGACCTATTTTCTATATTGACTTTGACCCAAGTCAAGATGCTCTGACAAGTCCTAGAAGCTATTCAAGTTTTCTAATGACCTAAAATTCTAGTAGGATTTGAAAACATAAAGCTATTAATTTTGTCTCTTCAGTGTTATACTTTTCATTCTACAACACTTCTTTTCTTCTATAACACTGCATTTGTGGTATTAGTATCTACCAGGGATGATATTGTACCAAGTAAGCCTGTTTCCTAACCAGAGCAAGCTGAAACAAAGGTCCTTTATTGACTAACAGTAATGACGATTTGGTGGCAAAGGCATTCTGTTCTTCTGTTGCTAGACTGTACAGCTACCAAGTCATATCCAGTAGAAATACAAGGGCTATCAGAGCCCTTTCAGAGACAGGATGGAGCAATAATGATAAACTTCAGAGGACAATTCTTTCTACAGAGAAGAATGAGAAACAGTAACATAGAAAAATCAGGTGAAAGAAGCTTGTGGTCCTGCAGATAGAAGAATGAAGAAAATTCTTATCTAATGATTTTCTTCCTATAAAATATAGCTGAATTAAAGTCTCTAAATTCAGAAAGTAAGTACTTCCAACCTTACAGTAAACTTTACATGTTTCCTGAGGCACTTATGCAAGATTGGATGGTTTTCTAGTTTAGTAATTAATATTCCTGCTTTAGATAAACTTCTTGTTTACAAATGTAAAATAAAATCATATATGAGATTGGTGTGTCCTAGCATTAGTATTTGGTGAGTTCAAGGGCAAAAATCTCTTTTACAGAATCATAAGACTCTTAGCTGGAAGAAAGTCTTAAAGTCATAGGAATGATGGTCTGAAATGAACAGAAAAGCCTAGTATTTACATTGCCCATAACATTCCATATGACCTTATTTAATCCTCATAACAACTATATGACATATACATTATGATCCTTATTTTTACAGATGAGAGACTCAGAATTTTATAACTTGCAGAAGGGGAAAAGTAAAGGGAAAATTCCTTCCATACTGTAGAAAAAACCTGTACCTTTAACATATTTTTCTTCTTCTGCATTTTATGATAAAGTTTGGAATGTTCATATAAATGTCTATGTCATACCATCCAAATTTGGTTTTATTTTTGTACAGGAATCACAAGCATTCCAGGCAGTGGAAATGGTATATATAGAGCCATATAGTTGTGCAATGGCCTGTTATTTCCAAATAAGTAAAGGTTGCTGATGAAGCTGAAGAAGTAAGGAAAGTGTCAATTCATAAAGTCCCTATTGAGAGATGTTCTTAGGTTTGTCCATAGGCAATGTAGGATCCCTAAGTTTTTAAATCACAGCAGAATGTATGTCATTGAAGGAATATATATATATATATTTTACATGTAATATATTTTACATGTATATATGTATGTATGTATATTTATGTATGTATATATGTATATATCTATTACATGTAATATATTACATGTAATATATGTATAACATGTTATATATGTATAACTTCTAAAACCAAATAACATATAACTGTATATACATAAGGAAAAAGAAAGAGAAGTCTTATCTTCTTGATTCTTTCAGAAAACAAGGAAAGAATGATAAAAAGAAATGCAACCCTATACCCTAGTATTTTTATACGGTTTTGAGGATACATCCCCAAAAACAAGTGAGGATACTATACTTTTTACAAGTACACACAGACCTTTCCAATTATGTGTGTGTGTGTGTGTGTGTGTGTGTGTGTAATTTATGTTTAATACATTTGTTAGCAAGTTTACAAGATAAGACTGCTTACAGACTATGTGTCCAACTGATGAACACAGATAAAAACAACTCTCACCTAAGATTCAGGTCACGAAGATCCACGAAGAGTACAAGCTGGGTTCCTGGGCACTGTCATTCTAAACACTGACCTGTATGGAGAGGGACAGCATTAATTTCATTACTCTCCAGTGACTTTGTCCAGAACTCTGCAAGCAAGGTCAGTGCTTTTATTTTTCAATTGCTGCTCTGCCCCCAAAGATGGGCTTATTTATTATATATGCCTTGATTTCATTTATGTTGATTTTTACGTGTATCAGAAAACACATTATTTCTGTGTTAAAAACTTCCAGACATTTAGAACAAAAGCCAGAGGGCTTTCTTGGTTTTATTAGAAAATACAGTTTCATCAAGCTAGAAAGTATAGCACAGGTTGAGGTACGTTTATGACGATCATGGTGACATTTAAGCTCTAAGATCTCATTCTGGTTAAAATTGTAAAGTATGTGAACATCTTTAAACACCTCTTAAAGTTTTCCACTCCAGATTTTCCAGTGGTGACTCTGAGAGAAATCACTTTGGCATTGAGTCCATCTACTCAATATTAGTCAGTCTTATTAGCAATTTTGTATGTGAAACTGCTCACTGTACTATAAAGAATGAGGTCGTTTTCCTTAAGGAGTTTTTAGTTTGATACATAACAGGAAATACTATTGTAGAGCAACCAAAATTTATAAGTAACATTAGATCCCCAAATCCCACTGCCAACTACACAGAAATTGACAGAGATAAGATTCGGAAATGAAACTAAGACATTCCGCTTGGGTGACAGAGTCAATAATTGCACATCACAAACCATAAGACGTAAATGGAGGAATATTTTAAAAGGGAAAATGAGTACCTAAAAACTCTCATTGGCAGCATTACTCTCCTGCCCAAAAGGTGTTTGTGACTTCATAATGCTTCTTTGTTGAGTTTGGTAGAGCAAAATTCTCACCTTAACAACCATCAGGCTACGAAATCATGACAGAAGATTTGATAAAATATATTATGCTCTTGAACTCAGTGCATATAAAGTCATGTGAGCAGATATATTTGTTGAGGAATATAATATTTTGAGTCAAATAAAGGTATATTATCATGAAGTACACTCTTGTCTTTGGGATAAAATTGTTTGAAAGAAAAAAATGGAGGACAATCTTTGGCTGATGAGGTACCTAAGTTTTCTCTGTGTGATCAGGGACTGAGATTCCACAGCACATATGTCAGAATATTGGCTGCAAATCTAACCTGATATCTGATTACTGATTGGCTGGGAAAAAAATCAAAGGTCTGATATCCTCCAATCCAGAAACTGAGGCAAACCCTTGAGGTTACAACTGTAATAGTGAAGTTTTGTTCTACCAATCTAGCATCTGTACTTTTCAAAATCTCATATTAGCCAGGCTTTGGTGACTATAGGGTCTATGTTTTGGGGGATCTGGCTCACTTTACTTAGCATGATTTTTTTCCAAGCCTTTCCATTTCCTTAAGAATGGGGCAATGCCATTATTTCTGATAGAAGCATAGGATTCAATTTCTTGATCCATTCATCTACTGAGGGGCATCTGGGTTGGTTCCATATGATATTCTGGATATTTCTAAGAGACTTGATAGTCTATTTCAGGATGTGTGTAGATACTACAATGACAAATAGCCTAGGGAATTGAGAATTATTGTCAGTAAAAGAACCTGGTATTTTCACACAGAGACAGTAACTTAACTGAATGTTTTCTTCCTTCCTTTTCAACCAATTATCCAGAAAAAAACATGGACACACACACACACACACACACACACACACACACACACACACACACACACCACACACACACACACACACACTTCTCTATAAATCATTTAAGACTCAAAATATTTACTAAATTGCATTGTATTGAACAGAAAAAGGTTAAGCTGTTTCCTACTTTCTGGTTCAGGTATTTGGTTTATCCTTCTATCCTTAGGAAGGTTCTCAGCACACAGAGGGAAATGCATCTTATTAGTTAGTACCTGAGACTTTGGCACCATCAGCTGGGGCCAATGTTACTTACATGCACAATGTAGACATATGGTCTCATTCATGCCATCATTTTCCCTCTAAAGGTAGAAGATGTGGATTTTTTTTAAATGCATGGTCATTCAACCTTTGGTTGCCTTGCTTTCCAAGTTGCATGAGAAGGGCTCTTAGCAAGCTGAAACTGGTTCCCATGAATATACATCAGGCATTATTTTAGTGGAATAGAACAGAATTACAAGACCAGATGGGGATGTATGCAATGTGAGACATAACATTAGGTACATGATCTACTACTTCTGTCATTCTGTTCTAAAGGAATTTTTCCCACCTACCGACATTAAAATGCATTAAAATAAAAGCATTTATTATGGCACGTTTTAAAATTTAATTTTATTGTCCAGGTGATATACAGAGGAGTGACAGTTACATACATAAAGTAGTGAAAATGTTTGTTGTCAAACTTGTTACTTCCTCCATCATTTTTGTCCCACCTTCCCTCCTCCCCAACTTTTTAAATTTAATTTTATTTTCAAGTCTATGTACAGAGGGGTTACAATTACATGCATAAGGGAGTAAGTACATTTCTTGTCATACTTACTACTCCCTTCCTCATTTTTCTCCCACATTCCCTTCCTCCCCCAGCCCCAGTAGTACAGTTAATTTCCAAAATATTGCCTTGTAAGTATTGCTATTTCATTGGTTCACTCTTTATCCCTTGTCTCATGATTTTGATGTTCCCTTTCCCTTCCCTAATTCAGATAAACATATACATGATAGCCAGGGTATCAAAATCAAATACAATAACAACAGGGGATAAGCCATAGGAGAGAAAAAAAGAAAAAAAATCATATAGTACACAAAAATAACAACAAAAATAAAAATATTCTTGTTTCATTATCTTGGAGATCATTTCACTTAGCATCATCTTTTATGATCATATGTACATAGTTATTCAGCTATTGTGACCCTTGCCTTGGATTATCGTAGACATTTAGTAATTATTACCAATGAAGCAATCCATGGAATCAGTTTCTTTGGGTCTGGCTCACTTCACTTAATATGAGTTTTTCCAGTCTTTTTATTTCCTTATGAATGGGGCAATGTAATTTATTCAGATGGCTGCATAGAATTGCATTGTGTATATATCCCACATTTTTTAATCCATTCATCTACAATAGGGAATCTGAGTTGGATCCATATTTTAGCTATGAGTCAAGTGGGATGACATTAAACTACATAGCTTCTTCACGGCAAAGACAAATAGAAAGCCCACAGAGAGGGAGAAGATCTTCACTAGCCATACAACAGACAAGGGCCTAATATCTAAAATATACTTAGAGCTCAGAAAGTTAAGTGCCCTCAAAACAAATCCTCAAAGAAACAACTGTCTCATTAATAAGTAGGCTAACGACATAAACAGTGACTTCTCTGAAGAGGAAGTAGGAATGGCCAATAGACACATGAAGAAATGCTCAACATCTCTGGCCATGAAAAAATGGAAATCAAAACAACACTGAGATTCCACACACCACCAACCCCCCCATCTAGAATAGCCATTATCAAGAAAATTAATACAGGGGCTGGGAATATAGCCTAGTGGCAAGAGTGCTTGCCTCGTATACATGAGGCCCTGGGTTCGATTCCTCAGCACCACATATACAGAAAATGGCCAGAAGTGGTGCTGTGGCTCAAGTGGCAGAGTGCTAGCCTTGAGCAAAAAAGAAGCCAGGGACAGTGCTCAGGCCCTGAGTTCACAGCCTAGGACTGGCCAAAAAAAAAAAAAAATACAAACAGGTGCTGGCAGGGATGTGGGAAAAAGGGAATGCTACTATGCTGTTGGTGGGACTGGAAATTAGTTCAATGACTGGAAAGCAGTATGGAGTTTCTTCAAATGACTAAACATAGAGTTCCCTGATGATCCAGCAAGCCCAATTCTGTGTCTTTATCCAAATTATCACAAATAAGGCAATACTAAAGTTTCCAGCACAACCATGTTCATTGCAACATTATTTACATAGCTAAAATAGGTGCTATTTTTTTTTTAAAGAAAACGGAGGGACCATGAGCTCAAGACCTCAAACATCTGTCCTCAGTGACTAATCATTATATACCTCCCACATATAAACACATATGTATGTATATACATGTATACATACATGTGCACATACATGTATGCATATACACAGCTGGACTCAGAGGCAAAATCCCATAATGTCATCACTGAAGAAATGGGGGCAATGGGTGAGATTCAATCTTAAATAACAGCAAAAATGGTCCAATTTGTAAATTGCTATTCATACATCTAATATTGTTTCTCAACTTTTCTTTTTGAAATATGTCAGTAACCCACTTTTATAATTTTACTTCTTCTTCTTCTGTGGATTTCACAATTTATTGTACCATATTACATATTTCATTTTCTTAAATTTATTTTTGGCACTAGTAAAGGTTTCACTCTGAGCCTATTGTTAGGAAAGTGCTTTACCACTTGAAGAAGGGTATTTTCTGACTATAACTCCTTTACATATTCCTATTTGTGGATCCCAAGTTAGCTAGGCTTAGGTATGAGCCACCATTTCTGTTAGATAGTAGATTATTTTTGTCCTGTCTTCTTTTCAAGTCTCCTTTTTAAAAAGTATCTGCACATAAATTTCTTGAGGACTGATATTATGGGTTTCTTCTTCACTGAGATTTCTCTGTATCTCAGAATAGTGCCTTACATGTACCGCATCTGGAGGTTGAATAAGAACAATGAGTGATTTGTTTATACAAAGTTTCCTGCAGTAAATATTTATTAAATATGTCAACTGAATCTTTAAAAAAATTGCACATGCCAGATGTTAAGAAATTTAAGTTTGAATACAGCATTTCTTTGCTATGTTTCTCCCATCCACTCATTTTTCTCTATTTGTTGGAGTAAATACTTTAAGGTTTGAGCCTAAACAGCTATTTAAGACCATGATATAGAATGCATTTGTAAAGATTGTGAAGCAACTAAATTGAAATTTATGTGATACACAACTCTATAAATCAGTTTACTAAATTTCCTCATGTGGCAAAATTAAATTTCTATATTTTTTGAGTCACTGTTATTTTGGATGTATTTTGAATTTTTTGGTTGTATTTGAATATGAATTGAAATGCCATATAATGCATATCTTTCTGGAAGTGCTATCTTACCGAATTTTCTTATTTTTTGACCATCTGTCACTGCCATGTCCAATTTTAAACCTGAAATTGGTACAATAATCTCAGCAAGTCACATATAGTCACATATAGATGTACATATAGATGTACTTTTCACAGAGAATGAAAGAAATTTTTTTTCTTTTTTTTTTTTTTGGCCAGTCCTGGGCCTTGGACTCAGGGCCTGAGCACTGTCCCTGGCTTCTTCCCGCTCAAGGCTAGCACTCTGCCACTTGAGCCACAGCGCCGCTTCTGGCCGTTTTCTGCATATGTGGTGCTGGGGAATCGAACCTAGGGCCTCGTGTATCCGAGGCAGGCACTCTTGCCACTAGGCTATATCCCCAGCCCAAAAGAAAATATTTTAAATAACACTAAACATCAATAATTTATATTTAAAACATGTAACTTTAGTATCCAAATTCTTCAGAGTAATAAAGAGTAAGAGGAAAATTTGAATGAGGTCCATGCTAAGCATGTGAATTCTAGAATCCCTAGAATCCATCATATCGGTTCATCATGCTTGCTTTAAATGCATTTAATTTCTTTCATAACCTCTGAAGACGTTTGAGCTTGTAATATTTTTTTAAAAAAAGTATTTTAAATATAATGAAAAAATTTCACCCACAAAAATGTTCTTCTTTTCTTCCTTCTAACCAGTATATTTATGTTTCTATCTTTCTAAAGAATATGCTATGATGGTTCTAACAACTACCAAATATCTTGTCTTTTAGAAGGAAAAGACAGTCAATAATCCAGTAAACCTAAATACATCTATTTTATCCTAGGTGCTATGAAATGAAAAAACTTAAGAAGTGAATAAATGAACAAATGAAATGATCAAAAACATGTGCACAATGTGAAGCCGGTTGGTGTTAGGAAGTGGAGTCTTGTAAATTACGATGTTAAGTTGCAGTCTCTCCCTGAAGAGAAACTGTTTGAAAAGCACTAAATGACAAGCAGGGGTTAGATATTCAACATCTGAAGGTAAATTATTCAGGTGAAGGGAATCCAAGGACAAATAGCCTGCAGTAAAAATGAGCTTGGGACATTTGAGGAACGGAAAGATGATTGGTATGGCAGGAACATAGTGAGGCTGGGGAGCTCTAAGATCAGATGAGGTCAGGGAAACAGACAGGGATCATATTATCCAAGGCTTTGTGTGTTAGAGCTACCAGAAAACTACTCCAATTTTCCTGAACCATGTGAATGTAAAAAAAAAAAAAAAAAAAAATCGGAACTTTGCTTTTATGAACAATTTCCAAAAGTAAATAAATGAAAAAAGTGATGATTGCTGATAAAAATGAATCTCTAATAATCTAAGAGAGGATAGAAGATGTTCAATTAAACACAGGGAGGGAGATAGGGAATATTAAACCATCAGTGATGGTAACTCATGCCGATAATGATAGCTACTCAGGAGGCTGAGATCACAGTTTGAAGCTAGCCTGGGCAGAAAAGTCCATGAGACTCTGATCTCTAATAAACTACTCAGTAAAAGCCAGTTGAGGCTCTGTTGCTCCAGTGGTAGAGCACTAGCTTTAAGCACAAAGAGGCTCAGGGACAATGCCCAGTCCCTGAGTTTAAGCCCCAGGACTGGTAATTTATTTAGTTTTTTATTATTATTATTAAATTCACACGTTAAATCTTCTATTCCATAATCTCCTTTCTTCAAGATATGATTGAAGTTATTCACTTCCTGAATCTCAAGATGTACGTAGATAGATGCTCTTCTCATTTGTGTCTATCGCAAGCAATCATTTGAAGAATGTACTCGCTTCAAAATATAGAGGGGGAGTTCACTGCCATGATCAATGAATTTAACGCTATTAAGAGAGGTTTGAGGGGAGAATTGAGCAGGTTACCAAAGCCATATGATCACATACTCAAATACAAACACAATTTTAGAAGCACAAAATATTTTTAAACTAGAGTCTATTAATATTATTGAAATTCCTCTCATGGTTCAGGTTTGCACTGTATTGGGGTCTTTCTTCCTTTCTTTCCTTCTTTCTTTCTTTCATTCATTCTTTCTTTCATTTTTTCTTTCTTTCTTCCGTCCTTCCTTCCTTCCTTCCTACCTTCCTTCCTTCTTTCCTTCCTTTCTTTTGCCAGTCCTGGGGCTTGAACTAAGGGCCTGAGCACTGTCCCTGGCTTCTTTTTGCTCAAGGCTAGCACTCCACCAACTTGAGCCACAGCACCACTTCTGGCCTTTTTTCTCTCTCTATGTGTGGTACTGAGGAATCGAACCTAGGGCTTCATGTATACAAGGCAAACACTCTTGCCACTAGGCCATAATCCTAGCCCTGTATTGGGGTCTTTAATCTATTTTGAATTGGTGTTGATGCAAGGTTATAAGGGGATTTATTATCAGTTTTCTGTATGTGAATATTCAGTTTGCTACCTTCATCTGTTGAAGAGGTTTTTTTTTTTTTGGGTCTTTTATTAAATGGCTGTAGGTATATGCATTTATTTCTTGGTCTTTGGTTCTGTTACTTTGATCTTCAAGTTTGTTTTTGTGCAAGTACCATATATTTATTACTATACTCTGTAATAGAGTTTGGTCTTGTTATTACTTCAGTACTATTCTGCCTGAAATAGATTGCTTTTGCTATTCAGGACCTTTTCTTGTTCCATATGTTTGTTTGTTTTTAAAATTGTTTTCTCTATCTCACTGAAGAATGATGTTAAGATTTTGATTCCAATCCCAGAACACGAAAGGTCTTCCTATCTCTTTACATCTTTTTCCAATTTCTTCCTTTAAAAATTTTAAACTACTCACTATAGAGGTCCTTCATATTTTTGGTTAATTCTTAAATATTTTATTTTATCTGAGGTTATTGCAATGGGAGTTACTTTCAGTATTCTTGTTCTTGGCATGCAGAAAATCTACTGAGTTTTATAGGTTTATTATATACCCTGATACTTCATTAAAGTTGTGAATCAGTGCAAGTAGCTTGAGGGAGGGCACTATAGGGTCCTTTAAGTGCAGGATCATGTAATTTGCAAATAGAATTGTTTTAATTCTTCCTTCCCTAATTGCATTCCCTATATGATTTTTTTCATATTTTACTGCCTTTGCTAGGAATTCTATATTGAAGAGGAGAGAAGACACATCAAACCTTGCAATTCCTTAGAGAACAACATCAAATTTCAGCAAAATATAGTATCAAGAAATGGGTACTTGAAATGAGTGGGGTGGAATCAAGAGGAAAGTAGTAGTGAATGCAGAGGAGAAGGGGGTCTGATGACAAAAATAACAATGTGTATCTTATGAAATTAAGAGCAAGGAAAGGAGGGGGTAAGGGAAGGATGGGTGATAATGTTGTAAGGGTTGACATTGGCAAAGATGTATTGATAAACTTATTTGTTAAATGACAACTCCTTTGCACAACTACTTAATGGTAATATAAAGGAAGAAAGGAAGCAAGCAAGCAGTGAAGGAAATTAGGAAGGAAGAAAGGAAGGAAGGAAATTTATCACATTTTGAGAAGAAGAAAGTAAAATCCTTCTTACTTATTATAATTTTCATCACCACAGCAAAAAGATTGTCATTCTTTTCTTTTCTTTTGCTGTGTTTCAAGTGGTAGAGTGATAGCATTAAGAAAAAAAAAAAAAAAAAAAAAAAAAAAAAAAAGGTCAGGGAGAGTGCCCAGGCTCAAGCCCCAGAGCTGGCAAAAACAACAACTTGTTAAGGCAAGCCACCACAAGATGGGGACCATCTGTATCTTTAAAAAAAAAAAAAAAAAGATTCAGGGGTGTTTTTCTTTTTTTGTAATGGTTTTCAATTCTAGTAGTCAAACACATGGATAAAACAATCTCATTTAGTTTTTCATTGTCAAGACCATATAGATCCCAAAAAGGAAAAATAACATGACAAGGTCTCTAAAATAATGATGAATTAAAACTCACCAGCCTTTAGTCTATTTAAACCAAGTGATAGCTGTGAATTAAGGGTAGACACAATTGAAATGCAGAGGGAAATGCAGGAGTTAAGAACTAATGAAGTAACTGACAAAAGAGTTAAGACCAGAAGTAACAATACCAATAGAACAAAGAAATGTTAAAGAGAGGGGGAAAAGTAGTACTTGGTAAACAAACAGAATGGGTAAGAATATTAACACTGAAGAGTTACATAGGTTGAATAGTCTATACAAAGGCTAGATAAATGCAGACTGTGTTTTTTTTTTTGTTTTTGTTTTTGTTTTTGTTTTTGTTTTTTTTTGGCCAGTCCTGGAGTTTGGACTCAGCCTGAGCTGAATCCCTGTCTTTGGCTTCTTTTTGCTCAAAACTAACATTCTACCACTGGAGCCACAGTGCCACTTGCAGCTTTATCTATTTATGTGCTACCTAGGAATTGAACCCAGGGCTTCATGAATGCAAGGCAAGGGTTTTACTGCTAAGCCACATACCCAGCCCCAGACCGTGGTCTTAATGACATAGTATTTTGAGTGGTCAAGGATTAATGCACTAAATTTTTAATACCATATACATGTGGTATATGGTATTTTATACACATGGGTAAGTAGTGACTAAAATAAACATGATGTCCTCAAGAGTTCATATTCAAGAGTGAAGGACAATAAACAAAGAACTACAACCATTATGAACAGAGTTTGGGGCCAGAATTATCAAAGGCACTCACACATTTTTATCTGAGCTAAAATGGAAGACCCTATTTGTGACTTACCAAGTCACCTGAAGTCTTCACTTTGGGTTTGTATCAGAACTCAAGTATGAGAATGAAAAACACAATGACAATGTCCAGAATTTATTAAATTATTTCAAATAATTTAACTTACACTAGGAAATATTTAATAAATGATGTATTTGATGACTAAGCTTTCCCCATTCCTCTTTTTAATATATTACCTAACACACTAGCAAAAATCCTATAAACTATAAACTACAAAACTACTGTATGTTCATACTGTACATTTTTGGTTTGAAAGCAAACAGAAAATCTTTGAAGTAACTCAGGATTTCATTCAACATTCACAGAGTAGAACATAATGCTCCTTGATCTCATCATTCTTTATAGCTGAAAAACTTGTAGGTTGAAAACACTTAGTTTTGGCATGGAATTTGCAGGAGAGAGCTGTCATTCCTAATTAAGAAAACACCATGTCACAAGCAATTACTGCTAAACCCTTTGAAATATTCCTTCCCAAGCCAGTATAATATTTAGTAATCATCACATTTTCTGCTTTCTGCATAATGCACTGGCAATTAACCTTATAAACTTATTTTGTGAGCAACTCTCATAGTTGATAAATGTAGTTAAGGGCAAAACCTAGCAAGGTTATTGAATAACAATCAGTACATCCAGAATGAAAAATAACCCACCTCCTTCTGAAATAGGATATGAATAGACTTTACCTTGTAATTAATGTTGCTGTATTTTACATGAAGATGGGGTATTTTTTCATTTAATGCCCATGTGTTAATTTTCCTTCATAGTTAAGCCAGAAACCTTGACTCTGCTATAAGACCTTTGGCACCTCCATCTGCTTCAGGCCTGGGCCTCTGCCAGGGCACAGCTTCCCAGTATTTGGACTGCTATCCTGGAGTTGAGGTACAAACAGGCATTGGAATTCACTTTGTTTTCCATCAGATGCAGAAAAAAGAAGCCATATAGATATCAAATGTTTATTCTAATAACAAAATAGATGTCATATATTGATCTCTAAGACAAGGAAATCTAAAGCACAAATGGATGAAATATAAAAGCTTTTACAGAAATAATAGTTGAGAATGAGAAGTGCCAAGCCTGACTCCATCACTCTTTTCAAGGACCATTGGTTTTAAATCTCCAAATACCTCTGGGTATTTAATTAGGAGACCTGGATTCAAGTCCATTTCAGCACCTGGTCATCAGTAAAACTTCAAATTGTCATTAATTTTCAAAGAACCTTAATTTCTTTGTCTCCACCATTGAGATTAACCTTGACAATCCCAAAATAAATGATGGCTGTGTGATTTTGAGTAGATGCAGATTTTTAATATAAATTATGTAACCTCTTCTAATGGAAGAATTAATATGTGGAGAGGTCCTAGAGGAGAGAATGAATATATTTTCATTTCTGAATTGTTATGGTATATATGATAAAGGAAGTAGTCTGGGTCATATGACTGTATAGAATCAAATCATTTGATGTACAGAGGGCTTACAGTTTCATACATAAGGCAATGAGTGCATTTCGTGTCAAACTTGTTACCCCCTCCCTCATTTTTCTTCCACATTCCCTCTTCCCCAATTCCCTTCCCCACCATGAGTTGTACAGTTGGTTTACATCATATTGTCTTGTTAGGATTGCTGTTGACTTGGTATTGGCACCAGAACAGGCCTGAAGACCAATGGAACAGAATTGAAGACCCAGAAATGAACCCACAGAACTACAGCTACTTAATCTTTGATAAAGGAGCTAAAACAATAGTTTGGAAGAAAGATAGCCTCTTTAACAAATGGTGCTGGCAAAACTGGTCCAACACATGCAAGAAACTAAAACTAGATTCTTATATATCACCCTGCACCAAAATCAATTCCAAATAGAACAAATACCTCAAAATCAAAACAGATACCCTGAAACACTAAAGGAAGGAGTAGGAGAAACACTTGGGCTCCTTGGTGCAGGACAGAACTTCCTTAACAAAGACCCAGAAAGGTTACAAACCAAAGAAAGGTTGGGCAAATGGAACTGCATCAAACTGAAGAGCTTCTGCAGGGCAAAGGACATAGCACGCAAGATAAACAGAAAGCTCACAGATTGGGAGAAGATCTTTACCGGTCATTCAACAGACAAAGGCCTTATATCTAAAATATATGCAGAAGTAAAAAAATTACCTTCCTCCAAAACAAAACCGCAAAGAACCAATGGCCCCCTCATCAAGTGGGCTAAAGACTTATAAAGAGACTTCTCAGATGAGGAAATGAGAATACCAAGAGACATATGAAAAAATGCTCTACATCACTGGCCATAAAAGAAATGCAAATCAAAACAACATTGAGATTCCATCTTACCCCAGTAAGGATGTCCTACATCAAGAAAACTAACAATAACAATTGTTGGAGGGGAAGTGGCCAAAAGGGAACCCTACTTCATTGCTGGTGGGAATGTAAACTGGTTCAGCCACTCTGGCAAGCAGTATGGAGATTCTTCAGAAGGCTAAAAATAGAGCTCCCCTATGACCCAGCAGCCCCACTTTTGTGTATCTGTCCAAAAGACCACAAACAAAATCACACTAAAGCCACCAGCACAACAATGTTCATCGCAGCACAATTTGCAACAGCTAGAATCTGGAACCAAGCCAGATGCCCCTCAGTAGAAGAATGAATCAGGAAAATGTGATACATATACACAATGGAATTTTATGCCTCTATCAGAAAGAATGACATTGCCCAGTTCGTGAGGAAATGGAAGGACTTGGAAAAACTTATACTAAGTGAAGTGTGCCAGACCCAAAAAACATGGAATCTATGGTCTCCCTTATAGGGAATATTTAGCACAGGCTTAGGCAAGTCACAGTAGAGAATCACAAGAGCCCCATAGCTATACCATTATGAACACTTAAGATGATGTTAAGTGAAATGAACTCCATGTTATGGAAACTATTGTTATATCACTGTTGTAACTACTTTCAACATGCCATGTGTAACTGTAGCTTCAATTATTGATGATCTTCTTCTATCACCCTCCTGTGGTTGTACCTATACTATCTCTGTATCTTATCTGAGTATATTGCAAACCATGTATACTGGTATTAGAACTAGGAAATTCAAAGGGAATACCAAATTCGAGAGACACAGGGTAAAAAAAAGACAAACAACTACAAAAGCAATACTTGCAAAACTGTTTGGTGTAAATGAACTGAACAACTCATGGGGGGGAGGGAAAGGGGGAGGGGCAAGGGGGAATGAGGGACGAGGTAACAAACAGTACAAGAAATGTATCCAATGCCTAATGTATGAAACTGTCACCTCCCTGTAATTCAGTTTGATAATAAATAAAAAATATAAAAAAGGATTGCTATTGAATTATTTCACTTTTTAACATTTGTCTCATCATTTTGATATTCCCCTGCCCTTTCCAGATTCAGACAAATATATGTACAATACCCAGGGTACCAAAGTCAGATACATTGACAACAGGGGTAAAACCATAGGGAAGAAAAATAAAAGAAATAGGCATAATTCCACATAGTGTGTTGAAAATAACAATAACACTGATAAACCACTTATTTCCATAAGTTGAAGTTCATTTCACTTAGCATCATCTTATGTGATCACATGTACATAGCTATTGAGCTATTGTGATCATCTACTAGGACTGTCTTACATATATACTACTTACTACCAGTGAGAGAAACCAGAGACTTTATGTTTCTTTGGGTCCTGCTCACTTTACCTACTATGGTTTTTTTGTTGTTGTTGTTCCAAGTCTTTCCAGTTCCTTATGAATGGAGCAATGCCATTCCTTTCTGATACAAGCATATAATTCCACTGTGTGTGTATGTATGTATGCATGCATGTATATATGTATATGTGTATATATTATAAATATATATATATATATATATCACAATTTATTGATCCATTCATCTACTGAGGGGAATCTGGATTGGTTCCATATTTTAGCTATGGTAAATTGTGCTGCAATGAACATGCTTGTGCTGGTAGCTTCAATTTGGTTTTGCTGTGATCCTTTGGGTAAATGCCCAAAAGTGGGGTTGCTGGGTCATAGGGGAGCTCTATATTTTGCTTTTTGAGGAACCTCCCTACTGCTTTCCAGAGTGGTTGAACAGGTTTACACTCCCACCAACAGTGTAGTAGGGTTCCCTTTTGGACACATCCTGCTGCATCTGTTGAGATTTCTCAGAAAAGGAAATGGGAATGGATAAGAGGGACATGAAAAAAATCATCGGCCATAGCAAATATGCAAATCAAAACAACACTGAAATTCCACCTCACCCCCATAAGAATGGCCATTATAAAATACTTCATTATAAAATACTTCATTTTCTTACCATGTCTATTTGGAGTAAAGGATGCAGTACAGGGATTTGAACTCAAGATCTTGTATTCACTTTGTTTTGCTTGCTCAGCTGGTACTAACCACTTTAGCTTTGCCTCCAGACTGCTTATTACTGCTTATTTTTGGATACAGACTTTCCCAGACTTTTCCACATGGATTACCTTTGGATAACTATCCTTTGATCTCAGCTTCTTGAGCAGCCATAATTATAGGTCTGAAACATCAGCACTTCATCCAATTCTATATATAGTCAAAAGCAGAATTCAGACAACATTGTTTCCTCAGATCCAAGTTCTGAGCAAATCCAAACATAATGACCTTAGGCATTCTCAACTACATTTAACCATAAGATGATGTAAGTGAAATGAATTCCATGATATGGAAGCAACAGGGCTTTCATTGTTGTTCTTATTCTTAATGTACTATCAGAAATTTCTTTTTTCTTGTGTTTTTCTTCCCTATGGTTTCTTCCCTGTATTTGACTTTGGTGTCCTGGGTATTGTATTTATCTGAATTAGGTAAGGGAAGGAGAACATTAAAATGGTGAGACAAATGATAAGAGACAAAATAATGCCACAGAGATACTCACAAGACAGTATGTTGGGAATTAACTGTATGACTTGTGAGTGGAGGGGGTGTCGGGATTTTGGAGGAGGGAAGGTGGGGAAAAAATGCAAGAAGATGGCAACAAGTTTGCAAGAAATGTACTCACTATCTTAAGTATGCAACTGTAACCCCTCTATACATCACCTTGACAATAAAATTAAATTAAAAATGAATTAATTTTTAAAAAGCTGTAATTGGAGGCTTAACATATAGAAGTGCTTTAGGTATGAACCAAAAAGCTGTGCAAGAGCATGAGACCTTGAGTTCCAGTCGCAGTACCTGTCCACCCCCACCCCAAAGAAAATAGCTAACCCTGTCTTCCTTTGGACTTTCTTTTTGCATCATACCTCTACTTTTATCACACAAATTTATGAATTATCATATTTGACATAGTACAAAATAAGTGTTTTGATAAATTTATCCTTATATCACCTAGTACTATACCTTAAATACAAGAAATGCTTGCTATGTGCAGATAAAATTAAAAATATATAGAATCTTTATAATTTTGAATAAACATAATGTTCATGAAATATTCCTATATTTCTAATACACTTGTTTGAGTATACAGATGAGATCAATATTATTCAATTTGATAAAATATGTTATAATAATAAATCACTTTGTTTTCATGTTGTTTTGTTTCAGTGTCAATCACTAGAATAAAAATTCCATATTTGAATACATGCCATATTTTAATAGGAAGATATTATGCATTTATCCAAGGGATTGTTACTCAAGGCAAGAGTAGTAAAGGGAGAAAGAAAGAGTGGGTAAATGCAGTCATAGTATTCATTTTATATTTGTGAAATAAGCTAGGTAACATGGGATGGGCTGGGTTGGGAGAGGCAGGAGGAGACTAATGGACACTGATCAAGATGCATTGTACTTATTAATTCACAAAATGAATTAAAAGCTATTTGTACAATTATGTAAGGAAAATTTTACAATTAAATAAATAAAATAAAAAATTTCAGAAATATACAAAATTGAAATTCATCACTATCAGACCTACACAGAAGAAGTTATTATTAAATTATTCCCAAGCTAAGAAGATGACAGTGGGTGGAAATATGGGTCTACAAAACAATTATAGATTAAGCCAAAACAGTATCCATCTAAAATGTAGTCTTAATATTCAAGATTTATAAACGGCATTTTTGCTCAATGCTCTCCAAAAGGGACTCAAATGTTTACCTCATTATTTTTTATGATGCTTGTGATATACCATAGACTCTTGGACATTCTAGGGATGTGTTCTACTATTGATCTGCTTTTCTTGTCTTAAGGCTCACAAATGTAAACACAAAAATAAAAGTCAAAGGATAACTAGAGATGTGGCAATTAGCACTAAGTAAGAGAGAGCTGAGTGCTTATATTGAAGTAAACAATAGAGTTTAAGACAAAGAATAATGCTAGGCCAAATGAGTGGCAATTGATCATTTGGATAAATGCAACACATATTCAAAATTTTAGATTGTCAGCAAACTAGTTACATACAGGAACTTACTAGTAATGTCCAACTATAGTACAAAGGTAAGCAAAAACCATAGACAAACTGACATTATTTCCAGTGTCACAATTAATAGCTAAAAACTGAATAATTTCCCTGTGAGATATGAAACAAGACAAACATATTTTATCTCCGGTTTTTAAAATATTATCTAGCCAGTTAATAAGTCAATATAGGAACTGAAAATTATTCACATTTAAAAGTAAATATAACATTTCCCTTATTTGAACATGATTTGATTTGTTTTGAGTCAAGGTTCTGTGACATTTACAAAACAGTCCCTATTAGAACTAAGAAACAATTTTCAGCAATGATTCAAGTCCTAAGATCAATGTGCATAAATTACTTCAACCTTTATTCAATAAACCAATAAAGGCTGATACTTAAAAATATTATTTATGTACCTTACATATAAAAATGTTAAGGGATTAATTGAAAAATATACCCAAGACACATATACTAAAATGCAGAGATCATTATTAAAATTACTTAATGTAAATAAAACGTACTGAACACTTATTGTATACCTGGTGCTGATGTCTCACATTTATGTATAGCTTTTCAGGAGACCGAGACCACAGTTTAAAGACAGCTTAGAAAGAAAAGTTATTGAGAGTGTATTTCCTGCTTAATCATAAAAAGAGAAAACAATAAGACTAGAGACTTAGCTCAAGAAATAGAGTAACAGATTAGCTCATACACCATAGTCTCATCTAGTCCATTGATTGAAATCATAGAAATGTGACTCAAGGCTAGCCAAAGCAAAATTTTAGTGATACCACATTTCCACAAATAAACTGGATATAGTGAATAAAACTTACAGGTCCACCTATACAATAAGGGGGGTTATGATCTGAGGACAGATACAAACAAAGGGTGAGACTATCTGATAAATTAAAAAGCCAAAAATGCTAAGACTGGAGCTCAATTGAGAGAGAATGTTTGAATTACATTCAAGAGATCCTGAATTCAAATTGGGTAATACCAAATTACAATTTGATAACTTATTCTACCTGACTTTAAGACTGGTTGTATTAAAATGAAGGAGTGGGTAACCATGCTCAATAAGATATGTGCTCATTACCTTACTTATGTAACTGTAACCTCTCTGTATATCACCTTGACAATAAAATTAAATTTAATAAAATGAATTGATAATGATAATGCACTATTAGAAGACACAAAACTAGATGAAGAAAATAAAAATTGTTGCTATGAATGCAGAAAAATCATTTGGTTTATAAAGGGCAAAACATTTATGTGCTTAGGCAACACTGAAAAGAAAATTTATTTCATTGGTTATACCATAAAATTAATTGAAAATAGACCAAATATGTAATTTTTTCCCAACAGTTTTGGGGCTTTAACTCATGGTCTGGCCACTACCCATGAACTCTTTTGCTTAAGGATATTTCCCTATCATTTTGAGCCACAGTGCCACTTCTGGTTTTCTGCCGATTAATTAGAGACAGTTTCACATCTCACAGACTCTCCTGGCCCAGCTTCCTTCTATGAACCACAGTCCTCAAGTCTCAACCTGCAGAGTTGCTAGGATTATAGGCATGAACCACCAGTGCCATGCTCAAATCTGTAATTTTTTTAAATTAGTCATTGAGCTTGAACTCAGGGCCAGGGTGCTATCCCTGAGCTCTTTTGCTCAAGGTTGGCACTCTACCACTTGAGCCACAGCACCACTTCCTCAAATCTGTAATTTTAAAGAAAAAACATAATAAAATTTCTATAAAGAACAATATGGAACAAATTTTGTGTTTATAATCTAAGCAAATATCTGTTTTTTAGACAGTATTTTACTACGTAGCTCTAGCTATAGTATGAACAAAATTTCTGAGTTACAATAATAATTTTTTTTTTGTCAGTCCTGAGCCTTAAACTCAAAGCCTGAGCACTGTCCCTGGCTTCTTTTTACTCAAGGTTAGCACTCTGTCACTTGAGCCACAGCGCCACTTCTTGCCGTTTTCTGTATATGTGGTGCTGAGGAATCGAACCCAGGGCTTCATGTATATGAGGAAAGCACTCTGGCCACTAGGCCATATTCCCAGCCCCATAAATCATTTTTATCAGGCGTCAGATACTGAGTTCAAGGTGTGGTCTCAAAAATTGATAAGATAGATTAGATAGAGAGACAGAGAGATAGAGTGAATTAATGCGTGCTGGATTACACCATTTTACTTACAGCAAATTTTGTTTATTTTATGTAAAGTTTTTGATTATATAAAGTTGAATGGGAAGAACCTTTTTTGAGGGGGGTGGAGGAGGGTCAGTCTGGGGCCTTGAACTCACAGCCTGGTCACTGACTCTGAGACTCTTTGTGCTGTAATCACTCTAAGACTTGAGGCGGCACAGTGCAATTTTCAGCTTTGATCTGAGTAATTTATTAGAGATGAGGGTCTCATGGATTTTCCTGCACAGGCTGTCTTCAAAATGCCGTCTTTAGATATCAACCTCCTGAGTAGTTATGGTTATAGGCCTGAGCTATTCTGACTTTAAAAAGTCAGAATATTTGAAGCAAGAATGGTTAGAATGATAGAAGCATTGTACAAAAGGCAAAAAAAAAGTGACATTATGTAATGTGCATATCTTTCAACTTTTTAATTATATATTCTTTATTTACTGTTTTCAGTTCTGGGAATTGAACACCAGGACTTGTGATTATGTGGTGTAAGCAGAACAGTCTAGAGAATATAGCAAGATCTGGCCTCTAAAATAATGAATAATATATAATATAAAAAAGTCTGAGAGAAACTTGCCAAAAGCTTGCCAATATCTCTTTCTCGGACATGACAATATCTATTGTGATTTCTAAATTTCCAGCTTGCATATAATTAAAATTTTTTGATAATAACATAAACTGCTGGAAAGTTTAAAAGAAAAAGAAAACAGATATAATTCCTTTCCCTATTTAGTTTAACTATATTGTATTATCTCTTACAACTGACACATTGCCAGTCTATGGAACAAATACATTATGGGTTATCATTTCATAAGTCAGGCAGTAAGTGTAAATAATCACAAGAAAATGTACTTAAAATAAATTTTAAAAGAATACATGAAACCAATTTTTAAATACACAAGACAAAACAAAATCCTGTTTATCTTGTACAATACAAATTCTTCAGCTGATGCAAAATCTTGCTTTCCAATTGCTATAAAATTAAGAAGTGTTGGGTTTCACAAGACATCAACTCTACCCATTTTTTATTTTCTCTAGATTTTTTGAAAAGAAGTTACTCTACTATGTACTCGATTAAGTGAAATGGATAAAGGTGAGAATTTTTACTTGATTTTCTATCTAGTTCTTTTTTTTTTTTTTTGGCCAGTCCTGGGCCTTGGACTCAGGGTCTGAGCACTGTCCCTGGCTTCTTTTTGCTCAAGGCTAGCACTCTGCCACCCGAGCCACAGAGCCACTTCTGGCCATTTTCTGTATATGTGGTGCTGGGGAATCGAACTCAGGGCCTCATGTATATGAGGCAGGCACTCTTGCCACTAGGCCATATCCCCAGCCCCTCTATCTAGTTCTTATTTGTTACAACTTAAAGACCATATTTCCAGGATCTACTCTCACACATATGCACATGAACATGTGGGTCATTTTTATTCTGATAGTATATATCAATCATATTGATGTTACATGTGGATAACCTCTCAAGGTTAAACTTTCTCATTTGCCAGAAGCCTCAGTTATTGAACATATTATTCATACTATATTACATGTCCATATTTTATATATTAAATCCCTTTAGCATTGCAAAGAGTTCTTTAGCTTTTCTTCATTTGTATTTTCCTTTTATTTTATTTTATTCTTCAAATAGGGAAAATTAAACTTATTACAAGGATCTGTGTGTGTGTGTCTGTGTGTGTGTGTGTGTGTGTGTGTGTGTGTGTTTGTATGTGAATGAGTGAGTGGGGGATGCATGTGTGGCAATACTGGGGATTCTGAACTTTCAGTCAGTTTTTTCACTTGTGGTTGGTACTTTACCTCTTGAGACATAATTTCACTTCTGGCTTCTCACTGGTTCATTGAAGATAAGAATCTGGAAGATTCATCTGGAGGGGCTGGATTCAAACCAGACCCCAGATCTCAGCCTTCTGAGTAGCTTGGACCTTGAGCATGAGCCACAACTGGCACCCAGCCAAAGAATCAATATTTTAACCTATACTCTCAGAAATGATCTAGAAACTCCTACTTATTTATATATGCAATCTAGTTATAGGAAATCATATATACCCAGTTTTAATTCTTAAATTGTGTCAACTCTCAGTTAGAAAGAACTGCTATAATATATAGCTTTAAAATTCCACCCGCAGTTTTATACTAATTCAATTCAAACTTGTTTGACCTCCTGTGAATCATTTTATGCTTGTGCATTTCATTGTCCACATGAGCAAACTCTATATTCCTGTTAAATAATCAAGTCATCACTTGCAGAAAGGGAAGATGCATTAAATAAAACCCTTGAAATAGTTGATATTCTACAAAGCTTTCTATTCTACACTAGGTAGGTACTAAAACCAAGAAGAAAGGAACCATCAATATGCTTTCCCAAATAAATGAAAGTACATAATGCTTTTAATAGTACCACAAAGAGTAATTGAGATTTAGTATCACATTATGGTTTGAACTTTATTGACTTTCTCACAGCATAAACTGGCAGAGAGATTTCTCCATGATGTAAAATTGTTCTTCTACTTATTTTCTCCAGTCTTACTCTGGGGCACTGATTTTGTTATTAGAGATAATATGTTTGTAATGTTTGTGTTATTCTAACTATTTTAGCTTTAATAAATAAACCTATGATCCGTCACTATTTCTGTGAAAAAAATTGAAAGAATTTCATTTCTGTGATTTGAAAATCCTAGCAGCCTATGTCTCATTTATATAGCATTAACATAGGCCATTTGTTTCCTGGAGTATTGGGTATCTATCAATTATACTAAGCACAGAGTAGTGCAAGGAGTTATATTGAGAAAAGATCTTTAATAGAAAACTGAGATTTTTTTTGAGAAAACAAGGGTAAGCATTTCTATTTTAAGAAGCAATAAGACTTTTCTTAAAGCCATAACTATACTTAAGTATATTTTCACTTTAATTTATATCCTATGTTCTATCATTATTACATTTTCTTTCTTTTTTTTATTTTTTTGTCCTATTGCCTTTTATTTTTATTTTTTTTCAAATTTTTATTATCAAACTGATGTACAGAGAGGTTACAGTTTCATACGTTAGGCATTGGATACATTACTTGTACTGTTTGTTACCTCGTCCCTGGTAGCCCCCCACCCTCCTCCCCCTTTCCCTTTCCCTCCATTGAACTGAACATTTTCTTTCTTTATTCAAACATTAAAGTACAAAACTTAAGACAAAACATTGTGTACATTTTTCTTTGGATTCGGTACTTAAACCAGGTCAAGAGTTTGTGATCTCACTTTGAATTCTTGATTAACTGTGACTTATAGTGTGACTTTTACCAAGTTTTATACCTATTTGTATTATTAATATTGCTGAAAACACTAATCACAGGAAGTGTAATGGACTATGCTTGGGAGCATTTAGTACCAGGAGGGCCAATGTAGAGGGTGAATGTGAATATGCTAAAAATGCTATATATTCAAATATAAAAACAAAACCAAAATAACTTGTTGAAACTGTTTTTAGAAAGGAAGATGAGAGATACTGATGAAGGGAGAAATCTGATGGTTAGGAGTGGATACATGTGTAGAAATGGCATTCTTCCCTCTCTTTAACACTAATATATATGAATAAATATTCTTTTTCAAACACAACTGTAGTTTTATAGAGGTGACTTCTTATTCAATGCTGCTGCTCTAGGGTTTGTCAATCAGTAGTGCCAAATTGTGGATGTTTCGAGTGGCCTTTAAAATTGTATTCACTGAGTGGCTTTGTGTTCGCTCTTCAAAGCCATTTTGTGCATCCATCTATTTCTCAATCTCTCTGACACTTCTTCTTTCCCTCGATCACAATTCTCTATCACAAGCACTGCAAGACTCTCAATTACTACGTACAATATACTATCTATCTCTTTACTACATTGCACTCTTAGAGCAACAGTTCACCTTTGGTCACATTCACAGTATATAGTGTATGGTTTAGATAATTTATTGGTTACAAATATTTCAGAATTCAAAGATACTTAGACACCAACCAAATGTATAGTAAATTTGAAAATTATTAGAGATTGTGGAATAATCATCAGTTTACCAAGCAGGCAAGCAAGCAATCAAGGAAGCAAGAAAGCAAGCAGCTATTGAAAATCTGTCCATAGCATCAGTGCTGAGCTTTGAAGCACACAACTGAAGGATATGGAAAAATGAGAAGTAGCCCCAAATTCATCTTGTTTATAATATGAATAAATATAAATAATATTGCATTGCTTGGCTAGAATTTGGGGACTCCAGACCATTTTATACAGTTTCACTGACATGAAATGCTTCTGGTTTCATTGAATTGAATGTAGATCTTTCTAATGTGCAAACTAAAAAAAAAAAAAATCAGTTTTGGACTGAAGAGAACATAGATGCTTATTGCTTATAAAAAGGTAATGCATTTCTAAATGAATAGTGTAAGTAATGTGATTTGAGATAAATAATTCACTAAATTTACCAGATGAATAAATAATTGCAGCTCATTTGCTTCTGGGATTCCATCAGAAATGGGCCAGGTCAGCTCTGATACCAATCCCAAATGTCACTCTGCTGTCAGACTCTGACAGGCACCAGTGGTAGATATTACTTCCAACAACAAATTCTTTCCAGAAATAAAAGCCCATCTGTTTGTCCAATTTGTGGATGTGCTCTGCCTACATTATCATTTGCCTAACTAACTTTGGAATAATCTATTTCATATGACAAAATCTTTCAGACCAAACTGTGACTCTATATTAGTACATTGCCAGTAGGGAAAACATTTTTCCAGTTTAGAAATGAACTAGACATTAAAATTCACATGCAATATATTTGACAATACTGAGTGTCAGCTGATATTGTATAGATATCTTGGAAGCCTTCAAAGTAAGTGTTAAATCTCAATCTTTATAGAAAATATAGTTTTCTAAAGGTGAGAGTATCTACTATTACATATTGATTATTGCAATAGAGTTTTTAAGATTAATAGAATTTATTTCATGAATATGTATATCATTTAAATGAAGAGACAATATGTTTTGGTCTTTAATGAGATTTTTAAGGCAAATGGGTAATATTAAAGGTTTGAAGTAATGAAATAAAATGACTTAAAGGAAAATAAATAGGTACTAATCTTTCTAATAATTGAAACCAAAGGAATTAGTCAGGTAGAAATAAAAAATCCTAAAAGCATCATTGAGTAATAAATTATGCATAAGAATAAAATATTGAAAATATACTAATTAACTAATAAAAGTGATATATATGTTGGCAGAATGAAGCCTACTGAACATATATACCTACAAATATTGCAATGAACATATATTTAAATAAAATATGCTCCTTAAAATTAAGAAACAGTATATCATAATTAATATGAATATACCATTCCTCCTTAATTTAATTTTATTGTCAAGGTGATATACAGAGGGGTTACAGTTAAAAAGGTAGTGAGTACATTTCTTGTCATGCTTCTTACCTCATCCCACCTTCCCACCCCATAAGCCCCCACCCCATTGGCAAGTTGTACAGTTAATTTCCAAAATCTGATTTTGTGAGTATTGCCATTGCCTTGGTGTGCCCTTTATCCTTTATCTCACCATTTTGTTGTTCTCCTTCCCTTCCTGATTCAGATAAACATGTGCACAATACCCAGGATACTGAAATCAAGTAAAGTAACAACAGGGGATCAATATAGGAAAGAAAAAATTCACATAGTATATTAAAAATAACAACAAAGATTTAAAAAATCTCATTTCCATATCCTGGAGTTCATTTCAATTAGCATCACCTTATATGAGCATAGGTATATAGCTATTGAGCTATTGTGATCCTCTGCTAGGACTGTCCTAGACATATACTAATTATTACCAATGAGGGAAGCCATGGAATCTATGTTTATTTGGGTCTGATTCACTTCACTTAATATGATTTTTCCAGGGTCTCATATCTAAAATATTCTTAGAACTCAAAAATTAAGTTCCCCCCCAAACAACACTCAAAGAAACAACTGTCCCATTAATAAGTGGGCTAAAGACTTAAAGGGCTACTTCTCTGAAGAGGAAATGAGAATGGCCAATAGACACATGAAGAAATGCTCAACATTTCTGACTGCAAAAGAAATGTAAACCAATCAGAAAGAATGACATTGTTCCATTTGTAAGGAAATGGAAGGACTTGGAAAAAGTTATACTAAGTGAAGTGAGCCAGACCCAAAGAAACATGGACTCTATGGCCTCCCTTATTGGGAATAATTAGTACAGGTTTAGGCAAGCCATAGCAGAGGTTCACAAGGCCCAATAGCTATACCCTTAGGAACACATAAGATGATGCTAAGTGAAATGAACTCCATGTTATGGAAACAATTGATATATCACAGTTGTAACTACTTTCAACGTCCTAGGTGTATGTGTAGTCTCTATTATTGATGATGCTCTTGTATCACCTTCCTATGGTTGTACCTACACTATCTCTGTAATCTTATCTGAGTATATTGGAAACCGTGTTTACTGGTATTGGAAGTAGGAAATTGAAAGGGAATACCAAAGTTGAGAGACACAGGGTAAAAACAGAGAAATAACGACAAAAGCAATACTTGCAAAACTGTCTGGTGTAAGTGAACTGAACACTGGGGGGGGGGGAGGGAAAGGGGGGAGGGAGGGGGGCATGAGGGACAAGGTAACAAACAGTACAAGAAATGTATCCAATGCCCAACGTATGATACTGTAACCTCTCTGTACATCAGTTTGACAATAAAAATTTGAGAAAAAAAAAAAAAAAAAGAAATGTAAACCAAAACTACATTGAGATTCCACCTCCCCCTCACCCCCATCTAGAATGGCCATTATCAAGAAATCTAGTAACAACAGATGCTGGTGGGGATGTGGCCAAAAGGGAACCCTACTACACTGTTGGTGGGAGTGTAAACTTGTGCAACCACTCTAGAAAGCAGTTTGGAAGTTCTTCAGGTGACTAAACATAGAGCTTCCCTATGACCCAGCAACCCCACTTCTGGGCATTTACCCAAAGAATCACAAATAAGGGCTTACTAAAGCTACTAGCTGAACCATGTTCTTTGCAACATTATTTACCATAGCTGAAATATAGAACCAACCCAGATGCCCCTCAGAATGGATCAAGAAAATGATATATATATATATATATATATATATATATATATGTGTGTGTGTGTGTGTGTGTGTGTGTATGTGTGTGTGTGCACGTGTGTGTATGTATGTAACCTAACAATAACCTAACATATATATATATATATATATATATATATATATATATATATATATATATATATACACACACACAGTGGAATTCTATGTTTCTATCAGGAATAATGACATTGCCCTATTTGTAAACAAAGGGAACAACTTGGAAAAAAAAATCCTATTGTGAAGTGACCCTTCCTTGTTTATAAGCAATTGGAAGAGGTAGATGTAATATTTAAGTAGATGACTTGTACCCCAAATATTACAAACATAACAAGTAGAAAGTTTAGGTACCAGAAAAAATAAGAGCAGTATACATTATCTTAAATGCAAAAATATAGATTTATTCCTTCTCTTTGTGTTTTTCAAATTATATAAAAAATAATAATGTAATGGAAGAAAAATGTAACTCCAGTAACTTAACAATTTCCCCATCTATAGTGAATACTTTATATCCTGTGATGAAAAGACTCATACTGACAGAAATGTGGAAATATAAAATGATTTGAAGATAAGTCTATTCTTATATAATAAAATAAAAGCAGCATTTTGTATCACTTTACATTTCAACAAATGCTTTCAGAAATAGACAATATTATCTTCTTATAAGATCACCCTGGAAAACAAGCACTATCCCTCTTTTACAATAAAAAAATTCTGACTCATGCTAAGTGACTTGTCCCAGACCAAGGATTTAGGAAATGTCAAAATTTAGCCTCCAATTCTCATTTCATAACTCTTGGCCCAAGATATTTTTTCTGCACATATTGTCCAGTGCTAGGTGAATAAACTTTGACTTCATCTGTGTTCTAGGATAGCTATTTGGAAAGGAAATATTTTAAAAATTGGTTTGCAAGCATTTTTTCTTACCTGGAATTAAACTAAAAGCCCACTGGACAGTTGATTTAAAACAATGAGCCTTTTCACACACATACACATACACACAAACAATTTTACATTTGATTTTAAATAATGAACCTAATATTTATTACAAAAATTTTTAGAGTGTTAAGGATCTCCTGGTCTATGAATTCTAAGGGCGTTTTCTGTTAGGATCAAAAGACAAACAAAGAAAAAAACATGGACATGAAGAGGAGGATTAAATATTAAAAAGTAGGGTTAAGCAAATGTTTCCTAACATATATGATTACCATCCACTCCTAGATCTGCAAGAGAAAGGAGCTTCCAATGATTAATAAATGCATTTATTTCATGAATTTCCAATAGCTTCAGCCTCTAATTTACACTTGTAACACACAAGGCAGAACTGGGCAAAACAATTCAAGACATTTTCTCAAAAATAACAAGGGCAAAAAAGCTAAAGGAGTCCTAGATTACCTGCTTACCAAGCACAAAGCCTGGAATTTAAATTCTGGTACATTTTTTAAAAGTAAAGGATTGTAAGTCTGATTTCAAGTTTCAAATTTGGTTGAATTTTTTAAATCTCCATGAACTATTTCATATTTACTTTTTTTCCCTTCATTAAAACTGCCATACATCTGAGGCATCAGACTCTCCTTGCTCTCTTCACAAGTTTCTGAGTATTATTTCTTTCAGATAATTAAAACATTTATAAGCTAGAAGCATGATGTCTACTCAGGCAGCTGAGAGCTCATTATCTCAGTTTGAAACCCAGGCAGGAAATTCCATGGGACTCTTCTGTCCAACTAACTCATTTTCCTGGGATAAAAGCTGGATGTGGAGCTGTGGTTCAAGTGGTAAAGTGATAGAGAACTGGTTTTGAGCAAAACTATTCAGGGATAGTGCCCAGGCTCTGAGTTCAAGCCTCAGGACCCTCTCCCTCTCCCTCTCCCTCTCCCTCTCCCTCTCCCTCTCCCTCTCCCTCTCCCTCTCCCTCTCTCTCTCCCTCTCCCTCTCCCCCCTCTCCCTCTCCCCTCTCCCCTCCCCCCTCCCCTCCTTCTTCCTCTCTCTCTCTGTCTCTGTCTCTCTGTCTCTCTGTCTCTGTCTCTGTCTCTCTTTCTCACTCTCTCGCAGACACAGGTGTACAACTCATTTACAAATTGATAGCATTTATTAGGGATATTTAGTCAGTAATAGCACATGAAGATATGTATTTAACCACATATTTTATAAATCTTGTAAAATTTAAAGTGGAGGTATGATTTAAAACTATCCTTTGTTCCTCCAGTTAAATATAATGAAAATAAATTTTAAAAATATTCAGTTGTGTATCTGTTATTCAAACCTTTTATTTTAGCAATTTGGAGAAAACAGAAATAAAAAAGATTGTGATTTGAAATTGTCACAAGCAGAAAAATCTGATAATATTCTGTAAGAAAAGAAGCTGGACTTGATGGTTTGTTCCTACTATCCCAATAATATCAGAAAGCATGAGGTTGGCAAATCATAGTCCAGGTACCTGGCTGGTTAAGAAAAAAGACTCTATCTTAAACACCACCAGTAACAGCCTTCAAGAATCATGACTCAACAGTGGGGCTCTTGTCCGGCAAGCACAAGGTCCTGCATTCAAATCCCAAAATTATCAGACAAAATAATTATTACGAGTGAAGATAAATGTGTTTTGAAAAAAATATAATTTTAATTGTGTCTGTATAATGTCAAGTAACCATTGTGATAAATATAATATGATTAGTCTGTTTATTTTTCATGAAATTTAAAAATCATTATTCAACTGTAGTCTTTCATTTGCCTTAGGAGTTCTATTTGAGTTTTAATGTCAACCCATTCCCTAATATTAGGAGAAATATTTAATCTTTTTGTGGCATTGTTTGAGAGCAGGAATAACGTAAAATGTTATCTGTGATGATAAAAAATTTCAGGGACAAAATAAACAATGTATTAGCAAGCAGTGGTATTAGTGAAATTAGAGACTGATTTCTGATATCAACATTTTTTTAAAAAATCTAGAGAATTTAAATTTGTTCTTGCTCCACAGGAAGTTAAATTTTCCTCTTTGCTTCCTTATTGGTTATGATCTGTGCAATATTAGTATGCTTTTAACCTATATAAGGCTTATTTTCCAAATTGGAATGGATTTTCCTCTCATTTATAATTCAATTTACTATTCAAAATTTAGATGCCAAAAATTGCTTTCTAACTTGTTCATCATATAATTGCTTTCTTAAATTGGAGGATTTATAACACACTAAAGAATCATGTAGGATTTATTTTCATTATTTGACACCTAATTTCAAAATAATAATAGCTGACTGCTTTCTAGAATGTGAAGATAGAATAAAATAACTATAATATCTCTGTGTACATAAAAATGTACCAAGTATTGAGAATTATTGAGAACCGCCTTAGAAGGGTTTTCACTCCAGGATTATTTCATTATTTTCTTCTAATCAATTCAATGAGAGAGATACCATATTGAGGGTTCTCAATTTGGGAATAAATTGGAAGAATTTCTCACCTAATACTGAAAATTATAATGAGTACATAAAAGAAAAAATATAAAACAATAACTTGAATAAAATCTCCTACAGTACTCATAAAGTAGCAGTCATACCTAGGTTTTGTGGTAGACTTTATAAATATTGCCCTAATGCTTTAAAAGTCTTTCGAAGCATACAGTATTAAACATGCTATACCCATGAAGAATTATAACTCATAAGGAAATAGTTTTTTTTTCAGTCTCATTATCTTTCAAGTGAGATAGACACATCGATATTATAACACAATTGCTGACTTCCCAACATCACAAATTCAAAATAAATAGCATCAACAAGAAAACTAACATATAGTTAGGCTAGTTCACATTTAATATAATGTATGGAGTTCATGTAGACTTGTTATTTTCTAGATCTTCATCTCATTTTATTTTCTTCTTTACTTTAAATTTAATTCAAATTCTTTAAAAGATATGATTCTTCTAGAAAACACAGAAAAACAAAATGCATTGTGTTCCCATTTGTTTCTTACTACTTTACTTTCAATGGTCTTTCAGTTCTGCTTTAAAAGTTGGTTTTGTGTTGGGAACAGCATATTGAAATACTGCTAAGGATGTATCTGGGGTGTGTGTGGGTGTGGGTGTGTGTGGGTGTGGGTGTGTGTGTTTGTGTATGACATAATATATGTGATATCTACAGTTAGTAGTGGTTGCAATGGCAATTGTCATATCCTGACTGCTATGATGGATGAATGTAGCACAGATAGGGGATTTCTTATTCCAAAACTCACTTTAGTATAGTGTTGCCATTATTGATCTCTTGGTGCAAAGTAGGCATATATTGGTACCTATAGCTAAAATTACAGCTGTGTAACCTATCTGTAGAAGCAGGATCATCTCAGTTTAGATGTCTAATAACCTGTTAGCTCATTAATCCTAACTCTGAGTGAAAATTAACTCTAAGCTCTATCAAATATATTTTTCTCCTTGCTCAATTTTCTTTTCAGGAGGGATAGACATTTGTATACCATACTATTACTTGTGAATATAATTAGACATGTATAGGAATGTGTGTTGTACAAGATACTGCATTCATAATTGCCTAATTGCACTTACATATATTCAATTAAAAGCATGGTTGGCCATTCACTCTATCAACAGCAAAAGCAGTGAGTTACATGTGCAGTTTTCTGAAGCCTAATTCTGAATACTTAGTGGTCCCTTTACCCACTATCCTGGAAAGTGACTTCATATGAGGGGTATCAAGAAAAAAATATCAAAGAACTCTAGAATTTCATTGCTTTATTGGATTGGTCCAAGGTAAGAGTACTCAAGCAATGTGTACATTTCATGATAGATTCTTTAGGTTAGTATTTTCTGAATGAAGAAATAGTGAGGAGAGTTACAAAATGCAAAAGAAAAGATTTTTATTGGAAAATAATAAGCAAAAATAGCAAACATAAAAATAAAGTAGTTATCCTTATGCAGTCATTACATGTCTCTGTCAGCCTACCCAGACTCTACTAGTGATTTTCAACTCTAAATTTACATTAGAATCACAATTTATGTTTTTAAAAATGCTAATGACAATCCATTTTGTATTAGTTACTTTTCTCAAAGCCATGACCAACTGCATGATCTACAATTTACTTTTGTTCACCATTTAGGGAGGTAGTCATCATAAATTATAACAGCTCACACCATGGCAGAAAAAATAAAGTGAACGGCTCATGACAATCATGACAATACACTCAAGGGCATGCCTCCATTCATCAACGTCCTAAATTAGGCCCTAACTCCTAGTCATCAGCAAATTAGCATAGCATAAATAGCAAAATTTACCTATTCGGACAAAGTCAATAAGATAGCAGTGGTGCTGTAGCATGAGAAAAGTTCAGGAAACCACAAATTAACAGAACATGAAGGCAAAGAAAGGGGACAGATTGAATATAATCGAATATTTAAGGAAAAAAAGCTACAGTAAGACTTTCTAGGAAATTAATAACAATTAAAACGTGGAAGACAAAAACTAAAAGACTGAAAACAGCAAAACTATAGTGCATATATGAATGCATGCTTAGCCATGGTTTATGCCTAGAAAATCTGCACATCTTTTAGCTTTCACTTTGGATTGTGTCCCAGGATCAGGGGTACATTAATCAGCAAAGGTCTTTCAGAGAAGTCTTTAAGGAATAGGAAAAGTTAATGTTTCTTTCAAATTTCTAATTTTGAGTATGATATCACAATTCAAGCAGAGCAACAAGGAAACATGACCAAAATTAACCAACACCTATGGAAACCCTTCCTAAAGATAAACACTTCCTACTCAATGTCCAGTCCAACGGCTTTGACTACAGTCAGAGTTAACCACCAACAAAGGATTAAGAAAAATGTAGAAAACAAATGCTACACAAAATGAGAACACCAACCATGAAACAGAAGTCAAAGAAAGCACCGAACAGAAATTCTGGAACAAAAATAATAACAATTGAATTTAAAGTTCACCTGCAGAAATCAGAAGAATAGTCAGTGACTAAATTGTCTACCAACAAAACTTGTGAATGTTTATGTAAAAAACAAATCAACAAAGTACCAGCAAATCAAATTGAAAAGAATATTAAAGAATTATATACACTGTATAAGTGAGAATACGAGAATGTGATGAAATTCCATAATATAATTTTTAATCAAAATAACACACCACAGTAACAGGGTAAGTGTACTAATTCCTATAACCATCCCTCTAACAAAATTCAACACACTTCATTTTTAAAAATTAACAAATAAAGAATGATATGATAATGTATACCACACTGAAACTAATATATAAAAAGCTATTATCTAACATCAAACCCAATAATAAAGCTAAACCATTTTTTAGGATGAGAAAAATAAAATAAGAATTCCTGTTTACAATCACCAGTATGATGGTGCTAAATGGTATTTTTGGTTGTCATTGTTGGGTAGTGTGTGTGTGTGTGTGTGTGTGTGTGTGTGTGTTGGTAGTGGTATTTTTTTAAATAATTACTTCATGAAATTGGAAAGCTTATAAATAAGATTAGTGACTTTACCTAGCTAAAGATGTCCTTTTCCATTTTTCAAGGTAAAAAGTATTATTTTAAGCCAAGAAAATGGACTTTAAGAAGACTTCTAAGCTGTCAGTGTCTAGCTTTTGGATATCGTAGCTTCTGCAACTGTGATAAACATCTCAAATATAACCTTGTATTAGTCATATTTTCATCACTGTGACCAAATACTTGGGGGGCGGGTCCCTTTTAGAAAGAAGGGGTCTACAGAATTTACAGACTATGGTTAGATCCTCATATTGTTTTGGATCTTGTGGTGAGGCAGGACCTGGTATCAAAAAAGCATAGTGATGCAAAGCAAGTCATTCATCAATTGACAGACAAAAATCAGAGACAGACAGACAGAGACAGAGAGACAAAGAGAAAAACAGACAGAGACCGAGAAAGACAGAGAGAAAAACAGACAGAGACCGAGAAAGACAGAGATGGAGAAAAGGGCCAGGAGCCAGTGTCACTCTCAGAGGATGCTCTCTTTTCATCCAGATAGGCCTCATTCCTAAAGTTTCAGCCACTCTAAGTAAAATCACTGTCTGTAGACAAAGCATTCAATATGTGAACTGGAGAGAAACACTTAATATTTAAACCATAACAAGCTAAATCTTGATTCTCAAAGCTCACGGTCATTTCATGATAAAAAAATTTTTAGTTTATTGTTAAGTGTCTCTTTGAACACTAGTTAAAAGTCTTTCTATTGTCTCCAATGAGACTCAAATCAGTGTCTTATATGTAAACTTCAATATGAGCAAAAAGAAAGTGACATACTTCTAATGAAAGAAAGTAAACATAGTTTATCCAAAATTGAGCAGTGAAAGAATAACAAAGGACAATCAGGCCAAAACAAGACCAAAACCGGGAGAGAAAACATTAAATACTGTAGTTCTATGTACATTCAGTATTCATAGCACAGTTGTAAAGATGTAAGTTGCAACAGATATGCAAAGCTCTACTCCACATTTACCTTTCCCAATGCACAGTGCCTCTCAGTTTGGATGGCTCCAATTCTTGACATTGCTTACCTGGGAAGACATTCCTCATTACTGGCTTTAAACCATCCTAGGGTTTTTATTAGAGTACATGCTTCACAAAAACAGCTTCCCATACCACCTTCACAAGGACTGCTTGCAGCAGTTGTGAAGGTGCCACATAGTTGTGCTCCCAGGCCTTCCTACATTCATTTCTTTATTGTCAAAGTAATGTACAGAGTGGTTACAGTATTATACATACATTTCTTATCAAATTTGTTACCTCCTCCCTCATTTTTCCCCACCTTCTCCCTCCCATTTTCCTCCCCCCATGAGTTGTACAGTTGTTTTACACCATATACTTTTCTTTAACTATTACTGTTGCATTGGTTTGTCTTTTTTTTTCTGTTGTCTCTCAATTTTGATATTCCCTTTCCCTTCTCTAGTTCCAATATACTTGTATACAATATCCAGGATATCAAAATCAGTTACAGTTACATCAGGGGTAAAACTCTTTGATAAGCCTTCATAACTCTTACCACTTTGCATGTATCCAAAGTCAACATCCTATGGATCATGCCAATGAATGCCAGGAGATAAATCAGCACCTGTATTTCCATTAGACTATGGCTACAATGATCTCTGACTGCCTAGTCATATTAGCAAAATGAAACAAATCTTGGGGAAATAACTTCCTAAGTATCTTTGAAAAGGCAGAAAATCTCAAAGACTTTGTCTTCTTAAGGGGAAGTCTTTCAAAATAATTTGCCCTTTTGTTTGTTTGAGCTTGTCACGAATGGATTTTGGCCAATTCCTGGAAGTTAACCAGGCATTATTTCTATTGCTTTGATGGGCGGCCCTGGGCTTTATTTAATAACACTAATCTCTGTAGAAACAATAAATTCCTCAGTAACATATTTATACAGACTGTTCTGACAAATGTGCAAATATATAAGGCTTTCTTCTCTTCTTTTTGCTTCTGAAGCTCACTGTAATCCTGCCTAAAAGGAGCCAAAGAAACCCATGCCATGGTGTGAATTCTGAACTTGGAATTGCTTTCATCATTAGTGTTTCACCACAGCTTCCTTCAAAGTTGTAGGAAATAGACAAATTGTTTTGTCAGCACATAATACTCTAATCCATTCCCAAGCAGAGTCTCACTCATTTCCAACTGAAAAATCCTGAGAATTGTCTAAAATTTCCAAATGAAAATGAAATATTTATAGCTTCTATCTGAAATGAAAATATAAAAACACCTACTATCAGTACTTTTATTTGCCTTTATTTTAATGTGTCTAATCATATATATTTCACACACACACACACACACACATATCAATAGCTGTACAAAGGAGTTCCCATTCAACAAAGCAGTTTAATTTAAAAAATAGAAGCATAAGAAAGTATAAAGAGGTTAGTCACTGATAGCTCACAGCTGTCAACCAACGTACTCAGGAAGCTGTCATCCAAAAATCTTTAGTAGCTGAGAGGCTCTTGATTCAAGGTCATCTGAAAGAAAAAATTGCAAAACAAAAGTGACAAAGTATGACACTGGTAATAGACAGAGCACGTGTGAGACTGAGTTCAAATCAGGACTAGCAAAATGAATGATAAAAACTTTTTAAATATAGTATATAAAGTTATTTACTAATCACCAAACAAAATTGAAAATTCATTTGAAATTATGCTTTTATATTAAAAAGTTTCTGCACAGCTAAGGACATAGCCACCAAAATAGAAAGACAGCCAATGATATGGGAAAGGATATTTACCAGCACAGCAACAGACAAAGGCCTGATATTGGTCATCTACAGAGAACTCAAAAAACTAAACCCCTCCAAGCCCAATAAACCTATTAGGAAATGGGCAAAAGAGCTAAAGAGAGACTTCACAAGAGAAGATATAAAAATGGCAAAGAAACATATGAGGAAATGCTCAACATCCCTGCTAGTAAAGGAAATGCAAATAAAAACAACCCTGAGATACCACCTCACCCCAGTTAGAATGGCCTATACTCTGAACTCAGGAAACAACAAATGCTGGAGGGGCTGTGGGGAAAGAGGAACCCTTCTCCATTGTTGGTGGGAGTGCAAATTAGTACAACCACTTTGGAGAACAGTATGGAGGTTTCTCAAAAAGCTCAATATAGACCTACCCTATGACCCAGCCATACCACTCTTAGGCATCTATCCTAAACAGCAAAATCCAAGATATCAAAAAGGCATTTGTACTACCATGTTTATCGCGGCACAATTCACAATAGCTAAAATATGGAAACAACCCAGATGCCCCTCCACAGACGAATGGATCCAAAAAATATGGTACTTATACACAATGGAATACTACATAGCGATTAGGAATGGTGAAATATTGTTATTTGCAGGGAAATGGTCGGAACTCGAACAAATAATGTTGAGTGAGACAAGCCTAGAACACAGAAAACAAAGGGGCATGATCTCCCTGATATATGACTGTTAACAAAGGGAGACGGAGAGACAGTAGAGACCAAGTCTGTGAATACTGTATATGTTCTTGATACATTATATATTGCATATATGTCAACCTGACCTAGACAAGGGATAGAAAAACAGGTTGTAAGATATCATAAGAAATGTACACACTGCCCTACTATGTAACTGCACCCTCTTTGCACAACACCTTGTAAAAAAATTTATGTCCAATTAATAAAAAAAAAAACAAAAAAAAGAAATTATGCTTTTATTATAGCATAGACATAAAGCCTACTAATTTTTTAATATAAAATATGAGGACTCTACATTGAACAAACTAGAAATAAATGTAAGGTCAAAAACAACACCAAGGTAAGGAAAACCTGAGCAAAGGGAGGGAAATGTCTTGTTTACATGTGAGAAGACACCAGACTGTAAAGATCACAATATCCCACAGGTTTATTGATTAAAAAGGCAAAATGACTTTCTACATGACTTTCTTAGAAATTGAGCATAACAGTATTTTTGATAGCATCCTTGTAAGCATTATTTGCCTGAATAAAATGATGCTTTTCAGCTGAATTAAAGATATTTCCACAGCTCAGCCTTAGTGAATACTCTTCATGCAATAATGAGTAACATTTCAATATTAGCAAGCATGCTTCAGAGACAAAAATCAAATAAAATAGTCTTGGATGTTCCTAACTTCTGACACTCCTAAGCTTTCCAAGAGAAGCAGTTTTGTAATGAATTGCGAGTGTTGAACTCGTCCAACCTGGACACTTTTAGCTCTACTCTGAGTAGGGTAAAATTTAGTTAAGGATAAAACAGCAACAATAATTAAGAATTTTCAAATCCAGGAGGATTCCTATTTAAATTTGACTTTCTAATCATCACCTGCATAAATTCAGTATTGATTTAAGCCATCTAACCTTTGGCAATGTTCTTCTGTGAACTTTGATATACACATCTATCAAATTTAATTTTCCCCCCAACATTCTTAGTTATTTGAGTGCATGTAGAGTGCTGAGATTTTGGAAAAAGTATCTTTACAAGACAACACTGTACACTAAGTGGATCTCAAATTAAATAGTGAGTAAGGTTGTTATCCTTTAAAGGTAAAGTGGGTTTTGATTTTAATAAAAATCAAAAATCTGGATATAAGGTTTAGTGCATCTATGGTCATGATATCTTAAGGCAAATCTTCCCTTTCAGAATAACAGTACATTCCATCTTTTTAAACTTTTCTTTTAATATCCTTCTCAGATGATATCTTCATTTCCTACCCGAATTCTTTTACTGCTGTAAGTTTGTGGTCTATGAGTTGAGCCATGCCTGTTGCTAGTTAATAGTAGATAAAAGTCTCTTGGGATGAATCCTGTTTGATTGTAGTGTATGATTGTTTGGTTAGTTGTTGAACTCAGCTGGTAAATTTGTTTGAGAACTTTTGCATAGATGTTCATCGAAGAGATGGATCTATACTTCTCTTTCTTCAATGAGTCCCTCTCTTGTTTCAGATGAGCCTTATGATGGCTTTATAGAATGGGTTTAACTGTATTTTTTTTTGTCTTTTCATTTTTGGTACTAGGGATCAAACCCAGGACGTTGCACTTGCCAGGCAAGTGCTTTGCTACTGAGCTACATCCCATCCCAGAATGGGTTTAATATTGACCTCTCCCTTTCTTTTTCATTACAGAGTTTAAGGCATGTTGTCGGGATCTGACGGATCCCTTTCTCCCTGATCCCCCGGGGAAAATGCTTGAACCCCAAAATCTATGAAAGAGCACTCGGCCTTGCCTTCCGCCATCAGAAGGCCAAGTTGTACTCTTATGGAAATACGCTAAGTTAAGGAAAGGTTGCTGAAGCCTCCCCTTCCCCCATCCCCTCACATGTTACCAGGAGCGGGGGTGGAAGAAGGCATCAGGGAGACGCTGTGATGGTTGAATGAGTCTCAAAGGATTTAATTTGGTAGGGGGGCTTATATAGCAGTAATGGTGGGAAAGGAAAGGACTTGGGCTATTGGCTAAACCAAGCTTCCCATCAGGTGATGTCATGAAATTTCCTTTGTGGGCTGGACAACCCTATCATGGTGGCACGCACGTGTTCGCCCCCCAGGGGTGGGGGGCTTCTTTTCCGGTTGAGGCCGGAAGGTGGGAGGGGCTCCCTCCCACACTGTCCCAGGGCTGGGGGAAGGGCAGTATCTCGCTCTGGGCACCCTTCCCCCACCAAGGCCAAAACTGAGTCCCCAACAGCATGTGGGAGTGAGTTCTTTGAAGGCCTTATAGAATCTGGTTTTGAATCCATCTGGTCCTGGGCTTTTCTTGATGGGAGGCCCTTTATTACCATTTCAATTTTATCACTTGTTATGGGTCTATTTGGTTGAATTAAATATTCTTGGTTCAATTAAGGTACATTAATATTCCATAGGAATGCCTTCATTTCTCTCATACTCCCAAATGTATTGGCATTAAGGTTTCCAAAGTATTCCCTAGTAATATTCAGAATCTTAGATATTCTTGCATATTTCTGTTATGATGTTCCCATTTTCATCTCTCATTTTATTAATGTGTGTAAGTCCTTTCTTTAGTCAAATTTGCTAAAGGTCTGCCAATTTTTTTCAAAGCACCAGCTCTTTATTTTGTTAATTCTTTCTGTGTTTTTTTTAAAAATTCTCTGCATTGTTTATTTCTGATTTAATACTATTATTTATCCCTATTGATTTGGGGTTTGTTTTGTTGCTGTTTTTAAGCAGCTTGAGGTAAAAAGGTGTATGTAATTTGACACATCAACAGAAACTATGACAAGGACTATATGATCACCTCATTAGATGCAGAAAACACATTTGACAAGATTCAACACCTCTTTACTATTAAAGCTCTGGGGACATTAGGAATCTATGGAACTTTCCTCAATACAATAAAGGCTGCATATGGCAAACCTACAGGCAGCATTATACTTAATGAAGAATATTTAAAATGATTCCTTCTAAGATCATGAATGAGACAAGGATCCTGCTCTCTCCACGCCTTTTCAACATAGTGCTGGAATTCCTAGCAAGAACTATAAGGCAAGAGAAAAACATAAAGTGGCTCCAAATAGGGAACAAAGATGTAAAGCTATTCCTATTCACAGAAAATATAATACTGTATTTAAAGAACCCTGTAGATTCCTCACTCAAACTACTGAAGTTGATTCAAAGCTTTCACAATGTAGTAGTATATAAATTCAACCAAAAAAATCAATAGGCTTCCAGTATGCAACAGAGAGAAGAGCAAAGCTGTAACCAGGAAAGCAACTCCATTTGTAATAGCCTCAAAATAAAATAATAATAACAATAATACTAATACTAATAATAATAATACATTTTAAACACTCTAGGAATTAACCAAAGATGTGAAGGACCACATTGTGAAAACTTTAAAACTCTAAAAAAAAAAAAAAAAAAAATGAAATTGAAGCTGAGTTAAGGAAATGGAAAAACATCCAATGCTCCTGGGTTAGGAGAGTTAACATAGTAAAAATGGCAATTTTGTCCAGTGTAATATACAAATTCAATGCAAACCATCAAAATCCTAACAACTTTCTTCAAAGAAATAGAAAAATCAATCCAAAAATTCATATGGAATAATAAAAGACTTAGAATAGTAAAAAGGATCCTTAGCAGGAAGAATGGTGCTGGAGAAATATCAATACCAAGCTTCAAACTTTATTACAAAGCCATAATAATAAAACCAGTGAGGTACTGGTACAAGAATAGGCCTGAGGGTCAATGAGACAGAATAGAACATTCCAAAAGAAGTCTACAAGCATATAGCCACCTAATTTTTGATAAGGGAGCTGGAAACACAGGTTGGAAGAAAGACACTGTTCAAAAAATGCTGCTGGCAAAAAGGGGTATCTATGTGCAGAAAACTGAAGCTAGATATTCATATATCACCCTGCTCCAGAATCAATCCTAAATAGATCAAAGACCTCAATGTAAGGCCTGATATCATGAAAATATTATAGGAAAGGATCGGGGAAACACTAGGCCTTCTAGGCATGGGTTGAAACTTCCTAAATAAAGGTCTAGAAACACACTGATTGTATATATAAAACTGAAGAGCTTTAGCATTCCAAAGGACAATATTTATCAATATCAATAGAAAGCCCACAGAATGAGAGAAAATCTTTACCAGCTATGCATCAGACAAGGGCCTCATACCTAAAATATACTTAGAACTCTAACATTTTAACCCCCAAATAATAAATCCCCCAAAACTCAACAATGCAAATAGGCTAAATACTTAAAGGGAGACATCAGAGGAAGAAAAAAGAAGGACCAATATGCACATGAAGAACTGCTCATCTCTGGCAATAAAAGAAATACAAATCAAAACAACATTGAGGCGACTGGGAATGTGGCCTAGTGGTAGGGTGCTTGCCTAGCATACATGAAGCCCTGGGTTCAATTCTCAGTACTGCATATACAGAAAAAGCCAGAAGTGGCACTGTGGCTCAAGTGGTAGAGTGCTAGCTTTGAGCAAAAGAAGGCAGGGACAGTGCTCAGGCCATGAATTTAAGACCCAGGACTAGCAAAAGAACAAATACAAAACAAAACAAAAAGCATTGAGATTCCATCACACTCAAGTTAGAATGAACATTATTCGTAATACTAACAAAAACAAATGCTGGCTGGTGGGGCTATGACCCAAAAGGGAATGCTATTACACTGATGGTAGGAATGTAAACTTGTTAACTCTGGAAAACAGTATGAAGGTTCTTTAAAAGACTAAACTTACAAAACCATTTGGTGTAAAACAACTCTACAAGTCATGGGAGGACAGGGAATGGGGGAGGGTAAGAGGGAAATGAGGGAGGAAGTAGCAAGCTGAACAAATGTATTCACTGCCTTACTTATGAATCTTAACCCCTCTGTACTTCACTTTGACAATAAGAAAAGAAAACAAAAGAAGAACAAAGACTAAACATAGACCTTCCATATAACCCAGTAATCCCACTTCTGCCCATTTATCCAACAGATTACAAGTCAGGCCACATAAAAGACACCAGCACAACCATGTTCAGTGAAGCATTGTTTACCACAGACAAGATATAGAATCAACCCAGATGGCCCTCAGAAGACAAATGGATTAAGGAATTGTGGCATACAAACACAATGGGATTCTACCCATGCATCAGAAAGGATGATATTGCACTATTTGGCAAGAAATGAAAAGACTTTGGAAAAAAGTATTAAGAAAAGTAAGCCAGAAAGATACATGGATTGCATGGTTTCCCTCATTTTTAGTAAGTACAATGTGCCTACAAATCTACATGTAGACACACTGAAACACATACCAACACACACATGCACATGTGCAGGACATGGTATTATATAGGATTCCTGACATTCACACACTGAGGTCAAAGGACTGGTTGAGAAAGGCTCAATAAGTATGTACTTAATATCATACAAAATGTTATTCTATGAAATAAACCCCAAGAAATGGAAATAAAAACATTTTTAAAGTTTCCATTGTTGTTTTTGTTTTATTTTTCTTTGTCTTGTTTGTTTGTATTTGGGAGGGTAAGTGAGAGCACAGATGAGGTGGACCAAGGGTGAACAGATACAACAAGGGCACTCACTAGAGAATATTTGGCAAATGAACTATACATCTTGTAGGTGTAGATAGGAGGGGAAAACTGGAACAGAGCATGGAAGGGAAGACATTGTTCAAAAAGAATTGTACTCCTTACTCATTACCTGATTCATGTAACTGTAACCCCTCTGTATATTAAATCTATAATAATAATTAATAAAACACGTTTTGCTCGTAAAAGTTTGACAAGAAATGTACTCACTGCCTTACATATGTAACTGTAACCCCCCATACATCATCTTGACAATAAAAATAAAGGAAAATATGAAATAAAATCTTATAGATTTGTCTGTCTGGGATCCTGAGAGTACTTGGCCATGCAGACTCTTATATGACTTTTTTTATTCTTGCCACCCATTTTGTTTAGTTACATTGGACAATCATATTTGAATTACAATGTGTCTTGTTTTCCCACCATTTAGTGATAACTAAACTCATTCTATCTTCCATAGGTCATTTTTTCTTAGCACATTGAACAGCTTTCAGAAACAAGTAGTCACATGCATATTACTTAAGGTGGAAGTCATTGTTCTTTGGCCTGCACCTATTTCAATGGAATATTAGCTCTATCTGAACAACGTTAGGTTTCATGAACATTTGTACTTCCAATGTTTAGCATAATACCAGGTGCACATACCTTTGCAGTATCATTGAGTAAATAAAAATGAATCATTCCAAAACAGTTTTAAGTAAAATCATTGAAAAATCTTCTTATCCCAATTCCCACATCCTGATCACTTCCAGAAGTTACAGTCATAGAATCCCCTGTGTGTCTGAGGAAGTATTAAGAGTCTTCTCCAGGTCACTTCATAATGGATTTATTACAACCACCCCACTGTGGGGGAAATGCTAATTGCAAAGATAAATGCCTCCCAATTAAATAACTCAAATGCCTTTCAAATCTGTACTTCTCTCTAGCAGGAGGAAATAATTATTTAAAATTCTTCAAAAATGTGGGCCACAGACCAATTTAGAATGTCAGAGTTTTACAACTTAATTGAACTAAATGTGTAGAAGGCCTCTTTCTCTGACATCTGTGAACTGATGGGGAAGTCATATGGATAGCATTTGCACTGCAGGAATTGTGTCTATTATCGCACAGAATTGTATCCAGCTTTACGATTTCCAGACACACTTTTATTGTTTGCCCCACAGTAAACATTATACATTCCAAAATAAATACTCTGCCTTCCCCATTTGACTGTTAACCAGGAAAACAGTGGAGATTTGTAACAGTTGCCTAAACAATTGTCTCTTAATTAGTTACCTGCTTTGTGTGATTTAGCTCTGAGTTTACTTTTTACTTGTGAAATAATGTTCTACGTGGTTTCTTCTTTACTTACTACAGAAGTAGGGAAGTGGGTAAGTTAAAAAGTAATCTTTGGGGCTGGGAATATGGTCTAGTGGCAAAAGTGCTTGCCTCGTATACATGAAGCCATGGGTTCAATTCCCCAGCACCACATATATGGAAAATGGCCAGAAGTGGCGCTGTGGCTCAAGTGGCAGAGTGCTAGCCTTGAGCAAAAAGAAGCCAAGTACAGTGCTTGGGCCCTGAGTCCAAGGCCCAGGACTGGCAAAAAAAAAAAAAAAAAAAGTAATCTATGTTGCTCCTTGAAACCCAGAATTGACCTGAGAGGGTAAAAATTATGCAATCTTTCTTCCTAAATATATTTGACTTCTACATGCCTCACTGCTTCAAATGCCCCCTATTCTGCCCAGTTAATTTAACTTCCTGCTCAGACAAGGCTGTTGCCTTCGACCTGGTCTGTTTGTACAACCTTGCCTTTCTGTAGTGTGTAGGCGTTTAAAAACAATGGATTATCCAGTAATCACAATCACAATGTCCTCCTTAGGACCCATAAATCATTCTCTTTTTTTTTTTTTCAAATTTTTATTATCAAACTGATGTACAGAGAGGTTACAGTTTCATAGGTTAGGCATTGGATACATTTCTTGTACTGTTTGTTACTTTGTCCCTCATTCCCCCCTCCCTCCTCCCCCTTTCCCTCCCCCCCCCCCTTGCCGGAGGTGTTCAGTTCACTTACACCAAACAGTTTTGCAAGTATTGCTTTTGTAGTTGTTTGTCTTGTTTTACCCTGTGTCTCTCAAATTTGGTATTCCCTTTCAATTTCCTACTTCCAATACCAGTATACACGGTTTCCAATATACTCAGATAAGATTACAGAGATAGTGTAGGTACAACCACAGGAAGGTGATACAAGAACATCATCAATAATAGAAGCTACAGATACACATAGGACGTTGAAAGTAGTTACAACTGTGATATAACCATTGTTTCCATAACATGGAGTTCATTTCACTTAGCATCATCTTATGTGTTCATAAGGGTATAGCTACTGGGCCTTGTGATGCTCTGCTATGACTTGCCTGAACCTGTACTAATTATTCCCAATAAGGGAGACCATAGAGTCCATGTTTCTTTGGGTCTGGCTCACTTCATTTAGTATAATTTTTTCCAAGTCCTTCCATTTCCTTACAAATGGGACAATGTCATTCTTTCTGATAGAGGCATAAAATTCTATTGTGTATATGTACCATATTTTCCATAAATCATTCTTAAAATAAAGAGCCTCACCCTCCTCAGAATGTCCTCCCATGCCTTTGGAGGACTGGACTATTGGTCCTTCTTCTGGTCTTATCTTGATGCTCTCTCTCTCTCTCTCTCTCTCTCTCTCTCTCTCTCTCTCTCTCTCTCTCTCTCTCTCTCTCTCTCTCTCTCTCTCTCTGTGGGATGGTCTGCCACACTGGACTCATCCTATATGCCTTTTTTTACTTCAGGGCTTTGCTCTTTTACCTAATTTTAGTAGCTTCTCCTTCATGCTTCTTGATGCTTGCCAAACTGTATTATTTTTCCCATCAGTCTAATGACCACATGCATAGAGACACTTTATCCTCTCACAAAGGTTATTTACTTTAATGATAGGACTTTCAGAGAATGAGAAAGAAAGCAGTGAGAAAGCAACATGAACTTACTACTACTACTATGAGGGTTATTTACTATGAGAGTTCTTTATTAAAATCATACTCCTGTGTACATTAGTTGAAAAAGAAAACATATAAGCAAAATTTTCTACACATGTGCAACTTACTGATTCTCATATTTTTGTATGAGAAATTTCTAATACAAAATATGCTTTCAGTCCTTTTAAAATAAATCATACTGAGAAAGCAGCTTCTTTGTAAACATGACCAGATTATAGTGAATAGAAAAATGCACATTAGGACCTACTGCAGTCATCATAGGATGACTTTAGTATTCTGTCACTGGAATACTTATTCCCAAACATTCTCCTAAAGTAATGGGAAGGAAGTAGCAACAGACTAAATGCCAAAATATCCACCTATGACATCATCAAAAAATTTCCCATTCTCTGTGCCAAATCAAACTAGACCTCATGATACTTACTAACCCACCTCAATACAGTTTTCTCTGGGTTTTAAATGCTTTCAGTGGAGAAAATCATGTTCCCAGAAAAAAAAAATAGAATGGATTCCAATACTATAAGTTATTCTTCTTTGGATTCCTGAAAGATATCTTAAGGCAGAAATTATTCCACATATCCACATGGCCATGGCCTTCTCAGGCAAATATATCTTTGAATAACAAACAGCCTTGGAACTACAGTGTGTTATGTATAAACAGTGGACTATTATTCAGCTCTAAAGAAGAATGTCATTTGCAGGAAAATGGATGAAAATTGAGATAAGTTTAGTAAAAGAAGCTAAACTGAGAAAGACAAATGTTCATATTCATATAAATAGAAATTTTGCCTTTAAAATTAGTAACTGGTACGTGCTGATGATTCACAAACATCATTCTTACTCATTAAGAAGCTGAGATCTAAGGACTGTGGTTAAAAGCCAGTCTGCACAAAAAAAAGTTTGTGAAACAACTATTATTTCTGATTAACCATTGGAAACCTGGCAGTTAAGCTGTGTGGTTCAAAGTGGTAGAGCAATACTAGGCTTGAGCAAAAGAGTATATATGATTTCAAATACTTTATAGGCTTGTTTAAACAAGGAATATTGAAATCTACTAAAATTGAAAAAGTGGAAAAGAAAATTTTAAAAAAGAGTAATAGAAAGTGAATTTGATCAAGAATATTATGAAATATCACAATGAAATGTTCGGGCACAATTAATACATATTAATAAAAATGTTAAAATGAAAGAGATATAAGTGTCCAGAGAAATTGACTATTTTTTCCTTACTGGAGACATTCTGTTATTCCAAGTTAACAATCTGTATCTCTGTGTCTCTGTGTCTTTCTATATCTCTGTCTGTCTGTCTGTCTGTCTCTCCCCTCCCCAAGCTATACCACTTCTAAGCCAAGAAGGATGTAAGTATATGCATGCAGACACTCACATTGCATCCCATTTTTCCCATGTCAAGATTTGATTCCTGAACGCATCCCATTCCCTGTGCAACACTCAACCTTTATCATATATACTTTTAGTACTTATTGAAAAATGCTATTCTACCTGTTATTTTAATTTTTTTTCATAACAAAAAGGTCAATTTTCTCGATTCAGGTATTTTGTTTCCTTTTTCCCCTCTGTTCTTGTTTTAAATATAAATTATTTCATTTCCCCAAAAGTGGAGAGAATAAAAGATAAGAGAGACATGAAGTGTTCCTCTGGCACAACTAGTTCTGAAAACTCAAAACTGAGCAAAAGTGGTGCCTTTCCCTAACAATGGTATTTACATTTTACTTAAAGTGTACCTTGATGTTTCCATTGTTATGTAACTCAAACGTTAGCAATTTCATGGGGAAAGAACTTTCTGCTGTTGCTGCTGCTGCTGTTGCTGCTGTTGCTTATGGGGCTTGAACTCTGTGCCTGTGCACTGTCCATAACTTCTTTTTTGCTCAAGGCTAGCACTCTATCACTTTGAGCCATCACCCTACTTCTGGTAGTTAATTGGAGAAAAGAGTCTCATGGAGTTTCCTCCCCCTGCTGGCTTTGACATGTGATCCTCACATCTCAACCCTCTGAGTAACTAGGTTTATAAGAATGAGCCACCAGCACAAAAACTTAAATCCTCCTCATTTTATAAAGGAAGGGATTGAAGATCAGAAAGTTTAAGAAACTTGCCCAAGTTGTGATGGTACTGGGTATAAAAACTAGAATGAACGTGGCCAAATCAGCCAAAAAAGAATTCCACACCTCTTTGTTTTTAAACTAAGTAACTGATAGCATCCTAATACTAAGATTGTGACAGATTGCTTACCATTAAGTTTTCTACTGCCTTTCCAAAAAGGAATTTCCCCACTTGACATTGTGCTCTTCTCAGCTTTAGGGGTTTCTCTACAAGGAAAGTTGAATTGTATCCTAATTTCATCATGAGGGTGACATTTTATCATTTCCATTAAATTCTTCTTGGTTGAAACAATTATCTCAATACAGCAGACACTGATTACTCACAGTGAGAATACAAGGAAGCCAGACTCTTGGGGAGCCATTTCCAAAGATACCTACTTGGTAGAGGGAGAGCTCCTTCCTGTTTTTTGAAGGATAGGCATCCAGCTGCAGAACCTATATAAGGTACTCTCCTGACTTGTGTGTACTCTGTCCTCTGCTGGAGAGAAGCAGAGTAGTCAGTCAGCTGTCACCTCTGGACCTTTCTCAACTTTTCCCACTTCTATAATGGACTTAGAAGCACTCTACTTCATTGCCTTCACTGAACTGCTCTCTCCTCTATAGACAGCCTTCTTGATCTTTGGGAAAATAATGACTAACAAGTAAAAAAGAAATTAAAGGGCTGAAATGTAGCAAGGTAATAAGTGCTTGCCTAGCTTGTGGGAGGACCTGGGTTCCTTTCCCTGTACTAGGAATTAAGAAAAAAAAAAAAAAAGAACACAAAAATCCTTGTACAATTTGCTGAACTATTCTCCTGCATAAGTGGTATTTCTGAATCATAGCTATAAAGACGTGTGGATATTTAATGATTTAATGAATGTTTGCAAATCATCATGTTTTATGTTTTATGTGATGGGATTGAATGAGTCCATAGTAGAAATCAGTGAAAAATAAGAAAAAAAAAAGTAATAGCCTATGTGTTTATATTTAAGACATAAACTTGGGGTAGTGATCCACATTTCTGTAACTTCTTAAAATTTCTAACTTCTCTCTTCATCTGAAGATAAAATCAGTCAGATTTGTTTCTAAAATATATAAACTATGTATTAAATATTTAGTTATATATGCATCCATATATACTCATATTCCATAGATATTTAATACTAGTATATGATTTATTTAGATTGTTAATTTTCTTCTTGAAACTGCCCTTTATCTAAGAAAATGACAAAAGGGAAATACAAATTAAGCAAAATAGAGAATGCTCAGTGAGAAAGTTATTTTTAGCTTCATAATCTAAATATTGCTTTGGCATTTTTTTGATTTTTAATGAAGGAATAAGCTATATAATTGAAGAATGGATAATTATGAGATACTAGTTGTTTTGGTTTTGAATAAATTACCACAATCCTGGGAGAAAAAAAAAAACACAAACAGAATACTTAGAAGGAGTTCTAAATTAATACAACTGTATTTAAAAAGAGAAAGACCTGTCAGCTGGAAGCCTAGTCAACCAGGAGCAAAATTGTTCAGAACAGGCTGGTCATAGGATTCAGAGTGGTATGAGAGCAGAAAAACCTTCCTTTTCAAAAGTAAATGAAATAAAATGTGGAGTTATTCAGTAAGCTTATGTATCCAAAAGTTTTTATGCCTATTTTAATTTTTCATAATTTTTCAATATTTTCCATTACATTTTCTTTCTTTTTTTATTTTTTTTGCCAGTACTGGGGCTTGAACTCAGGGCCTGAGCACTGTCCCTGGCTTCTTTTTGCTCAATGCTGGCACTCTACCACTAGAGCCACAGCGCCACTTCTGGCCATTTTCTACATACGTGAAGCTGAGGAATCAAACCCAGGGCTTCATGCATGGTAGGCAAGTGCTCTACCTCTAGGCCACATTCCCAGCCCTCCATTACATTTTCTAGGCAAAGAACACTTCTGAAACATTTAAAATATAATCATTTGAAGCACTTTTCTGTCCTTTGACTTTCAATAAATATTACAGAAAACAAGGTTCTGTAATCATTTTAATTGTACTTGTTTTCAGGAAATAAACTGGTAATTTGGATAAAATCCCAAGGACCGCAAAAATACAGAATGATAAGGATCTTTACATCCCTAAGAGCTGAAATGATAGATATGAGCTCCCAGGACCCTTTTGTTTCTTCTTTTCTGTTTAGATAGCTTCAATTTCTTTTCATACCTAATTTCTCTATGATGTCCAGTGCTGTGACTAAAATGGACATTCCCGTTTCCTTTCTGAGTTTACAGAACCTTATTTTTGTGTGTGATGTTAGTGATGCTCTTTTTGTGTGTAGCTTTTGTTATATTAAATTACATTCTTTATCTAATCTGCTAATTTATTATGAAAGATTGAATTCCTTTCCTGCATGCATTGTAGTCATCCTCTTCGTAATTATTTCTGTCCTTCCTTCTGCTAAAGTTTTAGATATTATATGTCAAATTGTACATGCTGACCTATCTTTGTAATGGAAAGTATAAAACACACATCATCACTTTTTAAAAAATACTGTTGGTATGAAATTTCTCATAACTTTATGCTTTGTTTTTCAGATAGGTCTTACTTTCTACATGAGGCTCCAGCTTCTTTTCCATTGGCTGTCTTAGTATAGAATGCATCTAAATAACATTGTCTCTCTCACCGCAAGACCTACTGAAAGCAACTTGTCTTGATTCCAAGTCTGTTGAAGAGCTTTGATTGTACCCAGATGTATTTACCCTTCCAATTCACTGATTTTTCCTTGTCTTGAGCAATATTGATTCTCCAGATTCGCTTTTACATCCTTGCTAAGTGCTCACAACAATCTAAGCATGCAAGTTTGCCTTTGACTTGAACAAAAATTAATCATCTGTCCATTTGTCTTGCATACAGTGATATGCTACATCAAATTCCTTTTCTTTGTTGTTGCCAGTGGAAGAATATCACACTATTTTAATAACTGTCTAGTGTGTGTGTATAAACAACAATGCAATAATTTTACTTTGATCACTGCTCTAGCCCTTTGTCTTAGATTGTGAATATATCCCATGCTCAGGTCATTGACTCTGGAAATCTTTTCTGTATATAATTTCTTAATTGTCATTTGAGATTCAGATTTTCAAGGATTGTTAATTATGAATGTGTGTGTAAAGGTGGAACCTGAGTTATTCTTTGCTCTTGACAAAGAAGTTGGTGACATTGTCATCAATTGTTTGTGGCAAGGTCATTAAGGTCATGAGGAATCACCTTATCATATCACATCTCATCATCTTGCCACAGTGAGATAGCAGTTTTGTAAGGTGTACAGTCCTAGCCTACCTGACACTGACTATTCTCTGAGTCACCTCAGCACAAGCTGTGGGTTATCAGCAAAAAGCATCCAGATCTGTCTAGTCAGGTGTTATATGTATCCTATGTATCTTATAATAATCATGAGCCTTCAGTGTTTAGCCCTCAAAGTCATCTGATTATGATTGTGATTCACTTAATGTGGATTTACATTGTTAGGAGCAGATCTCCTAGATTTATAGAATTTCGGGTCCTTCCTATAGCTTCCTTGGGACAGTGGGATCATATGGTTTTATAAGGCCTTTAGGCCACATGTTCCCCAACTGTCATAGGGTAAGTAAAGAAATATCTGATGTAAAAGGGGGCCCAGTGACGGGAACGCTGAAACAATCCTTATAAGGTAGCAAACAACAGAAAGTTATAAATACCTCAAGAGGTAGATTTAGGCAAGCCCACTTTTACCCCACACAAAAATGATAGACAAATTAATTGGTGACCTTTGGTATGGGGAATAGATCTTCCTTTTTATTACATAGGTTAGATTGCTTGCAGCCTTCTTTCTTTTTTTTTAAGTGACACAATTTAGTTTATAGGAAACTGAATGCAAATGGACACTATCCAGTCCATATAAATCCATAACTCTAATCTTTCACCTGGAGGTGACTTGCTTAGAAAGCTAAATCTTTTCCCTGAAATAAACAGCCCAGACAACCAAATAGCTAACACCAGACTTGTAGGTAGCCAAGTTATCTCTTCTAACAGTGTAGAACCTAGAATTTCTGTAACAAGTGGTCAGGAATTGGTTAATAACTGACATTTTCCTGAGTACAATTTAGAATTAACCAAAGAAAGATGAATGTGTTTCCCTAATCAACCACATAGGTTGTGCTGGTTTCAGTCTTCCCAGTGTTCTATATGTCCACAGCTTCCAGTCAAAGCCTATATTCAGTTTTCCATTGTAAACCTTTCCCACTCTCTGCGCTGCCAAGTGTAATCCTGGTTGCTGACTCTCTTATTGCTTTAAGTTTTAAGTCAATAACCTTTGTTTTTCCATTTTGGTTGTCTTTGCTTTTTTCCACAGAGCAAGTTTTCATTTTAGATTTTCATTTCATTACTATATATTAGCAACACAAAGGTATTTCATTTCTATATTTCCATACACATGCATAATGTACTTTTATCAAATTCACCACTAAGATTTTTTTTCATGAAGTACGTACTATATTACTTAGGACACATGTTATCTTTCATTTAGTCCATGCCAGACAGGACTCTGATTCTCAGTTTTGTTTCTTGAATATCTGGGATGACAGGTATGCCAAATATTTTATTGATTTAAGTAGAGGCTCATGAACGTCTTTTGCTTAACTGGACTTAAAAATAGTCCTCCTGATCTCATGCTGTCGAGTAGCTAGGATTACAGGCATGAGCCCTTTGCACATGACTCAGAGTTTGTTGGGTGGGAGGAGAATGAGTTGAGATCTTTGCACCCTCTACAAACAAAAAGAATTATGTAATTCAATATTTTTGTGTCATAAATAGTAAATCTCCTGAGCATTAGGGATACTTGGTCAGTTGAAAAGCATTTTGATGATCAAGGTCTTACTGCTGAGGCCTAAGGTAAAAGCAACCATTAAAAGGTACTTTAAAGCCTACTAGAAAATCTAATGATGCATAAATTGCAAAATATCTGCTAGAAGCCATTCTCTATTTTCCACCATGTAGTGGCCATTAAAATTTTGCATCTCAATGTGGAAAGAAGAAAGAAAGAAAGAAGAAAGAAAGAAAGAAAGAAAGAAAGAAAGAAAGAAAGAAAGAAAGAAAGAAAGAAAGAAAGAAAGAAAGGGAGGAAGGAAGGAAGGAAGGAAGGAAGGAAGCAAAGAAGGAAGGAAAGAAGGAAGGAGAGGGAGACAAAGAAAGAGAAAGAAAGACAGAGAAAAGAGAGAAGAAATAGAAAGAAGGAAGGAAAGAAGGGAGGGAGGAAGAAAGGAAGGAAGGAAGGAAGGAAGGAAGGAAGGAAGGAAGGAAGGAAGGAAGGAAGGAAGGAAAGAAAGGAAGGAAAGAAGGAAGGAAGAAAGGAGAAAAGGAAAAAATTTGAAATATATAGAAATATCATTATTGGATAGAAATGACAAGAAATCTCCTTTTTACAAAACAGTGAGACAAATATTATTGTAGACAGCCCAGAGTTATGCTTACTCACAGAGAAATCTCCAACTTTCTCAGAAAGTAGATATGCCTATTTTTCTCACACTTCAGACATATTTCAGAATCTGTTTTTTTGATTCACAGATTCTTATTTTCATAGGATGGGTGATATTTTGTGTGTTACCTATTTTTTCATTATTGTTCTGAAAAGTGATTGCCAAGTACAAAGAATCAAGGCCAAAAATCTAGGTCTTCCCAGATGGCTTACACCATATATCTCAGGTGATTCTGGGGCCTCAAGTCAAAGATTCTACTTCTGAAAAACAAACAAAACAAACACCTCAAGATTTGAAAACACATATCTTTTGCTGTTTGGTTTAAGACTCCAGTCAATGAGAAAGAGGAAGAGGAGGAGGAGAAGGCAGAGGAGGAGGAGGAGGAGGACTATTATATAAACAGTGCTTTACAGAACGTTCCTTGAAGTAAGACATTACTTGAAGTTTGCACAGCAGAAATATTTTCAAATTTATCAGTGTTGTGGTAAGTTTAGAATGGAATGAGTAAAGTATAATATGCTTTTTAATTAAACTACACTTATACATTGAGGCATCTGATAAATATATGAATTTAGCCCATGTTTAATATAGATTAATACTTTAATGCAGATTTCAAACAAATGCTACTTTTTCTTATTTCTTTTTTCTTATTTTTGTCCACCTGCAAGTTTACTTAATATGGACTGCGGTGGTCCAGACAATGCAATAAAGTCCTTAGATATGATATTCTAGTCTCACTAAAATTAATATGGAGAGAAAGTTATTAGTATGGAGAGAAAGTCTTCTATGTGACTTGGTTACTGTCAGTTCTAATCATTGCAGGGCTAGGCATAATGCAATAATTCATTGTCCTTTAAGGCCTGGCTTGAAGAGTGACTGAATGACTCATAGGTAGATTCCTATAATATGTATTTTCTTTTAATATTTAATGTTGCTTTCTTGATACTGTTAAGAAATGTGTTTGCTGCATGTTAGCAACTCAGTAATAATATAACAAACATCTTCATTTTCGTGGAGGTCACATTAAACTTTGATCATTAGAGGCCCTATCTGCAAGATACTTGGCATCCAAATATTGAAAGTATTTATGTGTTAGTTGTTATTTTTCATATAAATATTTGTTATTACTAGATATATCTGATTTTTCACCCTTCTTAATCCACAGAGTCCTTGAAGATTAAGCCAAAATTAAATATATTGGTTATTTTACTGCTATTTTAATTGATAATTAAAGGAATAATTTAAAGTTTGTTTTAGTGATGATTACTAACCAAGTTTGGCTGCTAGTTAAACACGTACCTGTGATTTTTTTTCCCCCATGCCCAATCATAGGTGATCACACAGGCTTTCAGGTTTTACAAGAAAAGTTCCCCTCTCCACAACAAACTTAGTGCATAGGCATAGGGTGCCATTCTTCACATTTACATCCCTTGTCCCAGAACCTTCCTTCCTAGACCTCTTTATCAAATGCTGTGGGCAGAGATCTTTGTCAGTTGCCTCTACAAGGGTCTGTTTAATGTTAGTACTGTCAGTGATGGGTGAGAGGGAACAATCAGAAAACATCTGACTAACCCTTCTCACACTCTTTGCTCCAATTTGAGTCCAAGTTTCTACCCATCCTTTTGTTGGGCAAAGAAAAGAATCTATATCTGTGCTGTTTCACCTGATATACCTACCCCATTTAGTGTTCCCTCCTACCAAGGGACTTCTGACAGGGAGAAATCTGTGTTTTAGTGTTTTTGCAAAAAGTGATTGGAGCCCAACTTCTCATTTTGTGTTTTTGTTTTATCAACTCCTGTGACACTCTGGTGGCTCAACAATCTGTCTCTCCCCCAAATGAGCTGAGATCATGATATGACTCACTTCAATTTTAGATTGTTCCCAAATAAAGCTCCTGATGAACATTTCTTCATACTTGGTAATACTTCTGATACTTTCAATTTATTATACTGAATTTCAAGATATTTAGGGGAGTAGATTATATCAAAACCGACGATGTTTGCAGGGTATTTTATGACTCAATTTCAGAAGTCAGGGCCTCTGTGGGGTAACCTTATTGTTTTTTTTTTTTTCTTTTTGCTAATTCATTCTGAGTGTCTTCATTACATTCTGGAGCAAACTAAGCCCCTCTGCTCAAACTATACAATACTTGGCATCTCACAAGCCTGATCACTATTTTTAGTATTCAATTCTAACCCAAACTTTTCTTTTATCTTTCTTCTTCAATTATATACATGTTTCAGTAAAAGCCTACTAATAATGAGCCACATAGGAAAGACTGGTAGACTGTTTTATTTCACAACGATTTCACTCATTTCTGAAGGCAGATACTTTTTATTTTCCTAATTTGGATCTTAACTTTCTTGAAAAATATTCTATTCCAACTTGATAAAAGGCTGTTGGGTGTCATAAAACTAATTTCAAGGGATCTAAATCCATAATGTGATGAAAATTTCACATAAATATGACACAGAAATTCATGGAATTGAAAATAAAAATTGAAATATTGATAGTTATGGTATGGGTGATGTTGGTAAAATCAGGTAACTGGGAGGTGTTAAAAACAGACTTAACTTTATGATTACTTCATGACAATTTCTGATGTTTCTTTTTAAAGCACTAAAACAGATTCACTGGAACATGGAATTTTCCAAGATGTAGAAAAACAGCATAGAGTAGAACCTTATTATTAGTGGGAGTATGGTCCCAAGAATGCTGCTATTTTGGGAAAACAATGATATGTAGCATCCAGAACAGTATTGCAGACACTTGATCCTTTTTCCCATACTACCACTCAACCTCAGGTAAGGACATAACATTTTAACATATCTGTCATGGTCACTTTATCATTTAAACTTGTAACTTGACTTTTTTGATTTGGAGAGATTATCATAAGTTTTACCTTGCTTTTAGAGCACCATTTCCTTTAAGAATTTATTTGGGAAATGTATCAGTGACCTAAATTTTATTTTCCACTTAGAATTTATTTAGAAATTTTAAGTAATATGGCTGTTACCACAAAAAAGTGCCTGATACATTCAGTATACTATGCTAGACATTGTTTGTGACATGAGTAACATATTTAAGTAATAGCAGCCTTACCTAGCAGAAAATACACAGTGGCAGAAGGGGAGAGCCGGGGCCGCCACCACCACGACCGAGCACCGCACCCCAGCACCATAGCTCTGAAGGGCCAACAACAGTGCAGGACACAAACACAATCCAGGACCAGTTAGTTCCTCATTACCCCCTCCCCCAACGGGAGACCAGCTATCAGAGACCCAAACCCTACAAAAAAGCTAGAGCTCTCTCCCTCCCCCTCCCCACCCTGAGGGAACAAAGAACCCCCAAATCAGGCGGGCAAAAGGTCCCTTCAGACTCTGGGAGGACACAGGAGCTAGCAGAGGAGGGGCAGAGCAGCACCAATGAAGCAAAGGAGCCTGAACCAGCTGCACCAGCCCTGCCGCCTTCGCAACAGTGGCCCGGGGACCGGCAGGCATTGGAAGCCCCACCTGAGGTACCTGGGCCTCGCGGACTTTTTGAACAAAAATCACAGGCACACTGGTGGGCAATACCAGCCCAGCAGGGAAACCTGGGCCAGATCACATGCCCCCCTTGCAGCAGAGGTGCAGTCTGTGGGTGCCAACCCATGCCTGAGCACTTGATCCCACTAGGGCCCACACATACCACCCCCCACAGCAAACTCGCAGGAGGGCACGAGCACACCCCAACAACCCGGGGCTCACTCTGGTAGGCGTACCCCACACAGGTGGGCAGGGCCCCCAGCGGCAGCACCCGCTCTGATAGGGGCACCCACACAGGAGGGCAGAGCCCCCCAGCGGCAGCGCCCACACAGATTGGCAAATTTCACACAAGTGCGTGGGCTGCCCCTCAACAACACCAGCCCCGGAGCAATCCACACAGGAGGGCTAACCGCCTGAGAGGAAAAAAGAACCAAAGAAGAGAAAAGTCTCCATGCCACGCTAAATCAGCAACCAGCAAACCCCCACCAGGGGCATGCTAGGGTCAGCACAACACAGTGGCAGGACACTATCCCTCAGAGAAAGACACAGAACCTACCCACTCCCAAGTGCAGAGAGGGTGACCACCTCAGCAACAACTGAGATGGGCACGCTCACCCATTGGGCAGTAAGGTTCAACAGCCAAACTCAAACCCAGAGCCAGGACACAAACGAGTCTCCCACTGACGGACCAGCAGGAACCAGCACAAAGCCAAACCAGGGAAGCCACCCACAGATCTCCAGATGCACAAATCACAAAGAAATATACCAAATTTCATCAAAAGGCAAGCCAACTCGCCAGCTCCAAAAAGCAGCATGACTGAAGAGGAGATGGAGAATAAAGAAAAACTGTGGCTTTGTTAGCAGAAATGATGGAAAGCCTCAGAAACAAAATCAGAAAACAATTCCAAGAATTCAGAGTGGAAGTCTCAAAGGACATCCATGAAGCCAAGAAAGAAACGGAAGCAAAAATGGATACAGTGCAAACCTCCACAGTGCAAACCTCCGTCAAAGAAGACCTTAACATCCTGAGAATTGAAATGCATGAAAAAAATAGATTTAAAATACAACTCTTTAAAGGAAGAAATTTCCACGATCAGAGCTGATCTGTCAACCATAAATAGCTCTCTGACATCCATAAACTCCACACTTGAATCCACAGCACAAAGAATTGACCATATGAAAGCCAGAATCTCTCTCTTGGATGATGATGCAGCCAATAAGAACCAGAAAATTACCACACTCCAAGAAACAGTAAAGCTCCAGGGCAGACTAATCCAGGAGCTAGTGGACAAAGACAAGAGATATAGGGGCTGGGAATATGGCCTAGTGGCAAGAACACTTGCCTCGAATACATGAAGCCCTGGGTTCGATTCCCCAGCACCACATATATAGAAAACGGCCAGAAGTAGTGCTGTGGCTCAAGTGGCAGAGTGCTAGCCTTGAGAAAAAGGAAGCCAGGGACAGTGCTCAGGCCCTGAGTTCAAGGCCCAGGACTGGCCACCAAAAAAAAAAGACAAGAGATATAATCTGCGCATAATTGGAATAGAAGAAGGAGCCGGATACCAGAGCAGAGGGCTTCAAAATATCCTCAATCAAGTGATTGCAGAAAACTTCCCCAATCTCACAAGGGACCCCATCCAGGTAACCAAAGCCTATAGGACACCTGGCAGACCAGATCCTAGAAAAGCCACACCAAGTCACATAATATTCAAGACTTCAGATCTCAAGAATAAAGAGAAAATTTTGAATACAGCCAAAGCAAAGAAAGAAATTTATTACAATGGGAAGAGGATCTGAATAACAGCAGACCTCTCCACACAAACCTACCACGCATGAAGAGAATGAAAGAATATCATCAAAGTCCTACAAGCCAACAATTGCCAACCTAAAATAAAATATCCAGCGAAGCTGGAGTTCACATTCGAGGGGAAAACCAGATCTTTCCATAGCAAAGAGGATCTAAAGGAGTATGTGAATAAAAAAACAGCCCTACAGTGAATTATAAGAGGGGACTCCCACCCAACAGAAACCATACAGGACACACAGACAGAAACAGAAAGAAACTACAATAGCCAGAGTCCAACAGAAAGAGCAGCTCACTAAAGACAAGAAAAAAAAAAAAAGAGGAAAAACAGCCCAAAAAGAAAATGAAAGGAGAAAAAACACGCTTATCCTTGATCTTTTTGAATATAAACAGTATAAACTCTCCAATAAAGTGGAGCAGCCTGGCAGAATGGATCCATAAACATAAAGTTGCCATCTGTTGTCTACAAGAGACACACCTTACAACAAGTGTTAAAAACAGGCTCCGAATGAAAGGATGGAGCAAGATCTTCCAAGCAAATGCACCTACCAAAATGGCAGGAGTAGCCATCCTGATCTCAGAAAAGCTGGACTTCTCATTAAAATCAACTCAAAAAGACAAAGAAGGTCACTACATTTTAATACAAGGAAAAATCCAGAATGAAGATATCACGGTGATAAATGTATACTACTCACCAAACAAAAGAGGCCCTACATATGTCAAGCAAATTCTCACAGAACTAAAGAACAAGATAGACCCAAACACAATCATAGTGGGTGACTTTAATACCCCACTCTCTCCAAGGGACAGATCCAACACCCAGAGGATTAGCAAGGGAGTTGATGACCTAAGTAACACCATATCCCAAAAGGATCTGCCAGATCTATTCAGAATCTTCCACCGTACAGAGACCCAATACACCTTCTTCTCAGCAGCCCATGGATCATACTCTGAAATAGACCATGTCATAGCCAACACAAAGAACCTCAGCAAATAAAAATGTATTGACATCATCCCATGTATTATATCTGACCACAGTGGATTAAAGCTAACCCTCAATAACAACAGTTACCACAGAGGCTATACACATTCTTGGAGGCTAAACCGCACACTGTTATCCAAGACTTGGGCCACAGACCAAGTTAAAGATGAAATTAAGGAATTCATAAGCCACAATGACAATGAAAATACATCACAAAGAAACCTATGGGACACAGCTAAGGCAGTACTGAGGGGCAAGATCATCGCCCTCAGCACTCACATTAAAAGAATGGAAACAGAGCAGGTGAATAACCTCATGATGAAACTAAAACAACTGGAGAAACAAGAAATGATAGAATCTAAAATGACTAGGAGGAGAGAGATCACAAAGATTAAAGAAGAAAGAAATCTGATTGAAAATAGAAAGACCATTCAACAAATAAATAAGACTAAAAGCTGGTTCTTTGATAAAATAAATAGAATTGACAGACCCTTCACAAGACTTACAAAAAAAAAAAAAAAAAGAAGAAGAAGAGAAGAGACTCATAGACGTAAAATCAGGGACTCCACCGGAAAAATAACAAGTACACACGATATTCAAACAATCATAAGGAACTATTTCCAGAACCTCTACTCGCTAAAAAAAACAGTAATTTTACAGAAATGGATCAATTCTTAGAGAAGTATCAACTGCCCAAACTGAACCAAGAAGAAATAAATCAACTAAATAAACCAATCACATACAGCGAGATACAGGGGGTAATCAAGAACCTCCCACAAAGAAAAGCCTAAGTTCAGATGGATTTACCAACAAATTCTACAAAACCTTTATTGAGGAGCTAATACCAATACTCCTCAAACTCTTCAGTGAATTAGAAACAGAGGGAGAAATCCCAAACTCATTCTATGAAGCTAATATCATACTCATTCCCAAACCAGGCAAAGACCCAACAAAAAAAGAGAACTACAGACCAATATCACTAATGAACACAGACGCAAAGCTCCTCAATAAAATATTAGCTAACAGGATCCAGAAACTGATCAAGAAAATTATACATCATGACCAAGAAGGCTTCATCTCACAGTCACAAGGATGGTTCAACATCCATAAATCAATCAATGTAATTCACCACATAAACAGAACTAAAATCAAGAATCACATTGTTATCTCAGTCAATGCCCCAAAAACCTTTGACAAAATACAACATCCATACCTATTAAAAGCTCTGGATAGAACAGTAATAGATGGAACATTCCTCAAAATAATAAAAGCCATATAAAACAGACTAACTTCTAACATCATATTAAATGGAGAGAAACTTAAATCATTCCCCCTAAACTCAGGAACAAGACAAGGATGCCCACTCTCCCCCTTCTTTTCAACATAGTGCTGGAATTCCTAGCCATAGACATAAGGTAAGAGGAGGACATCAAAAGGATCCACATTGGCAAGGAAGAAATCAAGCTATCCCTATTCGCAGACGACATGATCTTTTATATGAAAGACCCAAAAAACTCAGTCCCCAACTCCTACACCTAATAAATCATTTTGGCAAAGTAGCAGGATACAAAATCAATCCACAAAAGTCAGCAGCTTTTCTGTACACCAGCAATGTACAAGCAGAAAAGGAAATTATGAAAACAATTCCATTTACAGTAGCCAAAAAAATAAATAAATACAGTACCTAGGGATCAACCTAACCAAGGATGTGATGGACCTATATAATTAGAACTATAAAAATCTAATAAGGGAAATCAAAGAAGACACAAGGAGATGGAAAGACCTCCCATGCTCATGGGTAGGCAGAATCAATATAGTGAAAATGGCCATATTGCCCAAATTGTTATGCAAATTCAATGCAATCCCTATCAAAATTCCAGTCACATTCTTCACTGAAATAGAGAAAGCAATACATAAATTCATGTGGAACAGCAAAAGACCTAGAATAGCCAAAGCAATTCTAGGCAAAAAAAGCAGTGCAGGAGGTATCACAATACTAGACTTCAAGCTCTACTATAGTGCCATCATAACAAAAACAGCCTGGTATTGATATAAAAACAGATCAGAAAACCAATGGATCAGAATTGAAGATCCAGAAATAAAACCGCACTCTTACAGTCAGCTGATATTCGACAAAGGAGCTAAAGACATACAATGGAAAAAACATAGCCTCTTCAACTACTGGTGCTGGGAAAACTGGGCAGCCATATGCAGAAAACTCGAAGTAGACCCAAACCTATCACCATGCACCAAGATCAACTCAAAATGGATCAAGGACCTCAATATCAGACCTGAATCCTTTAAACTACTGTAGGACAGATTAGGAAAGATGCTAGAACTTATAGGCACAGGAAGGAACTTCCTGAATAGAGTCCCAGGGGCACAACAAATAGGGGAGAGACTCGACAAATGGGACTACTACAAATTAAAAAGTTTCTGCACAGCTAAGGACATAGCCACCAAAATAGAAAGACAGCCAACCATATGGGAAAGGATCTTTACCAGCACAGCAACAGACAAAGGCCTGATATCTGTCATCTACAGAGAACTCAAAAAACTAAGCCCTTCCAAGCCCAATAAACCAATTAGGAAATGGGCAAAGGAGCTAAAGAGAGACTTCACAAGAGAAGCGACAAAAATGGCAAAGAAACATATAAGGAAATGTTCAACATCCCTAGTAGTAAAGGAAATGCAAATAAAAACAACCCTGAGATACCACCTCACTCCAGTTAGAATGGCCTATACTCTGAACTCAAGCAACAACAAATGCTGGAGGGGGTGCGGGGAAAGAGGAACCCTTCTCCATTGTTGGTGGGAGTGCAAATTTGTACAACTACTTTGGAGAACAGTATGGAGGTTTCTCAAAAATCTGAGTATAGACCTACCCTATGACCTAGCCATACCACTCCTAGGCTTCTATCCTGAGCAGCAGGTCCCAAGATCTCAAAAAGACATTTGCACTTCAATGTTTATCACTGCACAATTCACAATAGCCAAAATATGGAATCAACTCCACAGATGAATGGATCCAAAACATACGGTACCTATACACAATGGAATACTACGTAGCAAATAGGAATGGTTAAATATTGTTATTCACAGGGAAATGGTCAGAACTTGAACAAATAATGTTGAGCGAGACAAGCCTAGAACCCAGAAAACAAAGGGGCATGATCTCCCTGATATATGACTGTTAAGATGGGGTGACGGAGAGACAGTAGAAACCAGGTCTGTGAAACCAAAAACTGCTTGTCAAATGGTATTTCCCACAGGATTGGGTCAGCGACCTAACACTATGTACCTAAAACCAAACAACTACTCAACATATAAAGGTCAAAAACTGACTTCTCACTGGAATACAATAGCTCAAAACCTATGTGTGTATGTTCATATAAGACTACTGTCGACATATTGTCTAATGTCAACATTACATTTAAAGCCCTAGGCGAATTTTCTTTGGCGTAGGCCACCTGGCTACTGTATATTTTCTTAGTACATTGTGTATTGTATATACGTCTACCTGACCTAGGGAAGGGAAAGAAAAACAGGGTGTAAGATATCACAAGAAATGTACACACTGCCCTACTATGTAACTGTACCCTTTTTGCACAACACCTTGTCAAAAAATTTTTGTTTAATTAATAACTAAATTACAAAAAAAAAAGAGAAAATACACAGTACTCTTATCTTTATATAACCAATTAAAAATCCTGGAGACTTGGTTCCAGTTTTAGAGTAATAGACATAAACACAACAGACAAACAAGATTCCAAATCCCACTTCCTGAAACAAAAACAAAAACAAAAAAGGTTTTGAGGAGGGATATTTTCACACAAGTGCAAGGGAATACTCAGCAGACCACACAATTTAAGCACAGTGTAAGACTGACTGAGAGCTTTAACATCACATCACTTAGAGCTTCCGTAACAACTGAGCTGTCAGCTGCATGATGCACATGGGCTATTTAAGATTTTTGTTTATCAAATTGCTTTGGCTTTTGTTGATCTTTTTTACCCTTGTTCTAACTCTACAAAATACAATCTATAGACAAGCACTGTAGTTGTTCAATCAATTTTCCAGAATGAGAGTTGGCAGAGGAAATGCTCTGGTACACTGTGGCCCTAGGGCCAAAAGATTCATATGAAAAATCCATCACCAGGCATTTGGGGTAAGAGAGCCAAACAATAGACCTACTTAGTATAGCACAGTCTTTGGTGAAAGTAATCTTTAGACTTCTGTTAATTCTAACATTCCACTTAGTGGCTTTTATTGACTCAAGGAGAAATATACATCATCCTAGAGCCCAGAAACTATACCAAACTGCTATTTGGTATGTGAAAAAAAATTAAAAAAAAATTAGGATACATTTTATTAGCAAAAACTTGGCCCTAATTGATAAGTATTTATTTGGAATTTTCACAATATGGCTATACACATTTTGAGAGAGCACACACAGAGTTTAATTTATTTTATTTTTGTGTGTCTTTTCACTTTTAAAAAACTGTCCTTATGTAGCTGTACAGAGGGCTTTCAATTCTAAATGCCATTTTGTGAATACAGTGCATCTTGATCACTGTCTCCCCTTGCATCATTCTGACAGACTTGTGATGGTGGAAGTTTTCTGACTCACTAAAGGCAATACCAATTAAGTAAATAATCAGAATGAGTGGGAGAGAAGATCTTGAGAATTTAGAAACACTTTGGCAAGTTTTATGTTTTCTTTTTATTCCACCCTTCACTGGAAATGTCATAGATTTAACATTTCTCCAAAAAACACAAGTGTATTACTTGTATATGACATATTATTCTGTTTATCATAAATCCTGAAGTAAAAATATTTCAGCAAAGCTAATTTCATCAGGAGTGTCTGGGGGAGAATCTGTTTCTTTACTGTCCCACTTACTATAAACGTCCATCTATTGCCTCTCATCTAGATAAGCCACTTGAATTCCTTGGCTCTTGGTCCTTTGCTTCAATTGTGAAGCTGGGAGCTCATTATCTTTTAAGTACTTTTGCCATGTCTGACCTCTACTTATGCTGTCACATCTTCTCTTCAAATGTATCTCCCTACCTTCCTCAGGTAAGAATTCTTGTGATGATGTGGTCATAAAGCAGGATAGCCTCTTAGTTAAAGATTTTTTAGTCTATAAATGCCCTTTTACAATATGAAGCAACATACTCACATGTTCTGATATTAAGACAGAGACATTTGGGGGGCTATAATTTTTTTCTATTCCATTATACTTGAGGGAATAATGTATAACTCCCACTAAAATAGAATCAAAGATATGGAATCAGTGTTTTAACATCAAAAGATCATTATCTCATGGCAAATATTAGAGTTTGGAGAACATACATTTCTAAAGTAATTAATGCATCTGTCTTCATCCTAAAACAAACAGAAAAAATTAGTTAATTGGGTAATATTTGTGATTATTGAGAAACTATTTCCTACAATTACAAGTATATTATGATCAGTAGAAATAATTAACACTGAAGAACATTTCAAGCACAGAGCTACTTCATTACAGCATCATATTATTTTGGTACTTAAATCATCTATCATTTATCTCACTTGACAACAAACAAGCAAAAGAAAAAGCTATTTCTGAACTTTGTTGATATAGTTTTAGTATTTAATTTGAAATTATGATTTTAAATGATGCATTACAGATACTCTTATGACAACTCCTTAGAATTTAGGGTCTTATAAGTCATTAGCTCTTTTTTATACTAGACATTATGTAGTAGAATATATGACAAGGTTAACTTGTCGGTGTCCTATTAATGATGTCACCTGGAACTCTCAGAATTAGGCTGGTTCAATGATATACTATATGATCATAATTCTATTAATTGATCCATATTAAAACACTGCTTTGGGGTGGTTCATTTGTCATCTTTCCTTTTTACAGTCAGTATGAGTTGTAGAAAATTATGTTCTAGATATTAAAAGGGACCATTTTAGCAATTGATATAATGGACTTTAGAGATGGAGGGGAAATAGGAACTACATAAGGGAAGGAATCCTAGCCTGAGACTGGCTAAAAATTGATAATGATTTGGGAGAAATGAGTGTGAGTTGTTACTTGGGCCAACAAAAAAAATTCTCTGAAATATAGAAATATCTATACTAGATGTGTCAAATGAAAAAAAATAAAATAAAAAATGATGATATAAAAATAAGTAGCACTGTTCAAAGTAAAGGCAGTTGTATCACTCTGATTCTATCCCTTCTGGACCACTTGAGAAAAGAGACAAAAGTGAATTTGTTATTTTTATTATTAAATGAATGACTTTATATTAACATCTTCAGAATAAACTCCCAGAAATGCTTCTGTATGCTACATGGAGTGAGGTTTTTGGAATAAAGTTTAAATCCTCATGAACACTTCCAAAGGTCAAAGAAATGGTATAAAACGCTGTCCTTATAGTTGGTACTAATCATACTGCCTTCCATGAAGGATATTTCAGTGACTGCTAATATCTGAGCAACTTCTTGAAGAGTGCTAAATTACTGCACCTGGACAACAACTATCCATATGTGTCAAAACAAAGAAAATAATATTTATATGTTCAAAAGGAAAAGGTCCTTCAGCCTCACAAAATTACATTAAAAGAACAAAAACTAATGTATCATTTGGGTGGATAATGCTTAAGTAGCTAAAGTAATTTTATTTCCAAGAACTGAGAAGAAGAGACTGTGTGTGATGGCATTTAAATGATTAGTCTTGCGTATAACCAACTTATTTTAGATGCAAAAATGCATGTCTTATAGAAGAGAAAATCTTTCATACTTACTGTCTTAATTGTTTTGATTTTGTATTTTTAGTCAACACGAGAAAATGTAATAGGCCCACCAAGAGCTGACCAGAACTCTTCTGTTCTGTGTTAGGAGTACTGTTGTTCTGTAGCCAGTAGAGTTGTTTGATATCAATTTAACTTCTGTCCTTCACAGTGTTTGTGTTCATTGTACGGTCTGGTGATTCCTAGGGATTTGAATGTCAGGTTAATTAAGTCACTGCCAAAGCTTTACTCATAGACAATCTGGACTGGACAACTGTTTTCTAAGGGCTAATACACAATAGTACACACAAATGCAGGAGGAAAAGTCCAACTGGGCTTTGCTCAGAGGTAGATAGGATCACAAATAGTTGAATGGAAGCCTTTGGGACATAACCAGGCAACATCTTGCTCAAGTAACCTTAACTAGCTTGCCTGTTTTGTCCAAAGTCCACTTGTCAAAATATCTGACATGGATAAATTTCCCCCATCCTCAGAATCAAGGAGGGGAAATTGAAAGACTCTTCTGTCAAGTGTTAAAAGGAGTGTTTGAAGTTTAGTCTGTGAAGTACCTGCTTCAGTGAGCCACATGCCTTATTAATTATTCAGACTACTGAGACTTACTTAGAACCAACTTAAACTCTGAAATAAAAACACATTCTAAGAAAGTTCTCACAATTTAGAGTCCTAACCAAGAAGATTTTGGGTTTTTTTGTTTGTTTGTTTGTTTGGTTTTTGTGAGTCCTGGGGTTTGAATTCAGGACCTGAGAACTGTCCCTGAGTTTCTTTTTGCTCAAAGCTAGCACTCTACCACTTGAGCCACTGCACCTCATCTGGCTTTTTCTGTTTATGTAGTGCTAGCAAAAAAAAAAAAAAAAAAAAAACAGAAATTTCCCTTCCTGAGAGGAAGATTTTTTTTTTTTTTTTTGGCCAGTCCTCAAGCTTGAACTCAGGGCCTGAGCACTGTCCCTGGTTTTTTGTTGTTGTTTGTTTTGTTGTTGTTGTTGTTTTGCCCAAGGCTAGCACTCTGCCACTTGAGCCACAGTACCACTTCTGGCCATTTTCTACATATGTGGTGCTGAGGAATCAAACCCAGGGATTCAGGTATACGAGGCAAGCACTCTTGCCACTAGGCCATATTCCCAACCCCAAAACTGAAGATATTTTATGGAAAAGATTTACATTATATAGGATATTCTATTGAATTCAAAGTGCATATATATATATGTACCAAGTTTTAAAATAAAATATCCTCAATTTATTCCATCAAAACTGACTGAAAGTTGGGCCTGAAATGTGACTTAGTGGTAGAATGCTTACCTAGCATGCATGAAACCCTGGGTTTGATTCCTCAGTACCATATAAATAGAAAAAGCAACAAATGGCACTGTGGCTCAAGTGGTAGAGCACTTGCCTTGAGCACAGAGTGGCTTGGGGACAGAGCCCAGACCCTAAATTCAAGTCCAGGACTGGCAAAAAGAAAAAAAAAACTGATTGAATATTTAGATTAATGTAAAATCTACATAGTACAATTGCTGACACATTTGATAGTCTTTTTATAAAATTTATTTATTCTCAAAGTGTTTTACAGAGGGGTTACACTTTCTTATGTACACTTGTTTTTTTATTAAATTTTACTGACAAGGTGAGATACAGAGGGGTTACAGTTACATAATATGGTAGTGAGTACGTTTCTTATCATACTTGTTACACTCTCCCTCATTTTTCTTTTCCTTCCCTAGTTCAGATAAGCATATATACAATATCCAGTGTGCCAAAATTATATACAGTGACCACAGGGGGTACCTCAAAGGAAATTCACCTAGTACATTAAACATAACAACAAAAATAAAATTCTCCTGTTTCCATCTCTTAGAGTTCATTTTGCTTAGCCTCATCTTACATAATCATATGTATCTTATGTACATTTCTTATCCAACTTATTACCTCCCCCCTCATTTTTCTCCCACCTTCCACATTCCCAATCCCTCCCATGAGCTATACAGGAAGTTTACAGCATATAGTTTGGTAAATTTTGCATCGGTTTGTCTTTCATTCTTTGTCTCTCCATTTTGACGTCCCCCTTCTCTTCCCAATAAACATATATACAATACACATATATACGATACCCAGAGTACCAAGATCAGGAACAGTAACATCAGGGGTAAAGCCCTGGGGAAGAAAGACAAAAGAAAATGGCATAATTTCACATGGTAGGTTGAAAATAACAAGGACAATGATAAACCACCAATTTCCATAACTTGGGAGTTCATTTCACTTAGCATCATCTTATGTGTTCATATGTACTACCTATTGAGCAATTGTGATCTTCTGCTAGGATTAAATCACTCCAAAACAAATCCTCAAAGAAACACCTACCATATGCACAATGGAATTCTATGTCTCTATCAGAAAGAATGACATTGTCCCATTCATAAGGAAATGGACAGACTGGGGGGAAAAACTACTTGAAGTGAGCCAAAGAAACATACACACTATGGTTTTGCTCATTTGGCAGTTTCCTCTCCTCCCCCATCTTCTCCTTTTCCTCCTCCTTGTCTCCTCCTCCTCCTCCTCCTCCTCCTCCTCCTCCTCCTCCTCCTCCTCCTCCTCCTCCTCCTCCTCCTCCTCCTCCTCCTCCTCCTCCTCCTCCTCCTCCTCCTCCTCCTCCTCCTCCTCCTCCTCCTCCTCCTCCTCCTCCTCCTCCTCCTCCTCCTCCTCCTCCCCTCCTCCTCCCCTCCTCCTCCCCTCCTCCTCCTCCTCCTCCTCCTCCTCCTCCTCCCCCTCCCCCCCTCCTCCCCCTCCCCCTCCCCCTCCTCCTCCCCCTCCCCCTCCTCCTCCCCCTCCTCCTCTCCTCCCTCCTCTCCTCCCTCTTCCCCCTCCCCCTCCCCCTCCCCCTTCTCCTCCTCCTCCTTCTCCTTTCTTTCAGGTTCTGTGGCTTGAATTGTGGGCTTTGTTGCTCTCTCTGTGCTTCTTTTGCTCAAGACAATTTATCTACCAATTGAGCCACAGAGCTACTTCTAGCTTTTTTGAGTAGTTTATCAGAGTTTCTGGCCAGGGTTCAATGCAAACCACAATCCTCACATCCTCAGCCTCCTGAGTAGCTAGGGCTGCAGGACTGAGCTCCTAGTCTTGTGGGACTCTTTTATGTTCTACAACATGACTATAACCGGTTTATTTAAATGTTTTACCCAAGTACTATAATTATTACCATAATTCTAACTAATTTCAGATTTGTTTGTCTACCTGAAATAGACTTTGTTTACATGTAGTAAATATAAAATAACTGTCACTGTCTCAGTTATATTCTCAGTCATCATTTCAACTTGCTCTTTAGTGACTAATGCATGATGTAATGAAGGTTTTTTTTTTTACTATTCAAATTAAGAAAGGTATTGCTTAGCTTCTTTCTGGACTTGCACTTTTTATTGCATAGTTTAAGATCACTAGCAGTAAACTGCATGGAACCTTAATTAATCAAGCTTTGTGAAGTAAAGTATGCAGTCACATTTGAAGATGTTTACCAGCTACAGAAAATATGCTAATGGTACATAATTATATGTTGCCTGGTGGTACACTTCAGCCTCTTAAATAAGAAAAAATACCAAGTGTCTTTCATGCAGTAGAGGGGTCATTTCTTCTTCTTATAGGGAAGTTGAGCATACAAGTTTTTCTCCCAAAAAGATTTCACCAGGAAATATATAGCATACTGAGATGAGCAAAAAATATAGCTTTCTGCTCTCTCTATATATACATCATTAATGTCAGCTGTTTAAAAATGGATGTCTCTGAACCCATTTTCTGCATGTTTTATGGCTACAAAAGTGTTTAGTGTAGATGTAAGTCAGAATATGATTTGTTCCTGACACCAGATGTTGCCTTTGACGTTGTGGATGAAAGAATAGTGAACTGCTGAATAGATTTTATTCATTAGGCTATTATTTTTAATCAGACAACAGTTTGAAACATTCTGAGTAAGCACTGCCATTCTTGAATAGCTCCAAATATGAATACATTTGATGGACAGTGAATATTTCACCTCAGCATTGTGTGGACTGATGAGTGTTCAGAAGTTGGCTAATACAGCGTTTGTTTTAAATTGAAATATGGAAAGGTTGGAGGATTTATTTGCTAATTAGCTTTTCAAGAATGCTTTAACACACTCACACTAAGCTTTCTTGTCTCTTCATTTTTTTAGTAACAAAGAGAAGATACATTTAAAAATGAATATATTGAACTTTTTGAGGATGAGATTTCTACTAAAATAACTGGTGAAAATTGAGACTAAGAGATTTCTGATTTGAAAGCCTATGAAATAAGATGAAAGAAGAAAGTGTCGACATCAATCACCAAGTTGGTGGGGATGAAGTCAGAGATAGATAGAAATTTGCATACAGCCAAACAGTTCTTTCTTTTTAACTCACTGATGTCAAATCTAGTCATTCTGCCCAGGACTTTAAGATACCTTACTTTTTTAAGAGAAGTCAATCCTGACTAACTAGGAGTCCTGCTCATTCCTTCAGAAGGAAAACTCAACTCTTCCCATCATCTTGAAACTCATGATCTTTACTCAGTTACACGTGACCTTGCTTTACTTGGTATATCTAAATAGCCTAGAAAATATAATTCTCCAGGGTGTGTACCCAAGCTTCCTCCATTTGTAAATTTATTTCTGCCATTCTTTTCAGACAGATAATTGAATGTTGTTGTAGATGTATTGGGTGCCCTCCTACATTATTAAACTTGGTTTTAATACATACTAGCCAAAGAAATTAGACCCAAAGTGGTAGGATATACAAATGTGAGAGCTAAAATTTAAAATCTCCTAGAAAACTATAGAGCTATATTAAAATATAATTTTGTTACCATTAAGGTACTATTTGGACTGCATTAAATTAAAAAATTTTAAAGAAGGGTTTTTCCATGTAATTCAATTTGGTCTCAGACTTTCTACATAGCTAAGACTAGCTGAGACAGATCAAAGAATCATCAAGTGAATAGAGCCTGGTATAAACAATAATCTCAAAGTCACATGGGTTATAAATTACCTTGAGGACAAGCACAGAACCTTTCCAAATTTCTGTTCCTCGGCTAAGCAGATCATGATCCATTGCAATCAATTGCTGGTTCCCAATATTTATTTACTTGACTAATTCTTCTAGTACCTTTATAAATAAGAAGTAAATTACATTGGAATGGATGGCAAATGATAAAACAGAATATGTGTGCTTGGTTCTACCACTCTTGCCTATTTGATAGCACATGAGAAACTGTGAAGTCACAGTTTATCTGAGGGGTATCATACTTTAATGTGGACCTATCTTCATCAAAAGATGCAGAGTAACATGTTCTGTTCTAAACACTGGTGGAGATAAATCAAAGAGCAAAGGGTAACAGGAATGGTTGCTGGAATAAGAGACAGAGCTATCCACAACTGCAACATTTTATAGTTCTTTTTATTGATTCCTTTAGTAAGCAGGATGATGCAGAGTCTGTCTAAGGAAGAGAAAGTACTTACTTTTAATCTACTTATTACAATGCCTTCTATGAGACTAAATTTGCACATTGGAACACAAAGGAGGAAAAATTCCCTGGCACTCAGTTAAAATTCTCAGCACAGACTGGAGTAAAGATGATTCAGCAGGGGTATCCAGCTGGAGACAAATGCTGGAAACCTAGAATTGGCATCTGCGATCAGCACAAGCAATATCCTCAAACTCTATCCAAATCAATGCTCTATCAATAGTGGGGAAATGTGAATGTATATAATTCAAAGTAATGCTTGATACATTTTAGCTCATTTCTGATTAACTTTATTTTTAAGTAATAATAAAATTTAGATTGAATATCCATGTCATCTCAAGTTGAAATCAACACCAATGGTTCACACCTATCAGAATGATACTATGTGCCTGGCATCCCAACTGTATATGGAGTGTAAATTTTAACTCATCTCTGTGTTTCTGTATGAACAAGAGATCCTATGTAGGCTGGGGATATGGCCTAGTGGCAAGAGTGCTTGCCTCCTATACATGAGATCCTGGGTTCAATTCCCCAGCACCACGTATACAGAAAACGGCCAGAAGTGGCACTGTGGCTCAAGTGGCAGGGTGCTAGCCTTGAGCAAAAAGAAGCCAGGGACAGTGCTCAGGCCCTGAGTCCAAGCCCCAGGACTGACCAAAAAAAAAAAAAAAAAAGAGATCCTATGTAAAAATAAATAAATAACAAGAACACACATTGGGTTGAATATATAGTGAAGGAGATGGAGGATATTCTTGGTAACCACATATTTCTGAGTTCAATCCTTATTAGGGCCTCTATCCCAAAATTAAAGTGTAAAAAAGAATGTAATTATTTTAAAGGAAGTCATTTTTCAATTGTGAAGATGGTTTACAAAGGGGTTACAGTAACATACTTAAGGTAGTGAGTACATTTCTTGTCATACTTGTTACCTCCTTCCTCATTTTTCTCGCAATGTCCCTGCACCAAGCCTACTACCTTTCCATCATTTTTAACCTTCCTGATGAAGGACATCATCATACTAATCTACAAAGCTTATGAACTCTATGAACATTAACAATAAAACTTTTACTTCCAGGTGAGGTGATATGTACATTTCTTTCCTTTTGCTTGGTATCATCTGTTCCCTCTCTTTCTCTCATTTCTTCCCTTCCCCCACTACCCTTGAGTTGCTTAGTTTGCTTTCAGCAATGCCCATTGCAACTTCAGGCACCCTATAAGGAAATGCAATAAAAACAACCTTGAGATACCACCTTACCCCAGTCATAAGGGCCTATACTCTGAACTGAAGCAACAACAAATGCTGGAGGGGATGTGGAGAAAGAGGAACCCTACTGCACTGCTGGTGGGAATTAACCACTCTGGAAAGAAGTGTAGAGGTTCCTCAAAAAACTAACATAGACCTAACCTCAAAGGAGGTCGTCAGGAGACTTTAGACATTCCAATAAATCCAGTAAACAAAACATTTAGGAAAAGAACACTCCACACGTTTTTCTTATGGTAGTTTGTATATGGTTGTCCTACTTCTCTCAGGGAACAACTCTTCCTACCAGGAAATTATTTTAATGGTAAGGTGACTTTAGTGAAAACTTTTCATTCAAAACTGTATGATGGTACCAGTATCTTACAACTGTATGTAGAAAATATAATTGAAAGCATAGTAGCCAAACAGAGCTGAATCTCAATTTTAACATTTTCCTTATCACACTTTTACATCATAGCAACATTACTGTCTAGTTTTTTGTAGAATAAACCAACATAGTATCTATATATGATAATTCATTATAATTGCATTTGTCAATGGAGATACCCAGAAATTTAATAATAGTTCTACTGCTTTATATCTTACCAATTCCTTGGCGCTTCTTACCACTTTTCTTTTGTGATCTTCAGTCAAACATGAACAGAAAAAATTACTTGGATTTTTCTCTTTGACTCTGTTGGATAATATGCATAAATTCAAATTTCTGTGTATGTCTAAGTTTAGAGTCTTTCACTGGGGGCACTGTTGTTATTTCAGGTGGTGTGTTTTATTGTTGCAGTGTTCTCTTCCACATATTATCAACTGTTGTGTAGCATTCCTAATTTTTATCCAGTACATGAAAAGTCTATTTTCCCCACATGATTATCAACTTCTTACAGCACCAGTTTTCTGCCTTAAGAGAGTCTATTGGCTTGAAAGTAGTGAGCTGATTTCAGGAGAGCTCACTAATAACAGAACTGAGAATGTTGGAGCATCTCAAGTGTACAGCACCTACTTAGAAAGTGTGAATCCCTGAATTTAAGCCCTAATTCTTCGAATAAAAACAAAAGAGAACATTTTGTCTTCCTGAATAGGACAGAAGAATGCATAAAAAACAGAGAGTAACCTGAATCAGAGAGAAGAGCTTAATAGATTAAAAAAAAAAAACCTGAGTAGATGCCATAGATAAAACCAAGCAGATACATGAAAATTAAAAAATAAATAAATAAATAAAATAGAATGAGACTTTGATCAGTTGAGAACAAAACAAGATGAAAGAAAGTCCTGAAAATTTAATAAAATGGAAAAGTATGAAAAGACAAGAAAGATAACATCTAGGCAAGTATCTGAAAACAGAGAATTTAAGAAAAGGCAAAGCATATATAGTACTGTTAGAATGCAACTTCAATAGTTATTAAAAAATTAGATATGTTGTGCTGTGCTAAAAGTAAATTTGGGAACCACTCATGGAAGTAAGTAGTTGATCCAACAATAGGAGTCAAAAATTAGTTGTAGGTTCTCATAGTTTGCCAATCACAGAGAAATCACAACTTTATACAATTACTAAATGACCAAGATTCAGGGCACAGGTACATTGTACATTGGGGAGAGATAAACATTCCCTCCTTAGCAATCAAGTAACTCAATCATCTTGTGAATATTCAGAATGTTTTCTTCCTTTTACTTGTTTTCCATGTTTCCTCTGGTAATACTCTTGTCAATGTGTCATAATCACCCAACTAAATTTTGTATCTCCTAAGCTCAAGAAGACTTTGTATGTGGTGGGCAAAATGCTAAATACTTAGGAGACTTCTTGGTAATGTCTCTAGAATGAATAATGAGTACAAGTATTCCCGAAGTGTGACCATCTGTTTCAGAGAATTACATGAGAGATTTGAGGATTTGAGGAACACATTTAGTAGCATTGTGGAGGTATGGGGGGGGGGGGGTTCACTGTTATGCTCTAGAAATTATACTAAGTTAATCACCTTGGTCTAATTTATTATGTAAATAATATTGGATGTAAAATGATATTGAATAAAGACAATGAATTTGAATGCAGAGATTTAATGAGCAATTTCCATCTACATGTTTCATCAGGGTCATGGTTACAATTTCCCAAATTCTGGTTTCACATACACAGATGTGCAGGGAAGTTAGATGAACCTTACCACTTAGGATTTTCTTAATCAACTTGACCATTATATCATGTCAGTGTAGAGAAAATGAAAGGCAGGTATGCACCTACACACATGTGCATGCACACACACAGAGGGAAAATGTATGGAAGGGGGAGAGATCAAAAAAGAAAATTTACTTCAGAACAATACATACGAAAGCAACGTGTAAATAGTTACAGTAACTTCTGGTACAACATTTACATTCAATTTGATATGATAAATAAATCTTAGTCAAAACTCAGTTTAAACATTTCCCATTTTCTTAGAAAACCTGAGGAGACATTTGGCAATAGTAGTTGTAGTTTGGGGCTAAATTATTATCTTTGGAAAATAAAACTGTATCAAAGCCAAGTAGAAAGTATATCAAATATTTTACACATGTGAGAAGGCTTGTATAAAACAAAGGGGTTTTAATGCACAAAATAAATAAGCCTAATATATGTATTCAAAGATAGGCCTTATGTGCTTATAAACACACATATGTACATGCCATATATTTTATGATCTTTACGTATTATTTAAAATCTTTTTTTGGTAATTGCCTATGATATATAACATCCTAACCAAAAATAAGAATATTTCTTGAGCCTACCATATGTCACTACCTTAGATTTGGAGAAGACATGTCCTGGAAATAATTGGTGATGAAAGTAGGCTATAACTTTTAATATTTCATAGAAATTGATGTTAAAGTTATACAAATGTAAAGCAGGGTCATTCTCAGGAGATTGAATGTTCAATTTTAATCATTGCTTCTTGACAAACTTTCAAAACTAATTATAACTGTAAAGTTGATCTAGAAATTGAATTAAAGATACCTTACTCAAAAGAAAGTTCTTTCTAAATAAAAAAAATGCCGTAACATAGTTCTTTTGTTCTGCTTTACAACCGTTGCTCCTTATCATTAAGTAGTACAAAGAATTGTGAATTATAAGAAGTTATAGAAAAAAATATTTATAGCCAAAAATTGATTTGTCAGATTTCATGAACTACTCCTATGATATGTGATAATAGCGGGTGATGAATGAAATGTTTAATATATAAGACAGCTAAAGCAATTGCATTCTTTTGGCAAATTTAGGGACGGTTTAAAATGGGCTTATGCTGGGAATATGGCCTAGTAGCAAGAGTACTTGCCTCATATACATGAAGCTGTGGGGTTGAATCCTCAGCACTACATATATAGAAAAGACCAGAAGTGGCACTGTGCTCAAGTGGAAGAGTGCCAACCTTAAGCAAAAAGAAGACAGGGACAGTTCTCAGGCCCTGAGTTCAAGCCCCAGGACTGACAATAAATAAATAAATAAATAATAAAATAAAATAAAATGAGCTTACATGTTAAGATGTAATTTGCCTTTCCAAAATTATAAAACAAATGTTTTCTAAAACAAATAACTATCCCTTTATACGAGAGAGCTTTACAGTCTTTTTTTTTGTTTTTTTGTTTTTGTTTTTGTTTGTTTGTTTTTATTATAAAACTGATGTACAGAGAGGTTACAGTTTCATACGATAGGCATTGGATACATTTCTTGTACTGTTTGATATATTTCCAAATTAATTTAAAAATATGTCCATTACCGTCTTTATTGTAATTGCTTTATCTTTTATTTGCTTGTATCAAGGGCAAAAGAATCATTTCAAATTGTACCATGCTTTTTAAAAATGCATTTATATGAGAACATTTAGCTCATAACTTTTGATTTTCTTTTCACCAAAGGAAGTAGTTGATGGTTGAAAAAGGTCCCATTTTTTCATAGCACAAGTGCTATCAATTTGAGCTTGTTGATGCATTTAACAATGATGACATTAATTATACTGGCAAAAGCTTCAGAAGTGCACTTTCTTTTATAGCCAAGTGCTTTTTACATGAAACATTTTGAAACCTGGCAAAGAAAGTGAGGGGAGAATAAGCCTCCTTATTACTTATGAGTATTATAAATATTAAAGCCTTTTATGTCATGAATTAGAGTTCCTTAAAATGATTTATCAGCTTTTGACTTAAATACTAAAATAATGTTACTTCATAGTAATACATCTGAAAGAAATATAGACAAAATCATAATTTCAGATATGCCATTAAGTTACATTTTGATGATAGATTAAAAACTCTTTATATATTTGCCAAGTCCGTTTAAAATTTTCTAATTTTCTTAGAAGATCTGCATACTTGATTTAAGTGTTTACAATGGAGCAAGTAACTATTTCCCACTTTTATAGACAAAGGCTCATGTAAAGGTAAGTAGAAAAACTGTCATAACTTATGTACTTAAGAGAAGGATAATATACAGTAAAAAAAGTTACAATTCAGAAGAATAAATAGACCTAATATATATACACACTTCTACTTCCAGAATATAAACTCTATAGAAGGTCAATTAAGGTTTCCAGCTCCTTTCAAAATACAGTAAAACAAGTCAAATCTTTCACAATCTTTATGTTGGGTAAAAGGCATGTGTATCCTATCTCTCTACAGATTTCCTCAACTGTTTGTCTTCTCCAGTTCCCAGATGGCTTATGAACATACTATTTACTCCAAGGTCTGGGCTCTCTGTGGAGGTAAAAGTTTCAGGGGCAAACATTCAGATAAACAGGCCAGGGATCTTGTTGCAACTTTAGAGTTGTGTGCCCACAGAAAATGTGCTAGAGAAATCTACCTGCACAATCTCAGATGCAGCACCTTGCCTCACAGAATGAGGAAAATAGAAACTATTTCATACATTTTGTTCTGAAGATTACATGATTCTTTTTAAGTTTTATTGTTATGTAGTTGTACAAAAATTTTACAATCCCATAAGTCAGTTTGTGAACACAAAGCATCTGGGTCAATGCTACCACTTCCAAACTTTTTCCCATCTATCCCTCTCCCATACATAATCTTCAGTTATGTGTTCCAATTTTTATATAATGCACCTTGAATATAATGAATGAATTTGCTCTTCTTTCCTTTTTTCATTTGTGAAACTCCCTATTTGCCTTCTCCCCCAAAGCATAATTTTTAAAGTAAGAAACAATTCAAATTTATTTGTATTTCTGAATCTCCTTTATTTTCAAACAGGAAATAATCACATGGATTCTAATTTGAGTTAGAGAAAATTTGTCTCACAGCTGAAACCTTCCAACTGCCTTTGTCATCTCCCAACTCATCCTCATTCTATTTATCTTTTGCAATATTGTTAGTTCTCTCAAAACAGATGATGCCCTATGACATTATGTGTCATGATTTATTGCTAATTTCATGTTTATATTCTAAAACCTATACCATGTCATATCATTCAAACCTGTCTTACTTTGTATTTATCCCACATTGTACATCTGGGATATTAATGTTTCCACATCACAGTCACTGTTGCACGAATACACATTCATGACTTCAGCTACTTGAATCTTTCTACCTAACATGTTACCTAACATATTATATCTATCCAGCATCACATTCATCATGTCCTGAATCGTACCATGTCTGTGGACCTTTCCTCATTTGTAACTCAATGTTACACATTTCTAGTATAAACTTTATCAAAATACTCAGTGAGTTTTTATGAAAGTTTCTTAGAGAAGCTTAAAGTTTGTTTAGAGATTAAGCTGTGTAAATCAAATATGTATGGAACACAAATAATATTTTCAAGGCAATTATGGTTCTGTGACATACACCTTAATGAAAAGTTATGCGTGGCATATTAGCATGATCTAAGAAAATAGACCTGTATGGAAGCCATCTATTGTTGGAGTTCTGTATTAGAACAAGATTCGACATCTCTGTGTTTCCACATCTCCATTCAGACTCATTGCTGTCAGATCTGCTAGGAAGGATAATTTCACCATGATCAAACTGAGCATAAAAATGAATGCTTCAGACAGGCACCGGTGGTTCACACCTATAATCCTAGCTATTCAGGAGGCTGAGAGTTTAGGATTGGGGGTTAAAACCAGCCTGGGGAAAAAAAAAGTCTGTAAGAACTCTTATCCAAGTAACTATCAAAAAACCACAAGTAGACCTCTGGCTCAAATGGTAGAAGGTGGGCCTTGAGAAAAAATGAAAAACAAACAAATAAACAAAATAGCTTAGGAACAGAACCTAGGCCCTGAGTTCAAGCCCTACTGGGCAAAAACAAAATTGATGATGTGATCATTTAAAAAAAGTTGCTTGAATTTCAGTCTTGCTCAGGCTTACTTTTAACAATGTACAAATAGTATAAAATTACACATTTTCTTCTCTCTGTGTTTGTGTGTGGGGGCATGTGTGTGTATGTGTGTGTGTGTGTGTGTGCTCTGCAGTTTTGGGACTTGAACTCAGGGCCTGGACACTGCCACTGAACTGTTTTGGTCAAGGTTAGCTCATTACTACTTGAGCTACAAAAGCTCCACTTCCAAATTTTTGGTGGTTAATTGGAGAGAAGTCTCAAGGACTTTTATGCCCAGGCTGACTTCAAAATGCAATCCTTGAATCTCTACCTCCTGAGCAACTAGAATTACAGGAGTGAGCCACCAGCATTCCAGTAAAAATGTCTTTAATAATCTATGTAATAACAATTAACTATACACACATTTCAAAATTGTGAACAGATCCACCAGAATATGAACCCTTAAAAATACACAGGTCAATTTATCGCCAATTTTTGGGTGCCCACCATACCTCTTTCCACCAGTCTCTCCAACGTGCAATGCATACTAATTCTGATGAGCACTGCTTTGTTTTGTTATTCAGCCATGGATACCACTATTGTGCTCCATTCAATGTCTTCACTTCACAAGTTTGTAATATAACATAGCAATATACCAACCTATCACAGGAGTAGAGTACAAAGTCTTCATGCTCTGAAGAAAAATGTTTTCACTTATTTTAGTGAATTTATTTAAAATGAAATGTCTATTCCTTTATCCTTTTAGACTTCCAAATTTTAAAGGTAATCCAGTAATCCAGAAATCAGGCCTAGGGTGCCTTGCTGTCATGCATGAATGAAGAGACAACAAGAGAATCTTAAATTCCAGGATAACTTAGATACAAAATGAAACCCTGTCTCAAAAAATCAGACATGGTACATTACAGATGAAATAAAAATAATGTATTTTTCAGTAAAACATCCTATATCAAATTCATGTCATACCTTTGAACTACTGCTTTGTCCTACAGCCCCCAAACCATTTGGAACAAATTGTATCACCATGTATTTCTACATAGAGTGGTATTTTGATGTAAACAGCTGGGTACATGAGAAAAATTGTAGTGGCTTACAAATATTGATATTACCTTTTTAATTAGCAAATTCTAAAATAGGCAAGAGAGTCTGTTTTACCTCCATATACTTTCTTCTTCTTTTTTGAAATACTATAATTATTAACAGTTACCTACTCATTTGACTCTTTCTTGTCCAAACCATAGCACAATTCTCAAATATTTTTCTAGGTCCATTCTCATAGTTCTTTGTAAAAATCCAACTTTATATTAGTAATAGCCATACAAAGTCAGTTTAGTAAGAGTCTTCTTCTATCCTCCAAAAGGGATCAACCTCAACATCTAATTGGGTTCTTCATTTTCTACTATCTCCCATGTAATGTCTGATCAAACTGGCCTGTCTTGAGCAAGAGACCTATTAGGTTTTCAGACCAGAATCTCCATCCCCTAAAGTTTCCTCTTAGTGATTTTCTGTCCAGTGACTTTCATCTAGTCCTTTGTCCATTAATTCCCACCGGCCAATATTGGATTCAGAGTTGAATACAAGTCTATACTGAAGTCTACTATAGCAATTGCCCTGAGTTACATCTGTTTTTACTGCTTTAACTACTGTTCAGCACTGATATTTTTCCTTTAGCATCATCTAGTCTTTACCTTTTACTTGTATTAATTCTCGAGTCTGACTCCCCTTGTCCTACCTAAATTGCTTTTCCACTGCTGTTTTGAACAGGCCATTTGCTTCAATAGGGCCCATTACTTCATGCACACATATAATGAGCTATTTCTTGCTCTCATAGCCTTTTCACATTGCTGATTTAATTTTGAACTCTCTTTTCTACTTGTACTCATCCAATGAGAGTGAGCTATTCTTTAAGACCAAATTAAAATCACCTACCTTTGTAATATGCCCTCATCAACCACACCAGTTCACAAAATTACACTATACTTTGAAGCTATAAACTTTCACAATTAATAAAAATTTAGTGTTCAAGTATTTATTCATATTTGTATCATAAATCTTTTTATTTAGCCATTCAACAAAGAAGTTTATGAATGCAATGTGTCTTGATCAGTGTCTCCCATTTCAGTATTCTCACTCGTCCCTCTCAACCCACGTTTTCCCTCACTTAATGTTTTAGGATTTGTACTGAATTATTTTAGTTCATATACACAAATTATACAGTTTATGGTAGACTGTATGACACTTCAATATTTTCATTCTTCCTTTGACCCACCCTTTTTTTAATTTTCTCCTTTTGTTTAAAATGACTGAAATAAAGGCAATGTTTAGAATTACATTAAAATATTTAATAATCACTCTATGTTATACTCCAGCATTCCCCATGTGAGGCTTACCAAAGGCTTCATTACAGAATAGTTTGTATGTGCCCTTTAAAAGCAACAATATTTGCAGTGGCAGTTTCACTTTGTTCGGGCAACTTCAGTACTGTCTCCCTAGATTAATCATCACCTTCCTTTATTTCATATTGGCCAATGGAGAAAAATGTATTGTCTCAAAAGAAAACAAGCACCAACTTCAGACAGCAGATGTTAACCCTGTACAGGTGGCTGAATAGCTCCTGGGATGAATGATTGGATGTGAGACTATTCACCTCATCGTAATCAGTCTGGATTTGGCCCATGGTTGACAGGTCACACTGCGGCTATTAGAAAGATGCCAGGTGTGATAAGCTCTCATTACCAGCATGGTGGGCAGGTGTTTACATCACAGTGAGCACCCTCGTGATCACTTTTGGGGCTAGCAGAGGTCTCAGTTTCTGGAATGTGCAGCTACCTGTCAAAAGCAATATGGAACACTATATACAATGATGGTAGGATTCCCAGATTATACCAGAAATTCGGTCAAGTGAGAGGTACCTCACTACAACTTATTATGATAAGTGGTAAATGGAATATTTGAAATGAGTTTTGAAAAACCAAATTGAATTACAATTTAAGTGCATGACTTCATTTCAATTTATAAATATTCTGATTTTTAAAATAAACATACGAGTCTTGATAATTTATAATATCTTCCTGCTCTCAAGTACTTCTTACAAATGTTCAACAAGAAGAAACTTTCTACAATGTAACATTATGGTTATATACAATGATTTATGATGACTCAAGCACAAAGTTACTCCCAAAGAAGATACATGATAATGGCTTTTGTTTTCTGTTCCAAAATTCTTTTTCTGACACTGTATGTTCATGGAAGAAGTCTTCTTTTTTTTTTTTTTTTTTTTTTTGCCAGTCCTGGGCCTTGAGCTCAGGGCCTGAGCACTGTCCCTGGCTTCTCTTTGCTCAAGGCTAGCACTCTACCACTTGAGCCACAGCGCCACTTCTGGCCATTTTCTGTGTATGTGGTGCTGGGGAATTGAACCCAGGGCCCCATGTATATGAGGCAAGCACTCTCGCCACTAGGCCATATTCCCAGCCCCGGAAGAAGTCTTCTTGATTCCAAATGTCTCATACATAAGACTCTTTCTATTACAAATCTCTACTCAACTGGTGAAATTTAAATGAAGATACTGATAAGCATAAAGGAAACTATAATATCAAATTGGTATACTGGTATAGGGAACTATCTTTTTTTTAAGATTTTATTATAAAACTGATGTACAGAGAGGTTACAGTTTCCTACGTTAGGCATTGGATACATTTCTTGTACTGTTTGTTACCTTGTCCCTCATACCCCCCTCCTCCTTCCCCCTTACCCTTTCCCCCCCTGAGGTGTTCAGTTCACTTACACCAAACAGTTTTGCAAGTATTGCTTTTGTAGTTGTTTCTCTTTTTTTACCCTGTGTCTCCCAATTTAGTATTCCCTTTCAATTTCCTAGTTCTAATACCAGTATACACGGTTTCCAATATACTCAGATAAGATTACAGAGATAGTGTAGATACAATCACAAGAAGGTGATACAAGAACATCATCAATAGTAGAAGCTACAGATACACATGGGATGTTGAAAGTAGTTACAACTGTGATATAACAATCATTTCCATAACATGGAGTTCATTTCACTTAGCATCATCTTATGTGATCATAAGGGTATAGTTATTGGGCTCTTGTGATCCTCTGCTGTGACTTGCCTAAACCTGTGCTAATTATACCCAATAAGGGAGACCATAGAGTCCATGTATCTTTGGGTCTGGCTCACTTCACTTAGTATAATTTTTTCCAAGTCTTTCCATTTCCTTACAAATGGGGCAATGTCATTCTTTCTGATAGAGGCATAAAATTCCATTGTGTATATGTACCACATTTTCCTGATCCATTCGTCTACGGTGGGGCATCTGGGTTGGTTCCAGATTCTCGCTATGACAAATCGCGCTGCAATGAACATTGTTGTGCTGGTGGCTTTACTGTGATTTTGTTTGTGATTTTTCGGATAGATACCCAAAAGTGGGGTTGCTGGGTCATAGGGGAGTTCTATATTTAGCCTTCTGAGGAGTCTCCATACTGCTTGCCAGAGTGGCTGAACCAGTTTACATTCCCACCAACAATGAAGTAGGGTTCCCTTTTGGCCACATCCCCTCCAACAACTGTTATTGTTAGTTTTCTTGACATATGGCATTCTTACTGGGGTGAGATGGAATCTCAATGTTGTTTTGATTTGCATTTCCTTTATGGCCAGTGATGTAGAGCACTTTTTCATATGTCTCTTGGCCATTCTCATTTCCTCATTAGAGAAGTCTCTTTGTAAGTCTTTAGCCCACTTGATGAGCGGGCTATTGGTTGTTTGCAGCTTTGTTTTGGAAGAAGGTAATTTTTTTAGTTCTGCATATATTTTAGATATGAGGCCTTTGTCCGTTGAATGGCCGGTAAAGATCTTCTCCCAGTCTGTGGGCTTTCTGTTTATCTTGCGAGCTATGTCCTTTGCCTTGCAGAAGCTCTGGAGTTTGATGCAGTCCCATTTGTCCAACCTTTCTTTGATTTGTAGCCTTTCTGGGTCTTTGTTAAGGAAGTTCCGTCCTGCGCCTAGGAGCCCAAGTGTTTCTCCTACTCCTTCCTTTAGTGTTTTCAGGGTGTCTGTTTTGATTTCGAGGTCTTTAATCCATTTGGAATTGATTTTGGTGCAGGGTGATATATAAGGATCTAGTTTTAGTTTGTTGCATGTGTTGAGCCAGTTTTTCCAGCACAATTTGTTAAAGAGGCTATCTTTCTTCCAAACTATTGTTTTAGCCCCTTTATCAAAGATTAAGTAGGCGTAGTTCTGTCGGTTCATTCCCGGGTCTTCAATTCTGTTCCATTGGTCTTCAGGCCTGTTCCGGTGCCAATACCAAGCTGTTTTTATTACTATAGCTTTATAATACAACTTGAAGTTGGGTATTGTAATTCCTCCAGCACTGTTCTTTCTGCTTAGGATTGTTTTTACTATTCTAGGTCTTTTATTATTCCATATGAATTTCTGGATTGCTTCCTCTATTTCATCAAAGAATGGTGTTGGGATATTAATGGGTATTGCATTGAATTTGTAGATAGCCTTTGGCAATATTGCCATTTTGATTATATTAATCCTCCCAATCCAGCAGCATGGGAGGTTTTTCCATTTCCTTAGTTCTGAGTTAATTTCGTTTTTCAAGGTTTTAAAGTTCTCCTCAAAGAGGTCTTTCACGTCTTTGGTTAAGGTTATTCTTAGGTATTTTATGTTTTGGGGGGCTATTGCAAAGGGAGTTGCTTTCCTGATATCAGCCTCGGTCTTCGGGTTGTTAGCATACAGAAAGGCCATTGATTTTTGAAGGTTTATTTTATATCCTGCAACTTTGCCAAAGCTTTGGATCAGCTCTAGTATCTTGGGGGTAGAGTCTATGGGATTCTTTAGGTATAGGATCATGTCATCTGCGAAGAGAGAGAGTTTAACTTCATCTTTACCTACTTGGATCCCCTTTATATTTTCTTCTTGCCTGATTGCTCTGGCTAGGAATTCTAGTACTATGTTGAAGAGCAGGGGAGAGAGTGGACATCCCTGCCTTGTTCCTGATTTTAAAGGGAATGGCTTTAGTTTTTCACCATTTAGAGTTATGCTTGCTGTTGTTTTGTCATAAACTGCCTTGATTATATTTAGGAATGTTCCCTGGAATCCCAGTTTTTCCAGGGCTTTTAGCATAAATAGGTGCTGGATTTTATCGAACGCTTTTTCCACATCCAGAGATAAAACCATGTGGTTCTTTAGGTCGCTCCGGTTGATGTGGTGGATTACATTAATTGACTCGCATATATTAAACCAACTTTGCATCCCTGGGATGAATCCAGTTTGATCGTGGTGCATGATTTTTTTGATGACCTGTTGAAGTCAATTGGCCAGAATGTTGTTGAGAATTTTTGCATCTATGTTCATCAGGGAGATTGGTCTATAGTCCTCTTTCCGTGATGAGTCCCTGCCTGGTTTCGGGATGAGGGTTATACTGGTTTCATAGAATGAGTCTGGAAGTGAACGTTCTCTTTCAATTTCATTGAAGAATTTGAGAAATATTGGTTTGAGTTCTGTTTTGAAGGCCTTGTAGAATTCTGCAGTGAATCCTTCTGGACCTGGGCTTTTCTTGGATGGGAGATCATTTATTGCCATTTCTATTTCATTACTGGATATGGGTCTGTTTAGGAGGTTTAAATCTTCATGGTTCAGTTTGGGGATATGAATTTTTTCTAGGAAATCATCCATTTCTTCCAAGTTCTCAAATTTGTTGACATAATGGTTTGAAAAATAGTCCCTTATTATTTTCTGAATTTCGGTTATTAGGGAACTATCTTAAGACTCTATTATGAGAAAATATACTCACCAGAAACATATATAATGAAATTCTTTCACGTTACAAAAATGAGTAAGAGGTAGGTTTTCTCATCCTAGTATCCAACCCAGTGGAGTTGATAGAAGGGAGAACCAAATAACACCTACTGATTAGACTGATACTACTGCTCAGGTATGAGCTGGGTTAAGAATTTGCAATGATATGTTAGTGATTTAGCCTTTATAGTAGCTGAAAATACTAAGAAAGATATGGACGTGTCTGTAATATCAGGATGGATCAGGAAAAACAAAAAACAAAAAAAAAAAAAAACCAAACAAACTTTAGAAGACCTTATCTGAAGAAAGCAGTTATAGGAAAAGGGAAACTACTTTAGCTTTATTGCCAGCAGAGTTCCAATCACTCAGTACGTCTTGGCAACTGGTAAGGAGAATGGTGTGAAGTGTATGAAGTACAAAACCATTAATGGAAAAAAGAAAACACAATGAAAATTGGAGAATTGTGTGTTTTTTTTTTATCTGAAATGTCACAACCAAAACTGTTGTATGTAGATCAGTAGAATCCAATTGAGCTGGGAATTGCATACAAGTACAAAGCCCCTTCATGTAATTGAAACAGAGCTTCTAAAAATGTAGAATGTATGGAATCATGTAAAAATCAGATCATTGAACCCAGCGGGAATTTCTAATGAATACTTTTAGAGTAGACTCAGTGATTTTGCATTTCTAATAAATTCTCATATGCTGTTATTGCCGCCTATTTATAAATCATGTGTATGGAGAAAGAGAAAAAGAAAGAGGGGGAAAGAAAGAAAGAGAGAGAGAGAGAATGTGTGTCTGTGTGTGTGTGTGTGTGTGTGTGTGTGTGTGTGAGAGAGAGAGAGAGAGAGAGAGAGAGAGAGAGAGAGAGAGTTTGTGTGCTGGTCCTGGATCTTGACCTCAGGTCCTGGACACTCTCTCTGAGCTCTTTGTGCTCATGGCTGGGCTAATCCACCTGAATCACAATTCTACTTCTTGCTTTTCATGGTTACTTATAGATAAGAATCTCATGGACTTTCCTGCCCAGACTAGCTTTGAACCTCAATCCGCAGAGTTCAGCTTCCTGAGTAGCTTGGATTATAGGTGTGAGCTCCCAGGATCTGGCTACAGACCATTATATTATTTACTAAATAATACATACTGCTAATAACTTTTTTGATCTTCTCAATAATTAAAAATTATCCAAACAAAAGAAAATGAAGCAAGTGTGTTAAAGCAGTATATACATGTATTGTGGATGTAAGATGGAGGTCAGATCTGGTCAGAGAAAGAGGGCAGAAGCTGACTCCATCTCCACTCTCTCCCCAGCCCCAATCTGCTCAGAGGCCCGAGAAGATTCCCCCCTCCTTGTAGACAATAGTGCCCCCCCCAAATCTGCATGCCAGTTCTTTTTTTTTCTAATAATAATAATTACTTATTTATTGCCAAAGTAATATAAAGAGGTGTTACAGTTTCATATGTAAGGCAGTGGGTACATTTCTTGTACAATTTGTTACCTTCTCCCTCACTCCCTCCTCCCTCTTCCCTGTTTCCCTCTCCCCCCGAGTTGTTCAGTTGGTTTACACCAAATGGTACTCATATGAGATGCAGTAATAGCACAGGGACAACCACAGGAAGTGGATACAAGAGGATCATCAACAAAAGAAGCTATGGTTTCACATGGCATGTTGAAAGTAATTACAACAGTGATATAACAGTCATTTCCATAACATGGAGTTCATTTCTTGATGGGCGTGCCTGGATTCCTACAGGAAGGGAAGCCCCATCCCCAGGTAATGGGAGTTCCTGAATCCCAATAGATAGGGGTGGACACATGGCCTATAGGTGACTGAACCTGTCTGTCAAGTGCTTGGAATTGGGAGCTTCCTGTGACCTTGCCCTCTGACCTGACCCTATTTAGGGGCAAGTGAGCTCTGGTGTCATTACACCAGTCCACATGTTTGAGTCTTGTGTCTATCCTCCCCATGGCGTCCCAATTCAGCTCTCCATTGGAGCTGAATTGGTTTGTCAGTACTTGGAAATCCTCTGGAAGTAAGTCTCTGTGCCACTTTCCTCTTTTGTGTTTTATGTTTTTCTGAAACATGGGACTGGTCCATCCAGAACTTCCCCAATAAATTCATCTTTTTATTTGAGGCTATCTCTGAGTAGTTGACTCTTGGAGGGATGGGAGATTCCCCCCACCCTTCCCTGGGATGCCATTACAGTGGTGAAAAAGGCTGATTTCTTATTTTATAGACATGTTAAGCAGCTGGAGTAACAATATCTAACCAAATCTGAAAACTAACAAAACACAAACTCAAGTAGAATGCAAGTGTATCCACCATAAATTATTGCACTCTTCAATATTCTTACTTGTCTTTCTATATACTGTGTATTTACTCAATCCTTTCTTATGAAAAGTTCTCATTTTTATACTGCTTTAATAAAACATTGCACCTGTTCTCTTAAGACCTCCTTTTTTCCCTGAGATTTAAAGAAGAAATGTAACTGTAAAAACATCTGATAAAACTGCATAAAAATCAGCTGCATAAATTGAAAATGTCCTAGTTCTGTGTGTTTTATGAAAATGTTAATACTTAAAAAGTATTGTCATCAGGATAAGAAATGAAAACATATAACAAATAATCCTACTACCCTTATATTATGAAACTCTGGTGCTCATGAAGAAAGAAACTGCCATTTCCTTTCAGTGTAAGGAAATGTTCAAAGAGATCCTTTGATCCCAAGTTGGGTGAGGTATTTGAAATAAAAGATAAAATAAAAAAAATTGATCAGCTTGTTCTCACCAAAACAATTTTATCTGAGTTTCTCCTTGGAGATCAGCTAATGCTTTCTCTGTTCTCAGCATGGAAGCGACAAAAGAAGGGGAGGACTAGCAAAGCATCATAAAAGTTTGGCTCAGCATCTGCGTTTCCCCATAGCAATCATTACTACTAACAATAGCTGAAGGTTTCACCACTCTGCAGTTTGAACTCTTTGAAATAAAGTTCATAGATAAACATCCTCATCAACAACACACACTGGTGATTATATAATGATCCCAAGTACCATATGCTTCTGCACATTGGATGAAATCAGAAGAGCTAAGCTAAAGGGAAAATACTAGTCCTTAATATCAATTTTCTTTATGAAGCTAAGTGACCACCTCGCTTTTTCACAAAGGAATATCCCCATTTTATTCTAAAGATACAAATTAAATTTTATTTCTTTTATAGGAAGTGTTTCAACATCCCTCTGATATTCTTTGTGTTCCTTGGCCAGGTTATATGTCACAAGTGATTGCTGATTCTATTTATGTCTTTACCTCCTTCACTTACAAAGATTATTTATCCTCAAATTATAAGATGTCAGGCAGGATCCCAATTACAGCAGTCTCTATTCATTTTGGTTTCAAAATAATTCCAAGCTAACACCCAAGGTTCAATCTACTCAGGGTAAGGAAGAAGCCAGATGCTCAAGAAAGGTATCCACTAAAAATTTAAAGCTACATTTAAAGCACAAGGGGGAAACTTTTCTTGTCTCAGTTCACCAATGCGTCTGTGCTAGAACAAGTTCCATCTGTGCCTCACTGTATGTGATTAGTTTTAATATAAATGCAGTATGTTTAACAATAGATTTGCGTATCCCTGCTACTACTTGGTTTTTAATTAGAGTCCTATTCAAAAGTCCTAGAATTGGAATTATAAAATCATTTTCTATAAGCTTCGTATGCTATTGTGCACCGAGTACTATTTAATAAAGGGCAAACACTGACATGACTCTTTTTTTATATAATGGGGAAAAATGAGAAAAGCCTCCCTTTGAAGCACACTGAGAAGGTTGGGGGGAGGGCAGTTGTAACTTACTTCTTCCTATACTTTGATTTTGCCTAAAGCCATTATCATCTTTTGGATAGTCTCCTGTAATAGCCTTCTGTAGAAAATAATCTCCTTATTCCATGTAGAGTTTATTCTTCACACAGCAGCCTGAAAAATCTACTAAAAATGTAAATCAGATCAAATCCCTCTCACACTTTCAATGCTTCATGACTGTGTATTATACTTATTAGAATCTAAATTTCTTATTATGGCCAACATACTAAAGTCATGTCTACTGCCATAGTCTTGGCTGACATCTCCTTTGTGTATTCTGACTTAATCCCACTGAAATGGGTGTTATTTTTTGAAGCTATCACAGTCTATCTCCAAGACCTTTGTCTTCTTTGTTTCTCATGCCAGTAATGTTTATCCCAACTGTTTATTACATGGTTCCTTCTTTCCTCAAGTACAGTCACTGGATGTAAGTATAGTTTGTGTGTGTGTGTGTGTGTGTGTGTGTTTATTTGTTCTTTTTTGGGGAATCGCCATATTGATTTTCACAATTGACATGATCTCTAACAGTGTTGTTATGATCTCTTCTTTCCTGCATCCTATATGTTGAGGTTCTGGAATCCAAAAAGTTCCTACCTATGCCAACAAGTTCTAATATTTCATTTCCATAGTAATTTTAAAGTTTCAGGTGTCATATTAAAGGCTTTGATCTACTTTAAATTGGGATTGGTACAGAATGAGTGGTAGAGGTCAAATTTCAGTTTTCTATATATGGAGATCTAGTTCTCCCAATACCATTTTTAAAAGAGGCAATGCTTTTTCCAATGTGTATTTTGGGTCCTTTGCACAATATCAGTTGGCTGTAGGTGTGTGGGTTTATATCTGGGGTCTTCTAGTCTGTTTCACCAGTCTTTGGTATGTTTTTTTTGGGGGGGCAGGACCATGCTCTACTTCTTATTAAATTTGTAAATGTCTTTGACAGAAGTTTATTTTCACTCTATTGAGACTACTAATCCAAGAACATGAGAAATCTTTCCATATTCTCATTTCCTCATCTCCTCCTCTTCTTCCTCCTCCTCCTCCTCCTGCTCCTTCTCCTCCTCCTTTTCTCCTTCTTCTGATGCTTTATAGTTCCATTACAGAGGCCCTATACTTCCTTTGTTAAGTTCATTTCGTAGAGCTTTTTTTTTCTTGAAGCTTTGTGATTTGATTTCCTAATTTTCCTCTCATCCCATTCATTATTAGAATACAGAAAAGCTATTAATTTTTTATCTTTTGGTTTATCCCACTACATTGCTGAAAATCTTTTTCAGCTACAGGAAGTTTGGGAGGTTCAGTATCATAGCAAATGCAATTAGTAATAGTTTAAATTTTTTCATTCCCTAATTTGATATCATTTTCAATCTTATGTTTTAAATTTAATTTTATCTAGCAAAACCTGTCAGATCATGCAAGCTAACACATTTTCAAGTAGTGGGCATTGGGACCTGTTTGGGTCACCTTGTTTTCCCTGATGCAAGATGTAGAATATCATCTTAAGACATTCTTATTAAACATACCACTCTGATTCAGTAGTTCTATTCTTTGTGCTCAAGAGACATAACGGCACATATTTACAAAATGATCTTTCAAAATACTCACAAAATATTTATAATCATCCAAAATGGGAAATGAGGAAAGGTCAAATGATAGTGCAACAATAAATTGTGACTAACAGACACAATATTTCAAAATAAGGAATTATTAGCTACTCATAAAAACTATGGATAAAACTTTGAAGATATAAATAAAATATTCTTTTGAGCGAAAAACCTTACATGAAATAACACATTCTAGAAAAGCACCTGCATTTCTATGACTTCTAGAAATAACAATCTAATGTGTCACACTAGAATTTGGAAAAGTTCATGCATCTGGATGGGAGAAAGAAGGGGATAGGAGTGATTGACTCTAATGGGGTCCAATGGAACTTTCATAGTTTGGGAAGGATTCCTTTATCTTATGTACTGTTGTAGTTACATGAGGAATTACATTTCTCAAAGCTCACGAAACTGTACACTTAAAATGGTTATATTTTATAGGATTATTATTAGTAAAATTAAACTGTCTATTTCCTATTCAGATGCTTAGGGTTTACACGAGAAAATATATTTCAATGGCATTTGACGAAAGAAGGAAAAATCCATTTGTAAAAATTCCAAAGCATTCTGCACTTACTTTTTCATTGCCAAAACAAATCATAAAAGAATGTGATTATGGCACAAAAGGAGCAAGTAAAGGGAGCAGGGATTTGGCAGAGGTACTAAAAATTTATTTTATATCTACTTTTATGGGCCTTACTATTAATTTTAAACTTTTCTAGGCATTTTTGAGCACTGTAGAGGGAAGATTCTGAACCTTTCAGACAGCTTCTAGGAATGTCAAGCAGTCTGTGCCTAGACCACATGAGGGGAAAGGGGCACATTTCTCTGGTCCTCGGGCTATAAACATCCTGGCCCAGCCAGAGACACACTCTTTCAGCTCAGCAACCCAGAATTATTGAAGTGTCACTTTCCTTTTTGTCTACCTCATGGCAATTTCTTACCAAACATGTTTTAATGATGTGATCACTGTTAGCTTAAGAATTGTTTCTTAGTATTACACCCAATGTCAATGATAATCTACACACCCAGAAAAACCCATATATACTTTAGTGTCCTCCAGCTAATAATTTAGACTGGTCTTCGTCTGATGGAAATCTCAATACACTCCTTCTACATGAACAGGTCCTGATGAAAAGATGAACTATTTTTACTCTTTTCTTTTGTATGTTGTGTGGTTAAAACTCAGGGTCTAGGTGCTGTTCTTGAGCCTTTTCATGCACAAAGATAGTGCTCTACCACTTCAACCACAGCACCATTTCTGGTATATCAGTAGTTAATTGGAGATAAGCATCTCATGGGGCCTTTTCTTCCCTGACTGGGTTCAAACCATGATCCTCAGATCTCAGCCTCCTGAGATCTGAGTTAGGAGCCTATGGTGCCAGATTCACTATTCTTACTCATATTTATCCTTCTTTCTGTTTGTGGATATCCTTTTAAGGCCATAGTTATTGCTTTAGCAAAATACCTTGGGATGAGCCAATAACATGAAATTGTAATTTATGTTATTTCAATGTGACACAGGTTTGCACAAATGTTTGCAGTTTGGGAGGAAAAAAAGAGAGAATGGAAATTCATAAGAAATATAATGTTTACATATAATTTAAAAACTCTCATTGAAAATAAGAAAAAATTAACACAAGCTCCTAACTGCCAATGCAGTCAGTATATTAACATAAGTCAGGGAAGCCTTTTTTTAAATTTAATTTTATTGTCAATTGATGTTGCAATTACATATGTAAGGAAATGAATAATTTTTCTTTCCCAACTTGGTACCTCCTCCTCCATTTTTTTCTCCCACCTTCCCTCCTCTCTAATCTCCCCCTCCCCCAGAGTTGTACAGTTAGTTTACATCATATTGTCTTGTGAGTATCATTGTTGCATTAGTTTGCCTTTTATCCTTTTTAAATGGGCTCAAATACAGTACTCTAATTATATTCCCTATTCTATCCTATTATGTGCATAATCCCAAAATATTTGTAGGTCCCCAAACTCATAGAATTTTCCTATTCTGAGGGTGCCTCTCCGTTGTTACCAGATAAGAATTAGTATTATTATTAACGACTTAGAAAGTAGATTACATAGATTTCAAAAGAACAGAAAATATTTCATTCTCTTTGACTTAGAATTATTTCCTTGAACTTCACCAAGGAAAAATTTAGTAATTATAGTAGAATAAAAGAAGGATCTTCTAGGCTAAAGAAGGAAAGTTACACATGCTAATTGATTTGTCATTGACACTTTATTTTTAATACAATAATTCATAAAATAGGAAAAAAATATAGATACATATTATGCAATTCCGACAGGATTATGTTTAGTGACAAATTATGTCTAACATATGTGTCTTCTTCTCTTGAAAATAATACCAATTAGAAGATTTCTACATTTCCATTTGTTTTGGCCTTTGATAGGCCCTTGAGACCATTTAAACTGATAGTGTCAACTATCATTAGTCTCGTTCCTGTAGAAATCATTCTATTTTACACACATATATACACACACACATAAACAAATTATTAAATGCAAATGATTTAAAATAAAAAAAGATGCTTGGAACTATTATTTTATGACTGTACTCTTAGCTCTCAGGAAACTAGGATCCAAGATTCTGCACTGGAGAATTGCAATTTGAAGTCAGCCTGCAAAGTATGAGAGATTCCATATTGGATTATCCAACAAAATGCCAGGCTGGAGGTTTGTCACAAGTTGTAGATTATAAGCTATAAGCAAGCAAAGAGAGAAAGTGTGTAAAGCCTTGAGTTCAAACCCAGTTCAGGCTCAAAAGGATAATATATATTTTTAATATTTTTTGTAATTCCTTTTTCTTCTACTTCATCTACTTTTCAAATGAAACTGTAGGATGGTCAAAACAAGCTTATGTTCTATATTATTGAGACAAGATAATATAGATGGAAGGTTTCTTTATGATAATCTATAAAAATACCTCTTCACAAAAGTATGTATAGTAGAATATTTATAGGTGGGCCTAGAGATTCCCATGGTACTCTGAAAATGAAGTGTCTTCCAAGGGTACTATGACAATTATCTCTTCCTGCAAATAGGTTTTCCATTCAGAAATACTCACTGTAAAAATCTATACTTGAAATTTTTGTGATTTGATGTGATGCCTGTAAACAAGGAGATTTTCTGGCAGATCAATGATGTAGCTAGCAGGTCTTTGGTAGCTTCCACAGAAGAACCTTTTGTCTTTATTTTTGGTATTTATGATTTGACTATTGTTTTTTCCTAAATTTTCTTGAGGAACAGGCGCTGAGAGACTGTACTCATTAGAGGCAGAGTTTTATTCAGTATTCAGTTTCCAATAAGAATTCTCTATCATCTCTATCAGGCAGAATATTCTAAGCCAGAAGCTCCTCTGATTCAGGTTTTGTTGTTTGTTTTGTGAAAATTGAATAAAGTTTGAAGAAAAAGAGAATGAAAATGTTGACAGTCCATGCTAAATAATTCAGGATGTAGATTTTTACTATAAGGTCGAGTAAAAAAGAGGGAAAAATGTATAATGTCTTGACATAAGCTGAGAAAAGGTCATATTAAGAGAAAGATATTTTTTTGCCATGAGGTTGGTTTCTAGATCTCACATTATCTGTTCTATCATGCCAGCTAAAACTATGAGCTCAACAGGGATGAATTTCTTTGATAGTATTTTGTCTTCATTACCCTAAGACAAGGGAAATTTCAGCCATACTCCAAGAAACTTAATAAAGCGACATAAATCATGTTCATTAAAGTAACGGAAACTGTGGGACGTTGCTTCCTAAAGAACTCAAATATAAAACACCTAATATAAAATTATATTTTATCTTCTCCTTATCATTACCGTGTCCTGAAGAAAATATACCAGCATGCTTAAGAGTAATTATATTTTGTTGACCTTGAATATTTACATACACTTCATTTTTCTTAATCTTTTTCCCCCTTTGTACTTGTCCTGACCTCAGGCCTTAGCGCTGTCCCTGAGGTTTGATTTTTACTTTTCTTTCTTTTTTTCCCCCAAGCCCTGCACTGTACAACTTAAGGTACTTAAGCTCTATTTCTGCCTTTCTTGGTGGTTAATTAGAGAATTACCAAACTGGCTTTGAACTGAGATCCTCAGATCTCAGCCTCCTCAGAGGCTAGGATTACAGGTGTGAGACACCAAGGCATTAAATGAAGTGTATTTAATGAATGGCTGTGGCTTTGTACAGAGGTGTTACTTTTAAAGAGGTTTTACTTTTACAATATGCTTTAAGGGCTGACTCACAAACCACTTTGCCTATATTTTTGTCCCATTTTCCTCAATTGAAATTGTTTTGCTATTTAGAAAATCTAAAATTTGTAGACATCTTTTATAATGCAAAGCATGTACTTTTCCATTTAAGTTAAGTGGTTTTCTTTTCCACTTTAGATGCAGCATTTAACAGCAGGTAACTTAATAGTATGTACTTTGCCAATCACACTGCTTAGCCACAGAGGTGCTCCCCTCCCCATCAGTATAGATGTCTACATAAACAGACTTTCACAGAATCTTCATCTTTTCCATAAATTGCTGGACAGCCTATAAGCACATTGCCTAATACCAATTTTTTTACCAGAATATCATTCTGTGAAAGTTTTACTTTACGGAACTGGCCATGTTTATTGCACCCTGCAGATACGATATTTTTCCTATTTCCTTTTTTCAAATGTTTATCTATGTCTATTGCCATACTAGCAGCTCTAGCACAAGGCTGAAGCTATCATAAGGATCCTTAAGCACACACAGACTGGTGACCACAGCGCTGGCAGCTTGCTTATGGCACAGACCAAGTATTTTCATGAGACCTGATCTGTTCCTTTATGCAAGGACAGATGCTGTCGGGTTAAACCTCCACATCCCCTCTGGTGAGAAGCAAGACTCTAATTGTGGGGGACACTCAGCTCTGCGCGCTGCGCACGCTGCTCCCACTTGTGGGAGGGCTGATCATGTCCCGGTTGGGCTAAGCTGAGAAGAGTTAGGGCTGCCAAAATCCCCGCTCATCCCCAGCCCCCTTACATTTAAGAGACAGCACTGGATACAGAGATTCTTGGGGGAGCCACCCGATGGTCTACCGGTTTCCAAAGGGTTTTATTCAAGGGAGGGGTTTATATAACAGTAATGGTGGCAGGAAGAGGAGGGACTAACTGGGTATTAATGATTGGCCAATGAACTGTCCATCACGAAGATGTCAGGGAACTTCTTCTATGGGTGGAGACCACAGCCCCCCAAGGATCGGGCCTCTGGGGTCATCGGCACTATTACAAGACATGTGCTCGCAGAGGAGAGGGTGGAGCTGGTTTGGCATCTCTTCCGGTTTTGGACCCAGGAGATGGGAGGGGCTAGCAACCAAGCAGCCCCTGGGCAGGAGAAGGGGCCTGTCTCTTAGGTATAGCCAGACCCTGACAAGATGCCCTGCACAAAGGGACTTGTCTGTCAAAAGTGCAGTATGGAATTTAGTAAAAAGAGGTATATAGCATTGACTCAATTCCTGAATGTATATGTTTTGATTATTTAAGAGCAATATATAATTAGCTTTTCATTTGTAATAAAGTGCAGAAAATCTCCCCTTTTTTCAAACTCTGTGTATGTGAATGGTAGCTACTTCTACAGTTTCTAGAAGGAAAATGATCACACTGCAGGCTGACACTCGAAGTCATCTGCTCTGAAGTCTCTTGCTTCCAAAAAGGATTCTTCATCATTTCCTTGCAATCATTTCCCCCCATTTTCCCAAGAAAGCAGTGCTGCAGCCTCTCTGATCTGTCATCTCTGTGTTATTTTACTAATGTATTTTTCTTTGTGGTGGTCTTCTTGTGCTCAACCTGTAGGAAACAGAATTTATCCATTAAGAATCAAGAATCACCGAAGGTTCTGTTTTGGAAAGGAGCTCTGAGAATATCTGTCACAATGTTCTCATCTAGCCTAGGAGCAAATTCTGTCATGGAGAGGGAAAGTTAACTTTCAAAGGCCATAAATAGAATTAAAGGTATATTGTGTTACAATTGGATCTCCTCTTTGGATACTTTTACTCTCTACTCTGTTCTCATTGTTTCCTTCTATCAAGCTCTGCATTCTCTCACATATACCAATACTCCATTTCATTTTGCCTCATACATGTTATTAAATATTTCTCAAGAACCTACTATGTGGCCAGTGCCAGTAACTCACACCTGTAATCCTAGCTACTCAGTAAATTGGGGGTTGTGGATAGTGATTCAAACTCAGTCTAGGAAGGACAGTTTGTGAGATCTTATTTCCTATTAACCACTAAAAACCCAAAAGTGGAACTGTGGCTCCAGCAGTAGAGTGATAGCTGTGAGCACTCAGTGAAGAAAGCCAACATACAATGAGATAGAATATCAAAGAAGCTTTCTAGCTTAAAACCTTTAGGAAGGGTCTTCATAACTAAAGCAGCAATTAACACAAATTATCAAAAGTCCAAGAATGTAAGAAACAGAGGATTTCTTTAATAGGCCATAAAATGGCACAATGGGTTTTTGGGTTAGGGAAGCCAGTTGGTGGTAGAGTACTTGTCTAGTATGCACATACCTTTGGATTCAGTCACAAACACTACAGCTGGGGACAGAAAGACTTTTTTTTTTTTTTGACAATAGGATTTGTAAACACATTACGTGGCTCCTCTCCTAACTCTGTCACACAAAGCTGGACTTCATTACTTCATTTGTAAAATATTCATACTTAGCTCACAGGACTGTTTTGTGAGAATGAACAGCTTAAGAATGTTTGTAAAGTACTGAGAACAATACCTGACACACAGCAACTATTTTCTAGGTGTTAAAAACTGCTTATCCACTTAAAAATATGCTGGAAGTGCTGTTCAGTCTGTAGAGTACCTGCTTAGCAAGAGTGCAACCTTGAGTTCAATAGTTCAATCTGCAGTACCATCCAAAACAATATTGAATATATGTATGTATATATATATATATATATATATATGTACATGTATATGTATACACATACATTCATATATTCACAGGTAGCATTCAGACCCTGGATTGGCACCAAAAAAGAAAGAAAAGAAAAGAAACATGATATGTACTCCCCAGAGTTATAGACACTGTGATATCATGATGAAAAAGATGGGAAAATATTATTTGCCTGGACGAAACTTCTGTTTTGTTGGAAAGTTCGTAGGATATATTTAAAATCCACTGCTGACCTTTCAGAAGGTCAGAAGTCTTCTTTTGAAGGCTGGTACTGAGCTTTAGGAATTGTTAAGTTCTCAGACTCCACTTCAAGCTTATAGTTAAGAGTTTTTTGAACAAACTAATGAAAGTAGAAATCAGGTATAAAGTATAAACAAGATAAAATTCAAATACAGGAAATATAAATGAAGTTAAAGATAACTATTGGCAACACAAGAGTAAAAGCAAATAAGTGCTAGAGAGAAAGTAAAGGGTCAAGAGGAACATTCATGTTGTATCAAAAACATGAACAAAACTGAAAAAAAGTTTCTGATTCAAGTGCTATTCACAAATACAGATGTGTAGCAGTTGTATTAGCAGAAATAGAGTATGAGAGATATTAATAAGAAAACTTGAGACAAATATTTTGGAAGTATAAAATTTATTTCATTTGAAATGACACAACATCTAGTTTAGGAACTACTGGAGATTTTTAAAGTTAAAAGTAGTTATTAAAATGTGCTTGGTGAAGGAATGATGTATTTGGAGCTTCTACCTTTGAGTGAACTAGAGAAATAGTTTATTAATATTTGTCTACAAATATTGACCTGGTAACTAATCACTCATTCAGTGGGCACATATAGTATATGAATTACTCTCCAAGAATTTGAGGTGTTTAGTATTGATCATCCACATATTCTTACTCTACCTCATTTATACTCAGAGTTAAGCTATGAAAAGGGGATGGTTGACCTGGATTATGCTCAAAGAAACTACATACAACCAAATGATTACCTGCATATTGATTCAGTAGATAAAAGAAAAATGTTATGGAAAAAATAGTAAATGTATTAGGTGGAGGAATGCATGATTTGTTTTCCTTTACTCTTAACTTTTTCTTTCTCATCAAAGGATAAAAATAGAAGTATTTCTAGGCAACATATTTCATTAGATCTTCATATATCTAACAGGACATAAATGGTGCCAAGATTTTGTTGTAGCATATGTCAAATTGGTCTTTACTTTGGGTAAGGTATAGATTATCTAAATTATTGAATATAGAAAAAAATGTAAAATTATGTTACATTAAAGATAAGCAAATGACCTGCCTAACCACTCAATCAAGGGTCCAAGATTCGGAAGATGCCTTGAACTTATAGTGAACATTACTGCTTTCATAGTCTGCAACATAGAAGATTGTGTTAAAAATTCATGGAAACTTTCTAAAGCCTGAGCCTAGTGGAGATATCTAGCACTGTCATTCACATTTCATGGGATAGAAATGATTGACCTATGAACTTGCGTGTGACTTAGGAGGCAGATCTCTATGTGACTGGAAGGCGAAGAGAGTCACATACTGGTCCACGGCATAGCCATGGAGATGACATTCCTAGTGTGGGGCACATATAATCAGGCAAATAAAATAATTTCAGTATTGAAAAGTGCTATAAGCATGTAAAATAAAATAGCATAATATAGAATGACACTATGGGAATGAAGATAATTTTCAAATAGGATTAAAAAACAAAACCTGTGACAAAGTGGCACTTGATCTGATATTTAAATAATATACTAGAATAAACCATGCAAAAACAATATATGAGCCCCTGTCAAGGGGCAGTACAATAACAGGGTGAGGGTACAGGATGAGGTTAAGGTCAAAATGTTTGTAACAAAAATCCACTGTGTTGGAGAAGCAGAAAGAAGGTAGAATGTGATAATCCCTAATTTACATTCTTTAAAAATGTGAATATATTTTATGTATCAACATAAAATCATGCAAAGTATGTGAACTATGAGAACATGTCATACAAAATGGGAGAAGTATTGGTTTTCTAGACAAAGAAAAAAACACAAAGAAATATATACTGCAAGTGAGAAAAGACATACTATTTGATTTAGAGGCCATGCAGAGGACGTGACAGGTTTTTTTTTTTTTCTTACTTTGGAGAGTACAAGAAATGAGGAAATAAAGGACATCATTTTTTTTTGTCTTGGAAAACCACTAAATTTCACATATTTCCATAAGTAGGAATGTGTGTTTATAAATTCAGAATTGATCTTGGAGTTTAAGTATTCACAAGTGTTTCAATAAGATCTGTAGTTGGAGAACTTGGTTGAATATAGATATCAACTTTTCAAACAGAGGTCAAGTTCAGTCTAGTACTAAGTACTAAGGAAATCAACTGTGAAGGTCAGTGTTCAAAGCATGGGTCTGGTTAAGATCATATCATAAAAGAAGCAGATGAGGACAATGAACGAAATCTATTGTTTAGGTGTGCTGAACATACATGGATTCCATGTATAAACTACATGTATAGAGATACCAAATTTTCCATGGATGATTGCTTCATATAATAAAAATTCAAAACTAGAATATGAAATAAAATAAAACATTGGGGAGAGTATATAAATAATAGGAAAAATTTCTCACACTATTGGTGGATCCAAATGTCACACAAGAATTTCAAGGCAGAATGGTGATCAACATAAACCCACTAATTAATGTCAGCAAAAATATAACAAATTAAAACACGTGGCAATAGCCTAATGATTCACAATTTGATCATGGTTGGAGAAAGAGGAAAAGATGACCTTCAGAGTGCTGTCAAAGTGAACAATACTAATGTGCATTTGACTAGTAATACATGCTTCCTAGAGTCTACACATAAAGGCTGTGAATGGAAATAATCCACAGAACCAAGCAGCCAAGCACAAGGATGATCATAAAACACAAATTTCTGTCTGGCAGGGAACATGGCCTAGTGGTAAAGTGCTCGCCTCTTATATATGAAGCCGTGGATTCAATTCCTTGGCACCACATATATAGAAAAAGCCGGGGGCTGTGGCTCAAGAGGTAGACTGCTAGCATTGAACAAAAAGAAGCCAGGGACAGTGCCTTAGGCCCTGAGTTCAAGCCCCAGGAATGGAAAAAAACAAAACAAAACAAAACAAAAACACAAATTTCCCTTCCTGAGAGGAAGACACTTGCAAGACAATGGGAATCAAATTTGACAGGCAAATGTTCCTTAAACAATAGATAAATTGTTGATTAGCCCAATACCTGGTGTCATTTCTTTGGGTACTGGATTAGACATAGTTCTCTTAGAGGGGTGCACTATGTAGAAATATTCTATGAACCCTTGCTCACTTATCTGGGTCCTCGGTAAGACAGGATGTAGGAAGCATTCTGGGATGTTAGAAGATGGTCTAAGTACCAAAATACAAAATAATAATATTTCATAAAAACCTGAAAAAATTCTCCATGAAACTGACAGTGAGCTCCACCTGAGGTCTTCATATTTTATTGAAACTAATTTTCGTGGTTATTTAAAGATAGGGGAAATTTGGGGCTTGGAATGGCCTTGAGCTGAGATCCTCTAATCTCAGCTTCTTTTTTAGCTAGTCTTAGAGGTATGAAACAAGGCATCCTTAGTATCTATTCTGTTCTTCACTGTGATACTTTAAAAATGATCACCAATTCCAAAATTTGTAGGAAAATATATTTGTTTTGCTTTAGGTGAGATTGTAAATTGTACAATTGTAGAGTTGTAACTTATTTAAAATCATTGTTTTATATGAAGTCCACTCTAATTATAAATATAGAGCAGTATGTTGTATTTCACCAGTGTCCACTACACAGAACATAGCTGAGCAGAGGTGTTAATAATGTCATCTGATTTTAATCCTCCTTCAAATGCTATGAAAAGTATACCATTTGTGCCTTTTCTTTTCATATGTGTGTGTGTGTGTGCACTTTTACCAATGGTAAAAATGACAATTATTTTATTACAAATATCAAATTTTGATTACTATATTCTGCTTTTCTCAAAGGCATATGAGAAATTGTAGTAGATCTTATTACATTTTCAGTAAATATATAATTAAATACGTAACTGATTGCACATTATTCCTGTCATTGTGCAATAACTCACAGGAGATATCATTTTTAGAAGTTAGTGTTGCAAAAATTATTTTCCTGGAAAATTGTTCTGCTTTCTAGTTTTTCATATTCAACATAGTAGACATTATATAAGTACTTTTTCAGTGAATAAATGAAAGTACTACATACTTGATTATAGTAGTTTAAGGAAAGGTCACTCTGAATGTATAGGAAAATGGAATGATAATGTTTTTTCTTTATTGCTACAAAATTTTCCTTTTATTTCCCTTTATGTTGAATTTCTACTCATGTTTACATTTTAATGTTTTGTTTTGTTTTAGTTTACTTAATACATTTTGTAGAAAAAGCTTATGATAGGAGCTGAGTATGAACTGAGCACACAGGTTCAGGGTTCACATCTATAACCCCAGCTACTCAAGAGACTCTCAATTTAAGGCCAGTATAAGCAAAAAGTCCATGCCACTTTATTTCAACAGAAAAAAAAAGCTGGGTGTGACAGCATTGTCTATCATCTTAGCAACAGTGGAAAACAGAAACAGGAAGATTGTGATTCATCCTACTCTGTAAAACATGAGACCCTATCTGAAAAATAACTGGAACAAGAAGGGATGGAGTTATGGCTAAAGCTGTATAATACCTTTGTAGCAAATATGTAGTCCTGAGCTCAATGTCAGTACTATTAAAAGTAAATAAGCTTGACTTAAAGCTTTCTTTTGGTATATGTATGATATCTAAAACATCATATGGTACACAAAATAATGTATGTTGGATTTAGGATTCAGTGTGTGACTTTTCTTTTATTAAATACGTACCATTATATTGTTATTTATGGCTAAGAAATTAATTTCCCAGAGTTCATAAAAAGAAAGTGAGAAAAATGGCTCCAAAACAAGGAGAGAAAATACATTTTCTGTGATTAATTCTTAAACAACAATTTAATCATTTGTCTAAATTTCTTGTATATTAATTTCTATTATAAAATAAAGAATACTACTATTATCCTTTCTAGAGAAAAGTTAGGTCCACAGAGGTTAAGTAGATCTCCTGAGATAAGACAACTAGTGCTTTCTGGTATTTTTAGACACAGTGTTGGAAAAGAGCTATACAACTTGTGGGAGAGAAGGTTCATGAGGGGAAAAACTGGGAAACATAATGGAGAAACATAAGGGAAGAGGTGACAGTGTTCAAAATGATGTGTAATCAATATCTGATGTGTGTAACCGTAACCCATACATCACATTTACAATAATTTTAAAAGTCGAACATATAGTCTAACAGCAGTATACAATGATTATCAAGCTGATTAATACTGCTTCAAAACAATTCCTTACTCATTTAAATTTATTGTAGGTACTCTTCTATTTGCCAGACATAAAAACAAGCACTAACAATAGGCCAATGATCACAAAGTAATTATTAGAAAATTAATCAATTTCTGCATCTGCCTAAACTAAAAACAAACAAGAAAAAGCCCACACAAAAACAAGACAATGGTGTTCATTAGATATTTAACTGACATTTTCGGTTTTAGTTATGGTTTGATCACAAAGAAAACAGGAACAACCCCTATATAGCTATTGTAGAACATAGTTAATGAGTTTTTTCATGATTAATACTTCCTCTTTTATATATAATGACAGCACATCAGATTAAAATAATTTCTTGTCATCCTGCTTGGTTGCTATACTTGCTTTGCTTGTTGGCTTTAATTTCCCCATTCCATGTGCATGTGTATATGTGTGCATGTGTTGGGGTAAGGTTGTGTCTGTATGTACAGACACACAGGGTTACAATACTCTGCCCAATTTTATGAAAGGTTTTAATAAAGAGCAGAGTCCTTCATTTTAGATTTTGAATCCATAGCCTAAGTTTTATGTTTACATAGTTAGTTCATACATGATTTTCATAAACTACTAAGCATAGAAAGTTCAATTTCTTTCTGCAGATGAAAAGTGAGTGGCCATGCTCACTTCCTAGTTAAGAACAAATAGCCTGCTTTCTTTATGAAGAAACAATGGTAAGTGAACCAAAAGGACCACTTTGCAATGTCATCTACCCAAGGGCAACCCTCTAAGGCTGCAACTGTTTAACAAGAAAGAACTCAAGAAGGACATGGCTTGTTTCTTAATAAGTCAGGCATTCACATCGTTTGAAAATAATAGTTAAGAAGAAGGAGCACTAATGAGAATATTCAAAATGCTTTGCAAAACAAATTAAACATCCAAATTGGGCACTGAAACATTACATAAGAATCTTTCTTCATGAAGATATCATATAGAAACTTAACTCACTAAAAATAGTTGCTGATGAGATGCAGGATCTCAAGTTTTTGTTGCAGAAATGAGGCTGAGATGGGAAGTTTGTCACTTTCAATAAGTTTGGTGCTGTTTGGGTGTATCAGTCATTAATAATCCTGATGGCACTGCAGGGTAGTGGATTGTATTTTCACCTCATTGAGTGTTACATTTGGTGTTGAACACATCACTGATTGAGAAAGAAATAAGAAAAAAATACATATACCATATGCAATTTTCATGATTTTCCTGAGTAAACTATGCCTTTAATGATCTATTTAAAAAATTATCATTACTATGTTCTGAAAACAAATACAAGGGCCTGGTATTGTCCAATCTATGGGAAGTGCTGCCTGCTGTACCCCACATAAACGCACAATAAACAACTGGTCAGTCAGGACTACATGATTCTATCACAAAATTTGGTCCTCAAAAGCTACCAAAATTTGCAAGACAAATAAAATGAAAAATATGTAAATTTCTGGGATCCTTACCTATTTTTAAAAGTTCATAATTAAAAAACAGTTTGGAAAAATGATCATTTCCTTCTTTCTGATGTTGTGTTTTACTAATTGCAGTTCTCAAATATTAGGTAGAGATTTTTTTTTTCCATATGAGAGTAATTAAAAGACTTGTTAAACATGCACAAGTAGCTTGTAAAAGTAATGCACACCTCAGACATGACTTTGTAAAAGGACTTTTGGGAAGATTTCCTTAAAAGATCAGGAGAGGAACCAATAATGAAAATGCATGGGATCTTGAAAACAGCATTGCTTGCCAGAGAATGGTTTGAAATAGAAGCTAAGAAAATGTGAAAGAACATCAGTCACTATTAGAGGTGGGACACATGACTACATCATTCAGAAGTAGTGTATATGTCTGTCTTTAGTCAATAAAATAATATCATCTGTGGAATAAGCAGAAGACCAATAATTTTGTACTTGTGTCACTGCAGCGATAAATAATGCCCTGTCCATCTCTGCTCAAAGGCAAAGGTTATAGAAGTGGATTCAGTATAAAGTTTAGTCAAGTTCAATCTACATCACTTAGCTCCCAGGTAATCATCAATTAGTTCACAGGTACAAGAGAGAAAATAAATTTTGTAAGCCCTCCATTGAAGCTGTTTGTCATAAAACTATAGGAACTTAAAACCATAAGTTAATAATTCTTAGACTAAGTTTAAATAATAGAAGAATGCACATATGATTAAATTAGGACTCTTGATATCTTAAATAAAAAGCAGTTGCATTTTATATATTAAAAATGGTTGGTTATGGGGCTGGGGATATGGCCTAGTGGCAAGAGTGCTTGCCTCCTATACATGAGGCCCTGGGTTCAATTCCCCAGCACCACATATACAGAAAACGGCCAGAAGTGGTGCTGTGGCTCAAGTGGCAGAGTGCTAGCCTTGAGCAAAAAGAAGCCAGGGACAGTGCTCAGGCCCTGAGTCTAAGCCCCAGGACTGGCCAAAAATAAATAAATAAATAAATAAATGGTTGCACTTATCCTAAAAATAAAACCACGATATATCACCAATAACAGCCATTTAAGGAGAACTTAGGTATTAATTCTCTAAATATGTAAAGGCATAACATACATATAATAGAGAAATCAAACAAAACTTAAACATGTAGAAAGACTAGTTTTACTCATGAATTGAAAGACTAGACTTAGAAATGATTCACATTCTTCTCATGTTCTTCTTAAGTTTACTGCAATTCACCTTGCCAAATCTCAAAAAAATAAAGATTTATTATAGATTGATATGATACCATTCCAAATTTTCTATGGAAAGAGGAAGATCAAAAACAACAGGAAAGGGCTGGGAATGTGGCTTAGTGGTAGAGTGCTTGCCTAGCATACATGAAGCCCTGGGTTCAATTTCTCAGTACCACATAAACAGAAAATAAAAATTAAAAACAAGTAAAATTCAAATAGAAGAAATCAGTCTAGCCAATTTCAAAATATGTTGTGTAGCTTCAAGACTTAAATTGTGTGATATTTGTACAGAAGTAATTATTCAACTATACTGAGAAAAACAAAGAGAGTGAAAATAGACCAGTACAAACATTTTCAAAATGAATATGATAAAAATACAAAATCAATTCAGGAGATGAAAGATAGATTTCAAACATGATGTCTGAACAATTGAATATCCATAAATAGAAAACATAGGCCTTACCTAAATGTTATAGTGTATTAAAATAATTCAAAATGGCCAATAAACTTAAATATAACATATAAAACTTGAAAAAAAAACAGAAATAAAAGACACAAAAAACAGGAACTATCATGAAGGGGAAAACATTCCTAAATTTCAAACCAAAATAACCACATATGGAAATTTGATAAACTGTACTTCATCAAAATTTAAAAATGTTGCACTGGAAACTTCCTGTAAGAAAAAATAAAAAGATCAAGATGAGAGAATATGTTTTCCATTAACATTTCTGGTAATACTTTCAAATATCAGCAGTAAAAATGAAAATTATAGGAAAATATAAACACACACAGAAAGATATCCTACTGAAAAATATAAACACATGTGAATAAAGATCAGTGAAAAGAAAAGCATGATGAATAATTACTGACAAAATACAAACTAGAACCTCAAGGATATATCTAATGATATGCATACTTATAGAATGGCTAAAACATATAGGGTCAAGGACTGGGGATATGGCTTAGTGGCAAGAGTGCTCGCCTTGTACACATGAAGCCCTGGGTTCGATTCCCCAGCCCACATATACAGAAAATGGCCAGAAGTGGCTCTGTGGCTCAAGTGGCAGAGTGCTAGCCTTGAGCAAAAGGAAGCCAGGGACAGTGCTCAGTCCCTGAGTCCAAGGCCCAAGACTGGCACAAAAAAAAAAAAAAAAAAAAAAAAAAAAAAAAAAACCATATAGGGTCAAGTTTAAGTGGCAGCGAAGGGGGAACAGAAACAGTCATTCCTACAAGGCAACTAGAACTATAAAGTAGTTCAGTCAGTACCTCCTCACATAAATGAAGTTTCTTTAACCAAATGACCACTACAACACACCGTCCAGCAGGTGTACTCTTGGGCATTTACACCAGAAAAGTAAAGACCTCTGTTCACACAAAAATCTGCACACAAATATTTGTAGCAAATATTTGTAGCTGCATTGGTTATAATGGATAAACACTGGAAAGAACCCGGATATCCTTCCACAGGAAATGAGTAAACAGACTGTGCGACATCCATTCCACCGGAAGCTGCTGCTCATCAGTGGAGAGGAAGTAATTATCAGAACGTTTCAAAACATGGAAACTCCTTCAGAGAAATGTCCTGAATGAGAAAAGGCCAATATTAATAGCTCATATATGGTATGATTCTATTTGCATAATATTCTTGGAATGGCAAAGGTTTGGGAACAGAAACAGAATAATGGTAGAAGAGCAGCTCAAAGATGGTCAGGGATTGAAGTGTGAGAAGGAGACATACAAGTGTTGTTGTTGTTGTTGTGTGTGTTTTAACTCTTAATGACAGTATTCTGTATTTTGATAGCACCAACGACAATTTTTTTCTCGTATTGTACTATTATTTTGGGAATTCTAGCCATTGAAGAAACTGAGCCAAATGTATAATCTGCCTGTATTATTTTTTAACTGAGTGAGAGTTGTCTTAAAACAAAAATTTAAATACAGTTATTTTAAATTTTGAAGATTAAATACCACTTCCCAAGTTTTCAAAAAATAGTTATAATAAATATAATCTCTTTGCCACATTTTTTGTAAATTTTATATGGTTTGCTCAGGTGCTGAAAAAGGTTGATTTTTTTTTCCTTTTGGCTAAAGAGGGAGGCATGCTTCAGCTCATTAGGCAGTCATCAGATTAGTGAACTAAGTGTACAGACATCAAAAGTGCAGTGTCCCAAGGTTCTAAAGGGAACCTCACATATCTTGGGTTTCCTTGCTGCAGGCACATTACTTGTTGGGCTTACTTCCAATGCAAAGGGTCACAGGTCTGCATTAGTTCCACTGTTGAGTCAAAGATTAATCAATTTAGGATTTGCTGACCAGGAAGCTTAGATTTAAGGCAAATTAATGACTCCTCACACTTGAGAAGTAATGGGAAATTTATAAAGAAAGTTTGTGTTTCGGTGAGGCACATAAACTATACTTAAAATGTACATATTTATGGAATATTAAGTGATGGGTTTGATACACAAAATCATCATGCCATATTTACATGCAAGTAAACAAATCTATCTCATCATAGAAAAACTACTCAATGTCTTTTCTTCTAGCTTTTCAATATATTCCATACATTACCTTCTTTGGGATCTTCAGTGAAAGATCTAAAAGAATTCAATTGCTTCTTAGCATAGAGTAAGCACTAAATAATGGCTAGGTTTCTTTATCCTTAAGAACTGAGATATTTTCTGGAATTTCTTAAAATATAACATGTACTCAGATGCCAGAAATGATTTATTTGATCAGATTTTTGTCTAAATGAATCGGTAATACCCATTCTTGGGATCTGAGATTAAGGTAAAATTAGCAACCTGTTGCCCTTGAAAGAATCTTTAAGCAATAAGCCACATAAGTGATTGCATTGCTACAAATGAGACACTGGACTTTTTTGCCTTCTCCATTTTCAAATGATAATTTTATCATCACACTCTTTTAGGACACAGATTGCAGGAGTTTGTTTTGTCTAATTTAATGCAATTCATTGTTAATAAGTGATTGCAAAATTGCAAGTTCTCTGAAGTCCTAGTATGAGGAGGCACAGCCTAAAAGGTACTTCATGTTGAATCTATAGGATAGTTCAGCTTTCTCTCATTTTTCCAAATATGTGAAACCAATTTTGTTTCTATAGGTCTTACTTTCTTAAGATAAAATTGGATTATGGTAAATATGAGATGCATATTCCATTTACCATATCATTATCTGCTTTTCTATATGTTTGTTTTTCTGGCTTCTTATTCTGAATGAGTTCCAATTTATTTTACACATTTGCAGCAGACAGTGCTATGTCCACATCCACAATGCTTTACTTGCACTTGCACCATGCAGGTTCAGGTTGATCCTGAGGCTCCTCAGAGACCAAGTGTGTGTTATTGAGAAAAGTTGGTTAGCTAATAAATGTTTAAGATATTTTTGATCAATGAAAAATGGAATACAGTGTTTATGTTAGTCTTCCATGGGCAGGCTTGACATAAAATTTACAGCATTTAATGAAAAAATGATTATAATCTATGGAGGAATCACTGAGACATAGTGGTATCTAACTTGATCAGTTATCTTGTATTATCAGTTCTTATGCCTTTAGCTCACTTACTCTAATGATAAATTTCATGTGTCACCTAGATTCACAAAAAGGATTCTAGTAAAACATCATTCCTTAGTATTCAGCGAAGGTTTTTATTTCCAGCAGTTGTTACATGGAAACCAGTAGGCTGAAGAAAGCAGTGCTCAGGCATGTTCCAAGCACTCAATTGATAAAATTTTAAAAATGGACAAAGGGTGAACTAATTCAGCAGGGATACTCACTAGACATTGTGTTCAAAATGACCTGCAAAATTTGTGGGGGAGGAGCGTCTGGAGTGAAAAAACTAAGAGAAAATGAGGGCAGAGGTACCTGGCTTTCAACCAGCATAAATCTGGGTTATTAATTCTTCTGAAATCAGATTAACAGTGGCTTCAGCTTCTCAGAATTTGGCCACAGAAGCGCAGAGCAAGGTACAACAATGAGGTTTACGGATCTTGAGATTTGGAGTGCAGACTAACATATGCCACTTGTAGTAGATAGGTGAGTTCACTGCAATATGTGTGGTACTTCTCAAGTTCTATAATTATGTGAAGCAACTCCCACAACAACTCTCATCCTATATATTTATTTGTCTTATTGTTCTCTTACCTCTAGGCATCTTAATTGAAATATTTTCTTTATTTAATCATTTTCTGTGATTACATACAATACATGAGTCTAAGTAATTCATAAAGGAAATAATTTTGTTTAGATCACAGTTTTGAATATTCAGGTGTTTGGCACTGTCAATAACTCACACCTCATGGCAGGGTATCATAATGTCCAAAGCATATATATATATATATATATATACATATATATGTATATATATATAAACATTAAGTCACATGGTAATATAAGAAGTCAGTGATAGGGCTGGGAATATGGCCTAGTGGCAAGAGTGCTTCCTCGTATACATGAAACCCTGGGTTCAATTCCCCAGCACCACATATATAGAAAATGGCCAGAAGTGGCACTGTGGCTCAAGTGGGAGAGTGTTTTCCTTGAGCAAAAAGAAGCCAGGGAGAGTGCTCAGGCTCTGAGTCCAAGGCTCATGACTGCCCACCACCCCCCTCCCCCCCAAAAAAAAAGAAGCCAGCGATTAATTGAGGAAAAGGCTTACTCATGTTTAGGAAAGGTTTAGAAAAACTTTCTCATGTGAACTATCCCAAGGTTCCTCAAGTTCTTCTGCATCCCTATTGCAGGCACTGCATCCAATAACCTGCTGCATATGCACTGGTCTCTACTTGTTCATATGTCTATCACTTCCTACTTCTACCCACCTTAAGACCAAACTTTCAATACAAGAACCCTGAAGATATGTACTCAAACTGTATTCAAAGCTGACCTCTTCTCACAATGCAATATATATGCATCCCATCTCAATAGTCCCATAGGTTAACTTGTTAAAACTTGATTCAAAAACCAAAGTTCAAAATCTAATCTGAGACTCAAAGGAAACTCTATGACCTATGAGTTCCTGTGAAATATTTCGTTTTTAAAGTTACTTCCAAGAAACACTAACATCACAAAAGAGAGAAATGAGGAAATGAAAACATGTCACTGGATCAAAGCAAGGCAGTAATTTTGCAGGGTTGGTTTGGAAGCTTAAAGCTCTCAGTTGGGTATCTTATACACTATCTTTCGGGACATGGACTTCCAAATCCTTGAGTACTCTAACAGTGTGGCTTTGATAGTTTGGTGCCTGGAGAAGACATGTATGTGGCCTGTTGATAATAGTGCTACCTTCTGGCGTTCCCACTGAGTCTCCACTTTGATCCTTCACTAGCCATTCTGAAGAAGAAAATCTTTGCAGGGGTGCTGATCATGGGATGAATATCTGGGTGACCTCCTTGCTTTCCTTTGAAAGCTAGTAGAAGCTGTCATCAAGCTATCACTCTTGTGTTCAATGACTCTATGTGCTGACAAAATCGGTACCATGTGGACAGTAAAGATTGCTACTAACACAAGATGAGCCTATGTTCATTTGAAACATAGCTAAACTATTTTTGCTGCACATCACTTCACCAGAAGACAAGAATATAAAGGTTGTCCTGGGTATTGAGCCGAGATGTAGAACACCTTGGGATGAGACAAATTTGCTTTCTAAGATATCTGGGTCTGTCATGAATGGACTTACAGGTTTCTAAGATGACTTTGTGCCTCTTTACTCATAATAATTCTAATTAGCAAATGAACTCTTTAATTTGAATTAATCTCTCAGCTCCTGATGAGCTTTGTTGTTTACTTTCTTCATTGACTAAAATTTCCTAAATGTTTCTTCTGCGTTTCTTTCATTCTCATGTCTCACTCTAAATCTGATTGAAATGCCCAATAATTATATGATAGTATGAAATCTTCACTGTCTTGGAATCTCCTCTACCAAATAAACTAACATGTAATTGTTAAATTTGACCTTCCACAGAGCTCTGGACATCCCTATCATGCATTCAAGTTGTTTTAATGGTACAGTAAAATTTTTCTTTTAATTATTTCTCCAGTTTCTTGTTCTACCCTCAATTCCATCTTAGACTAATTTCCTTTCTAAGACATCATTAGAACAATGGACATCACTCAGCTTACAGCATTGTAGGTTATCTCAAGATGGCTTCCTTACATTCTTATTCTAACTTGGTGTACAATCTAGATCCAAAGCTGCTTCCACATTTTTAGGTATAATGATAGCAAGTATGTTTCTTACCATCAAGTATCTCAGTTAGTCTATCTTTCATTGCTATAGTAAACCATGTAAGTCGGACACATGTATTTAACAGAGGCTTATTTATATCTTAGATTTGAATTTTCTGTGTAATCAAAGGTGCGTCCCCATCTCTGTTGAGGACTTCATTAGGATGGCATCACAAGGATGGGATCAGGTATAAGCAGAAGAGCAGGAAATACTTCCAGAGAGCAATTGGTCTCAGTGTTTTGATAACCATCCTAGATTTAATTTGGTCTACCAAGATCCACCTTATTTCATGCAGAGGGAAAACACTTCTGTCCTTAAAAAATCCTTGTCTTCCACCCCTGTTGCCTGCAGGCTGGCATTCACTGTCAATCTTCAGAAAAGCCCAAGTGGCAGAGAACAATTCTTATTAGCAAAAGAAATCACTTACACACTGAAGGAACACTTCCTGAATGTTCTTCCCCAGACCAGAAGCACATGTTGAAGTGAATCTTGTATAATAGGAAATTTAAATAGGACCAGCTGGCTTATAGAATAATTCATATAAATGGGACATTTATTCATGATTACAATTCATTTTTGAGAAGGTATATTACCATTTTTGATGATAACTTTTAAGTACAGTTCTCAAGACGTCCAATGGCTATAACAGACTAAAATAATTCTGAGAAAACATTCAATAAAGTTAATGGAAATGGAAATACTATAATGAAATTATCATATTAGCCTGAGAACTGACATTCTGTTTATATTTCTTAAGAGACACAGAAACACTCATATTAGTAAAATTTTAGGAGATATTTTAGCATATTTGAACATTTGAATATTTTAACATATTTGGATGGTTTAGCAGTGTCTGTCCTTTATAGCACAATAATACTGTCTTGTCATTTGGCAGCCTGCTAATAATTGGGTAACAGATTTTAGAATGTTGAAAATTCTGGTGGCTATATTTAATTGGTATAGGTAAATATAATTATTGACTAGCAAAATTTAGTAGCTATAAGGCTTTTTGGCCCATAGGAAGCTGTGGAAATGTGTGGTAAACAATGCTTCTTCAGGAAATAGTATCCTCAGGGAATCTGAGTGAGTTTCACAGAATTAGAGGTTAGTCTAGTCTGTGATCAATCATGCTAAAAAGGCATGGTGAATATGTGTGATATAATATGATAGTACCTTGGATGTACCAGGAAGACATGTGGAGACAAATCAGATGAGGGAGAAAAACTACATGCACAATCAGGAGCCTGCTACATTGTGGTAGTAATCCTATATCCCTGGTTATTGTCTCTTACTAATTGATCTTACTAATCTTACCATACGGACCCACATTTTTTATTATTAATTAATTAATTAATTAATTGAAAATATTATAAAATCTGTTAATCTGAGTACTATTTCAAGTCATTTGTCTGATGGGTTATGATGCTATCGAACAAATAGACAACTAGTAAGAATGCTGGAATAAATGAATCCAGAAACCAACGATAGAAATTAGATTGAATTCTCTCACCACAGCAGTCAATAATCTGATTTTTATTCAGGTCCTCAAATCTTAGGTTCTACAAAGATTGTATTTTGTGTTCTGGGAGGCTGCATATTCACAGAGCTAGGGAGGTGATTTAAGTTGAACTTTAAATGGGAACAAACTACAAGAAATGTACCCAAGGCCTAACATATGAAACTGTAACCTCTGTACATCACTTTGACAATAAATAAGAAAATAAATAAATAATTGGGAACTCATTTTTAGTCCCTAGATTTGTCACTCAAGTAAAACAGCAGCAAACAAAAGACTGATTGAATTGGCAGAAATAATGATCCCTGACTACCAAATTAAGGCAGAGTTGCTTCTGTACAACATATAAAGGAGATTGAAATGGGACATAGAGAATTCACCAGTCATCCATTAGTCCACACTTCACTACTCAAGAAATTACAACAACACCCGGGCCATTGCAGCAGTCATAACCTAGCAAAGGAAAAGCAACCAAGATCTTGGACTCCTTGAAGGGTAAATTTTGTGTGTTTCACTTAGCAAGTTGCAGTGGTAACTGAGGAAATTTTGGGATTTTACAATACATGGGACTATATATAGCTTCTAACACCAAGTATCTTTTTTTTAAAGTTTTTATTATAAAATTGATGTACAGAGAGGTTACAGTTTCATACGTTAGGCATTGGATACATTTCTTGTACTGTTTGTTACCTTGTCCCTCATTCCCCCTCCCCCCTCCCCCTTTCCCCCCCTGAGGTGTTCAGTTCACTTACACCATATAGTTTTGCAAGTATTGAATTGTTGTTGTTTCTCTTATTTTACCCTTTGTCTCTCAATTTTGGTATTCCCTTTCAATTTCCTAATTCTAATACTGTATACACGGTTTCCAATATACTCAGATAAGATTACAGAGATAGTGTAGATACAATCACAAGAAGGTGATACAAGAACATCATCGACAGTATAAACTACAGATACACATGGGATGTTGAAAGTAGTTACAACTGTGATATAACAATCATTTCCATAAAATGGAGTTCATTTCACTTAGCATCATCTTATGTGATCATAAGGGTATAGCTATTGGGCTCTTGTGATCCTCTGCTGTGGCTTGCCTAAACCTGTGCTAATTATTCCCAATAAGGGAGACCATAGAGTCCATGTATCTTTGGGTCTAGCTCACTTAGTATAATTTTTTCCAAGTCCTTCCATTTCCTTACAGATGGGGCAATGTCATTCTTTCTGATAGAGGCATAAAATTCCATTGTGTATATGTACCACATTTTCTGGATCCATTCGTCTACGGAGGGGCATCTGGGTTGGTTCCAGTTTCTCGCTATGACAAATTGCGCTGCAATGAACATTGTTGTAACACCAAGTATCTTGCCTTATAAAAATTCTATAATAGTGAAAGAGTCATAATAAATTTAAGAAATTTAAAAAAAATCTCAAAGACAAAAATATTCCTTGGGTTTTTCCAAATGTGTCTCAAAAAAGTTGATAGTATTAGAAAAGATTCCAAAAATACTTAGAATTCTAGATCAATTATTCAGTCAACACTTCAAAGTTGCTTTTGCTGTCAATTACTCATTTTTTTCTTAACAATTTCTATTAAGGACATGTGAAAATAATTGTTCATTTAAATAATTAGTAAAATATTCTGTCAGTCATTATTTCCTACCAATAATTTCTTGTTTTGATTTTCCTTCTCACTTTCTCCAGAGAAGTTTATTTTTTGGCAAACTTCAGTATTTGGACTAGATAAAATCTTTTTGGAATTTTTTTATTTATATTGTTTATCAGATTTTATTGCCTCTATAACAAAGTTAAAATATTTAGTAGCTTAAAATAACCTATGCCTATTATCTCATAAATTCTGTGGGTTAGAAATCCATCAGAATTTGCAATCTGTTGTTGAAGTATTGCTCAGGGCCCATAGGTCTCTGTTCTCTCCTGTTTGCCTCAGGAGAGTGCATCAATTTGTTCATTCAAGGTATTGGTAGATATCATTGCCATGCAGTTGTAGAATTCAAGTCTTGTTTATTTGTTGACTGGCAGATAAGAGTCATCCTGTTCTTGTAAAAGCTCCCAGAATTCCCTACCTTGTTGCCCATTTCATTTCAAAGTACTGGCAGGCTGAGTTCTTCCTATTAAACTCTCTTTTACCTCTTCTTCAGTCACTGTATTTCTCTGACACACTTGACTTCTTTTTTCACATTTAAAAGCCTTTGTGTTCATACTGGATCCAGCTAGATCATCCAGGAAAACTTTCTTTCTTATGGTACATAGCCAGAATCCCATTTGCAGAGTCTCCTTTGCCATGTAGAATGCCATATGTAACTATATCTAGAGGGACACAGATCATGAGGATTTAAATTCTGTCCAACACATGTACCTTTGCAATTCTCCCAGCCAAATTCCAATATCTTGTTTCATTTTTAAGAGAAATATGTACTCAAGAAAAGGAAAATAACACAAGACTAGTCAGACTAGTCATGTAAAGGGAAAGCGCGCGCACACACACACACACACACACACACACACTAAAGCAATTTGTTATAGGAAGATGGAAGAAATAGACACAAAATATTTTCTTTTTATAAGTAAAAGATATTATAAAAGAACACAATTTTAACAGAGCATTATGGGATTAAAATTCTTAAAACTGTACTCTATATATGTTTTCCACCTTCTAGTATTTGAGCATTCCATAGTCATACATATTCCTGCCTGTGTGTGAAGAGCAGTGGAATTTTCTTTAGACCATAGTACCTCAGCAACTCTAGGATTCTTCAGTGTTGTCTCCAAATGAATGAAGCAATATTATATTTCAAGGCATTTATTTAAATGTAGGAGAAATTACCTTAACATTTTGTTATGGAAATAATAATAGGATTTTAATATTTGATAAATTGAGCTAATTAGGTTTGCTTTTGATTAATTTCATCTTCTAGTTAGTTTTACAATTGATATTGCAACCTTATGTTGCATTATATGTGGAAAAGGCTCATTACAGCTTTCAAGATAGACTTTCTCGTGTAATTGAGTTAGTTAAAACAATTATCACTAGAAGTTCTACTTAGCCATACTTTCCCCTACCTAAGGACTTGATCCAGGAAGTAGAAAATTCCTAGCACTGAATATTATCTAAAGTTAGAAAGATGTGGATTTATTGAGTTCTGTTACATAATGATATGATATTGTCTATTTTCCCAACTCCAAAAATTTTAGGAGTTGCTCTTTCACTATGCAATTAGGTGGCATCATCCTCAGTATTCTTGTTGGACTATAACTGGAAACCTTGCTTCATTGAATCTGCATCTCAGAATACTGCAATACTCTACTCTCCAGCAACGTGTGAATAACCTCATGTCAATTGTGGTGAATCTGAACTAAAATATGCTAGAAGAATTTATCTCAAAGAATTGAAAGTATTTCATTAAAAATGTTATACTGGCTGGATCCTGGGGTCACTTTTATAATCCTAGCTACATAGAAGGATGAGATCTGAGGATCATGGTACAAAGCCAACCCAGGCAGGAAAATCTATAAGACTTATCTCTAATTAACCACCAAATAAACAAAACAAACAAACAAAAAAACAGAAATAGGTCTGTGGTTCAAGTGGTAGAGCACTAATCATCTTGAGTAAAAAGCTCAGGGACAGCGTGCAGGCTCATGACCAGTACAAAGGAAATTATATACATATATATATATATATATATATATATATATATCTTATGTTATATATTAGATAAATCTGACTCAATTTAGGATTCTATTTGACTTTAATTGCATCATATTCTTTACATATTTAAATGTGATTATATAATATTCAAAATTACATATTAGCATACCCTGTATTTTTATTGGTTACAGCTAATACAGACCACAGAAGGACTCCAGAAATCATTCATTCAATTGTGCTCTTATATCTCTGGCACTCTTGTTTTATGACAAGAGTTCAATTTTCTTTAAATTTTTTTTTTCATTCTCCTCTCCTGTCTCTTAGAAGTAGAGTCATAAAGCTAGTAGTTCACAAAGGCTTGCTGGCCTTTCATTATCTTATCTTTTTTCCAAAACCCAGCTAGCAAATCCAAGAGTTAATTATTATTTGTACCAAGTTTCTTAGGGAGATAAATAAAATTTAGTGATATTTGGAGCCAAAAATATTCCTGTGATCAGATCTTCTTGACCAGTGTGAAATTTTTAATCTTTATTTTTAATCACAGTTCTTAGTCTTCATAAACAAGCTGACACTTGCTCTCCTTTCTTCATTTCCCAAGGCAGGACAACCACAAGCTGAATTTAATTTTTTATCTCTATGAGCACAAGTTGAATGTGATTGAACAAAATAATAATTAGTTAAAAACTTCCTGTACTTTCGGCACTCAGCAGATATGAGTTCCATCTTTTTTTAAACCATTTACAACTTCTGAGTAGCTGCTTCTTAAACACAGGTCAGTTTAAAGCTTTGGCTCTCAACATGAGAAGCATAGCAGCTAATCTGGCTCTCCTGTACAGAGGTGTAACTTCTGGGTGCCAACTATTTGTTAAGCAGAGAATAGAAGAAATATATTCAAAATCATAATTAGACTTCTTTTGCTAATCTTTGTTAGTATTGCTAAAATTACAATAATGGTTCTGTATTTATGGCTTTACTTTCTGTAGATTCACTGTTATCAATGGTTTGAAAATAATAAATAGAACATTCTTGAAGTATTTAATCAATAAAATAAAACATATTGCATAACTAGCTTACATTTCATTAGATGTGTTTGCTAATCCTTGCCTATGGCTTACTTATAAATCATTCTTTGTAAGAGGTATGTTTGTATGGGAAAAACATGGTTATACAGAGTTTGGTACAGCCTAAGCTTTGGTTATCCATACTTGGTCTTAGAATGTGTTCTTACTCACTGAGTGGTGACTATTGTAGTCTGTACTAGAGGAAGTGAGTGACAAGCCAATGGAAAATTTTTTTAAAAGAAAAGTCTTGAATCAAACAACTTTTGTGTCTATTTAAATACTTTGGAAGGCTATGTTTTTTAAATTTATTTTTATTGTCAAAGTTATATATAGAGGGTTACAATTACATACATAGGGTCTTAAGTACATTTCTTATCCAACTTGTTATTGTAATAGGGAGGTCAGATCTGGCCAGTGCCATCATTAACTGTGGAGGGGTGTCAGATTGACTCCAGGTCAGATTAGAGCAGAAGCCAACTCCATCTTCACTAAGATCTCCCCCACCCTATCCAGGAAAGTTCCCCTTCGCTGTGATAAGATTGTGTAAACTGCTGGACCAGCTGAAGCATGGAAGTTACAAGGAACGGTCAAGGTTAAACCTGTACCCTCCTGTGAGTAGGCGTATCCACCTGCATCATGTGAGCCCCCCCAAATCCATGCACCAATTCTAACTAGAATAATACATTGGTTCAAGCAGATACTGTGAGACAGACTATAACTCCATTGGCCACCTGCGTGTGACCTGGCATGCTCTGTAAGTGTTGTAACCTCATTGGCCACCTGCGTGTGGCAGGCTTGACCATGTGGTTTTTGCCTTTATAACCCGACCCTGAGTATGGCCGGGGGCATGTAGTCCAAGCTCCCGAATCTGGGCTGAGGCCCTGGCTGGGCCAGCCTGCTTTTTATGGTTGCGGTTCCAGCTTCCGAGACTGGGCCATAACCCTGGCCAGTCAGTATATTTTTTACTTCCCAAATAAATCCATCTTTTTACTTGAGACTGTCTCTGAGTGGTGGACTCTTGGAGGGATGTGGGATTCCTCCCACCCTCGGATCCCGTTATGGTACCCTCCACCTCCTCTCCCCCAAGTCCTACAGTTATTTTACAACATATTGTCCTGTAAGTATCATGGTTGCCTTGGTTAGCCATTTGTCCTTTGTCTCACGATTTTGATGTTCCCCTTCTGTTTCCTAATTCAGAAAATGTATATACAATACCCAGGGTACGTAGAGGTACAAAAGTGTTCAAAGACCAACACATAGCTCCAGTGTAAGATGAAAGCCTTTAGATTATATACAAGGTTCTTTAATGATTCTGGAGTCTGTTGCATGATATAATCTTGAGCCTATCCTCTCATCCAAGATCAAACAAAACTAGAATTTAGAAGTGAGCAAGTAGGATAAAAGATATATGGGAAGACAAGGAGGGATTGTTAGCATTTCCATAGCCTCAGGTCCTCAGCTTCTCCCGATAGCCCCCAGATCCACCCATACCTAATGAGCCACTCCTACTCACTACCTAACTACTTCCCCTTTCCCTCCCTAGAGAGAAGCTGCCACCTGGATAGGGTGCAGACACCATGTAGCTCCCTCTTCCGTGGGAACTATGGCCCAACTAATAAACCTCCTTATGGACCTTCTTCTTCTGTCTGTGATTATCTCCGCATGGTCCTCTGGGATGGCCAATACCTATGCTTTCATTGGTGCTGAACCTGGGATAGGCTCCCTGGTAGATTTGCTCCCCCATTTCTGGGGGGTCCAAGCTGCCTCCGGGACCTATTCTGCTGTCCTAAGCCCACCCAGATGACCACCGAGGTAACTTCTTCTGACTGAGCACTCTACTTCCATCTACCAAGACAATCTACAAATTTGCCCTCACACCCAGGGTAAGTGATCATCTAAACGAGGGCTCGGATCTGATTTTCTGATTTACTGTAGGGCCACAGGGCCGTGGCTTCTGGGCCACACCAAAAATCTTGGCGCCAAGTTCCAAGCCCCACTCAATGACCATAGCATAGGGCCACAGGGCTGCGGTGACAGGGCAACACTCCTTGCTCAGTCCGAGACACAGTGATTGGGGTTACAATTCCATCGCTGATTGTCTCTCACATTTCAGCTGACCAGAGTAATACTAAGTATGCTTGGTATTAACTCCTCAGCTCCGCTAATCACTTACTATGGGAGGGGCACAATATAAAAGTTGCTCAAGTTTTAGCCCAATCTTTCAAATTTGGAAAAGCTGCTCAAGTTTGAGCCCAAGCTTACAAATTTGGAATATTTATACAGGACATAACTTCTATGAGTGCTCAGGCAGATGGAGCTCTCTCTCTCTCTCTCTCTCTCTCTCTCTCTCTCTCTCTCTCTCTCTCTCTCTCTCTCTCTAAACTCTGCCTGCCTGGCTGTGATAGGATGGGCTGGTACTGAAGAGTGAAGGTAAATCCTACTTTGAGGCAGCAGTGACTCCATTTTGAAACCATAGCCATCTTGTTGTTTATGTTGAACTGTAAGAACTGACTTGTTTGTGCTGAGACTGCTAAACTGTAAATTTCTTGAACAAAGCTATCTTAAAGTCAGCCAGGCCCCACTCTGTGCCTGTAACCTTGGGCCTGCACAAGCTTTGAGAAATAGTCATGCTGGCCAAAGATAAACAGGCACTGTGAGCCCACACTGGCCACCAAAATATTCCATCTAGCAGAACAGGTTGTCAGAACCCAGACAGCCGAGAGACTGTTTTGATAACCTCTGTCCACCCTGGAATGTTGCCCCTAGCACAGAGCCAATCATATCTGTAAACACTTGCTCACTGTAACTTTGTGGTTTTTGCCTTTATAAACCCTGTAAGATTTCAGCTCAAGGTCCTCCTCCATATCTTTGCTGCCTTGGTGAATGGTCGAGACCCAAGCTTCAGCTAGCCTGAATAAAGCCTTGCTTTTGCATTTTGGAATGTCTGTCTCTCGGTGGTCTTCTTGGAGGTCATCTTGTGACTTGGGGCATAAGAGTACTAGCTTCCAGTGGTACCAATATTTGTTTAACATCTGCTCTGATTGATGTTTGTTAACCTTGGAGGTTAAGTTCTGCTTGTTGGCTAAATCCTGTTTTCTCTAGCATTGACCACGTGGTGGACAATAGAATTGGTTTTAGCAAGCACCATCTTGGTTCCATCAAGGTTCCAAAAACTCTTGGAGGTAGAGTCCCACCCATCCCCCAGGTAATGGGCATGCCAAATTCCTGGAGGAAGGGCAGGGATGTGGAGAGGCAGGCTCCTGGTAACCCTGCCCCCCCAACCCTAAACTCTGTAACTGTGGCCTTGCAATTGAAATGTGCCTTGCAATTCAAATGCTCTGAGGTGAAGGTGTCTTGCTGTGAGCCTGCTAAGGCTCTGACCAGCTCTGCTGCCATTATGCCGTGCCAGGTGCCTGTGTTCTGTTCGTGTCCTGTCTCCCATCTCCTGGACCTTCTCTGGTCTTATCATCCCACTTCAGCTCCCCATTGGAGCTAAACTGGTTTCTCAAAATGTGGCTTCTTCATTTCCTCACCAGATAATCTGTGAAAATTTTTGTTTCCTAGTAAAAGTTTTTTGTTTTCCAACTGACCACGTGGTTCTAAACTATGGGCAAAATAATATCATTTTGCCATTGGAATTCCAGAAAACTTACATGGCCAATTAAAAAAAAATTCTAAGCGCACCCCAAAGCTTGTGCACAACTGTCTGTATGTCTGTTTGTCTGTGTGTTGGTAAAACATGTAAAAACTGGCATCATGATTTCAAAATTACTTGCTTTTGACTACTATTTTAACTTACTTTAAGTCTTCTGTTAAACTTTCCTTTGCAGCCTGTGGGTGGAGTCACAGTGCACCAGACTCCAAGCCAAAAGAAAAAAAAAAACCCAGGTTTTAAACCCAAACTGATCATGTTTGGATACAAGCAAATGTGTCTAAGAAAAGGTCCAAAAGGTTCAAATATGCAGCATGTGGTATAAGTACAATGATGTAAAACCAGTGTGTTATTCTTTATGTCCATCTATGCTAAAAGTCAAGTGTACATCTGTTCCTGACAATTCTTTGGTATAGAATGAAGAGGTAAAGTAAATCGCATTCTCAAGCAGTCCCCGTTTCATTGTCTGTTTAAATTATGAGTAACCCAGGCCACCAATTATCTCGGCTAGCAGGACAAGCTTATTTGGGCCAAGCTGGTCAGGAAACTCCCTGCTTAACTCTAACCACCTGGGAATGCTTAACTCTAACCTCCCTGGAATACCTCGAGCCCTGAGCCAATCAGATTTGTACCTGTATCCTAATCTTGCTTGAACACCTGATTGCTGTAACTTTGGGTTTTTGCCTTTATAAGCTCTGTGAAATCTCAGCTCAGGGCCTTCCTCCTAGCCTCCACTGTGTCAGTGGGTAGTAGAGGCCCAAGTCGCAGCTCACCTGAATAAAGCCTTGCTTTTTCATATTGGAACATCTGGTTCTCAGTGGTCTTCTTGGGGGTCTTCTCGCGACATGGGCATAACAGTTGGGGGCTCGTCTGGGATGGCCCCAGAGACCCCTGAGACCCCAGACTCCGAAGGTAAGAAAACAGGGCTGTTCATTTGTCTTTTCCTGTCATTTATCTGTTTGTCTGCTTTGCTTCCTTTTTGAGGACGGCTGTTCCAACTCATATTTCTTGAAGAGGGTGTCAAATTGGATGCGCTTACACATCAATCCTGGGAGAACTGGGGGACACCCCAGAATCTCCACCCTTGAAGGGGGACTCCTGGAACCCCGCCTTGAATTTGGGTCCACTCCTTCTGCACCCTTGCAGAGGTGTGGGCCAACTTGGGAGATCTCCAACTCCTAGCTTTTTTATTTCTCAGGCCTGTGTGTTTTCCTCCATTTGTATTAATCGTTTTGTTGGTTTTTTTTTGTAGCCTTTTGGACTGAACATCTGATCAGAGCTATGGGTAACGTTCTATCTTGGGGACCTCCAGCTAGCCCCCTAGAGTTGATCCTAGCTCACTGAAGGGAGGTTAAGGCAATAGCTCAGAACCAAGATGTGGCCCTTAAGAAGGAAAAGTGGATCACCCTTTGCAAGTCAGAATGGCCCACCTTTAAGGGAACTAATTGGCCACCTGAGGGGAGCTTTGACATAGGTAAGATCAGGACTTTGCAATGCCTGATCTACACCCCTCATTCGGGCCATCCAGACAAGAGAGAAACCAAGAAGGAAGAGAAGAAATTGTACCCACCTTTCCTCCAGGGAGGAAGCATGGAGGAGGAAATGATTCCCCCTCCATACTCCCCATCCCAGTTAACTCTACAAGAGGAGGTCGCTGAGAGAATGTTTCAGCTGTGCCCTCTGCTCTGGAGGGTCCCGCCCAGTCAACTAGCTGGCACCAGCAGCCCAGTACACGGAGGCGTCGGCCCGGAGTCCTGACCCACAGCCGTGACAGGAGCAGACATGGGGCCAGCCCAAGCCACCCACAGGTGGCGGGGAGTGACCCCACCGTGCAGCACTGTCGTCTGTGTTGTTTGTAAGTCTGACAGTCTCTTTTGTGTCAAACCTGCATAGCTCATTGGAAAGATGTACAGGCGATGGTTCACAGTAAAAGAACTCTGGGGGACCCCCACCCATCCTTCTTAAGCAGAAAATTATTTGGTGTGCTAAAATGTTTTACTAAGACTAAAAATGTTTTACTATGAAGGAAGCCCTGGAAAATGAGGCTGGAGAATGCTAAAATCATTTGTTAAAGGTTTTGTCTTAAAATTTGGGTGTTGCAGGAGCAACATTGACAAAAATACCTCTTGCCACTGGAAAATGTACAGCTGATGCTTATTTTGCGCACTTTAAGATCTTTTGAATTTGTATGTGTGTGTGTTCATGTGTGAGTGTGAACATGTTAAAGACTGTAGTATGATGCAAAATTAAGTTTAAGTTTAAATTCAAATGGTCATCAAGTTTGGGCATTACCAAATGTTTTAAAATTAGTGCATTGTTGTTTTTTTTTAAAGAAGCAAAAACAGGAACTAGAGTTAAAACAGGATTTCTCAGGGTTCTTTAATTAGCAAACAAAAAAGTGGGTATCTTAATTAAGACTTGATTTAACAAAGGGCTAGCTGGCGTGAATTCATCAAGCCCTATGGAGTCAGAATGGAGCCAATAGAGGGCTTTCTTTCATCTTTGTTTTCAGGTGACCATTGGAAACCCTGTGGTAAAAATGAATGATTTGACTGGAATTTCTAAAACTACCCCTTCAGAGGTACTAAGAATTGGAAAAGTTTTTTAAATGGTTGAAAAGTTTATTTATCTGATGTGATCCGATTCCTGTGCTATTTTTGTAATTTGGATTTTAAAGGACATATATTAAACTAATGGGGATAGGAGTAAACTCTCATTAACTCTATGTATGTAGGAAGAAATGGCAAAATGGGCTACCGTTTCTCACTAATATATTGAGAAGCTGAATGGATAAGTGTTTCTAATTCTGTAATTGTAATTCTTGCATTAAGGAAAAATTGTCATTTGAGCTCAAAGGTCCTCATGCCATGCGGTAACTGGGACTGAAGAAAAAAAAAAGAGAGAGATTCTTTTAAAACAAACAGCCTGGAGGCAAAGGGCGGCACCTGGTTTCAGAATGCCTGTAAGCTTCAGAGTTTTTCCAATGCAGATAAAAGCTGAAGTGTTAGTGTTAAAGCAGAGGTTAGTAAAAAGGCTTTGGAAATCAAGAATACATTTACAAGAAATTTGGGAGTAAAATTGTCCTAAATGATTATTGCAAAGTGAGAAAAGGAGAATTATGGCTACCAAAATGTTTAATTGCCATTCCAGTTTCTTTGTAGGTTTTTTGTAACAGTTTCCAGCAGGCCCACAGAGGACAGGTGATTCCTACAAGTTTGTCAAGATCTAACATTGGCCCTTAATAAGTTCCAGGTAAGAGCATGCTTAAAAACTACTTCTGTGTGGACCACCTTGTTGCTTTTTAATTGGAGTAAAGTGGCCTCTTGTAAGACTCACTGATCTTAAATCTGCAGTTCGAAGCCAGTCCAGGCAGAGAAATGTTCCTGTGAGGGTCTTCATCTCAAGTTGGCCAGCAGAAGTGCTGGGAATAGAGCCGTAAGTCTCATTGAGGCACAAAGTGGTAGGATGCTAGCCTTGAGCTGGAGAGCTGAGGGACAGCACCCAGGCCCTGCGTCCAAGTCCAGTGAAAAGTCACTCCTTCTGGGACAAAAGTGATGGAGCATCCAGAGGCAGTAAGCCACTGCTTGGATGGCAGAGATAGTGTCAGATCCTGGAGTCACTCCTGTTTGGCCTTTCAAAAGTTAATCAAAGGGCTGGGAATATGGCCTAGTGGCAAGAGTGCTTGCCTTGTATACATGAAGACCCGGGTTTGATGCCCCAGCACCACATATATAGAAAAAGGCCAGAAGTGGTGCTGTGGCTCAAGTGGCAGAGTGATAGCCTTGAGTAAAATGAAGCCAGGTACAGTGCTCAGGCCCTGAGGCAAGCTCCAGGGATGGCAAAAAAAAAAAAAAAAAAAAAAGTTAATCAAAGCCAGAAAGTCCTAGAAGAATAGTTTGTAAGCATGCCTTTCTAATGCCCATGTCTGTCTACTGGGCAGGAACTTGCCAGTCATCTGTGATAGTGGGTAGTAAGGGTAAGTTTGTCAAATGAGAGGATAGTTTAAAATCCCAACCCCCTGCATCTACTCAAAGCCCTGAGTGGCAGTGAGAATTTTAAGCTGATACATCTGTTCAGGAAAGAAAGCTTGTAGATCTGAGATTGTGTCCTTATTGAGATCTGTTAAATGTCTGCAAAGGCAATGTAGGCATTTTTTTAGGTCATCAGAGATCAGTTCCCCAGCCAGTCAGGAAAAAGCTTTTACAAACTAGAATGTTAAAAGGCTACACTGCGGTAGCCCAAAAAGAAGTCTGTATAGTTGAAAGTTAAAATGTTGAATGTAATTTCCAGTTTGAAGTAAAGCTCCTAATGGACATCTGATCCTGCAGCCCCCTGGTAAAGTAGACTAAGGTTATAGGTTCCTGGCTAGGTAAGGTCAATGTCCCTCAGTCAGCCTGAAGAAGTTATAGAAGATGGATGATCTTCACCCATCAGCCCCCCCTTTTAGGACCAAGAGACCAGAGTTGTTTTGAGGAAGGTGAGGCAGGATGAACTAGAGGCATGGAAAACAGAGGTAACAGTATACAGAGACTGCACTTGTGAGAAATAGTTACAGGCCAAGCCTTCTATGTTGGCTTAAAAAAATCCTAGCCTTATTGGAAATATCTGACTTAAACTTATTGCCCTGGCAAAATGACCCAAGGGCCATTGATTGCCTAAAGCTGTCTTGACTTTCAGTGATGTGCCAGCCTACAAAAGCTAGTGTTCATAAGAAGGAATCAGGAAAATACAAGGAAATTTGACTAAATTTAGGCTTTAGGTTAACTTAGGTCAAGCTTCGTTAACCAGTCTATGGAGAAAGTTGCAGGTAACCCAGAAGAAGGTGTGACATTCTACTGGAACCACTGGGAGCCACTGCTGCCTGACACCACCATGGCCCCTGCCATTGCATTTAAGTGAGGATCAAGGAGAGTTTAACAGTCATCTGGAAGAATCTACATCTTCAGATGGGACTCTTATCACATGCAGCTGATTTCTACTGGAAAGTGCTTTGGATCTGATAAAACTAAAATTTTGGGGGGACATTCTTGAATTGACTGGAGTTAACTAGCTCTATTAAGAAAATTGGATATTGTAAGAAATTTTCAAGCAGACTGACTTGTTAAAAGCATGTATGACAGGCTGGAGAGTCACTTCCAGGCAATGCCTGGGGTGGGAGGTGTGTCCAAGAGTATTAAAATGTGTTCAGATGGATTAGGGTGTGACCTCAGAGAAGAGAGGGAGGTAACTGCCATCAGGTGTGCCAGGTACCAAAGTAACTGGACAGAGATTTAACCTGCTTGGGGACATCTTCATGGAGCCTTCCTGGGGGTGGATCTTACAGATGCCACTGGCCAACCTTAGGCACTTAGAGGAACTGGAAACTGGATAAATCCACTCTAAAATAGTAACTCACGATAGTTGGCTCTGGTCTGGCTTCTTAGGAGCAGCAGTCCCATTGGACTGACCCTTGCCCCATCTTTGTTTTCCCCAACAGCCTGTGGGTGAAGTCACAGTAAATTGCCTTGATGTAGTTGAGATAAACCGGAAAATGTAGACAGTTTAAAACTCTAGCAGCAAAGAAGCCCCAGGAAATGTAAAGAGGAAAGTTAATATAGAAAGCCTTGGAGAAAGAGATAGAGAAATGGTTTCCTCTCGATAAGAAAGGGATTTAAAAAGTAAATTGTCACAGAATGTTCCAGGAAGTCACTGATGGTGTGAGGAAGTAGAAGATGGTGTGAATGGGGATATGTTAAATTTTGTAAAATTCAGATTATAAAACTGTATAAGGAAAGACTTTAGAGAGAGAATTGGAGAAGCAAAAAAGTTTCCTTTAGATTGAAAGGTTTTGGGCATGTTAAAAGTGAGAAAGACAATCCCTAGAAAGTTTGAGTATGTAACAAATGGTATCAGTATGTCTTAAAATTAGAGCATATGAGCAAAGTTGGTATGTAATCAAATTGGCTATAATATAAATAGGGTCAGAATTGGGGCTTCGATATAAAAGTATGTTTATTTCTACCTGCATCTGCAGGGATAAGGGACTTGTGTGATGTAATCTACATGTTATTCCTAAGTTGCAATCACATTTGTTATGAGCTTTTACCCCCCACCCCCCTCAGAGCCCTATAGCAAGTCCACCAAGAGATCTGGCTCAAGCTAAAGGCCGTTTATGAGACTGGACCTCCTCCTGAGCCACACCTGCTACCAACTGAGTAAAGCACCACGAACAATTTATGGTATTGTGGGCACAATACCAACCTGTCCCTACCGATTCTCAGTCAGAATCAAGCTAATAAGCAAGGAGAACCATGATTGATTCTCGAGTTACCTATTAGAAGGGGGGAATGAAGAGGTAAAGTAAGCCCCATTCTCAGGCAGCCTCCGTTTTGTTGTCTGTTTAAACTATGAGTAACCCAGGCCACCAATTATCCCAGCTAGGAGGACAAGCTTATTCGGGCCGAGCTGGTCAGGAAACTCCCTGCTTAGCTCTAACTGCCTGGGAATGCTTAACTCTAACTTCCCCAGAATACCTCGAGCCCTGAGCCAATCAGATTTGTACCCGTATCCTAATCTTGCTTGAACACCTAATTGTTGTAACTTTGGGTTTTTGCCTTTATAAGCTCTGTGAAATCTCAGCTCAGGGCCTTCCTCCTAACCTCCACTGTGTTGGTGGGTAGTACGAGGCCCAAGTTGCAGCTCAGCTGAATAAAGCCTTGCTTTTGCATTTCGGAACGTCTGGCTCTCGGTGGTCTTCTTGGGGGTCTTCTTGTGACATGGGTATAACAAGAATAAGTGGCTGCTAACCTCGACTTTCCTGACCCAGGATTGATATTTTGCTTTATAGGATACAGGTTGACATGTATGCTAGCCTCATGGACGGTGGCAGCCCATGGCTACAGGAAGCTGCCTCCACAGTCTGCTCCCAAACTGCCTGGTTTCACTACTAGTGATTCCTTAATCTCTCTCTCTTTCATGGAAAACTGCTCAGGGAATCTAGGAATCCTGTGAAGATTTTGACAGGCCCAGAGTGGTCCTGCCCTGGCTCTGCCCCACTCCCTCCCAAGGTTAGAGTTGGGCTTCTATCCTGCCTATCATGACACAGTTGCGACTGAGACTTACTCCAAGGCAAAAACATCCGAGTTATGTTTGGTGGCCACAGGGTTGCATTGGGATAGCATTAGTGTCTTCCCACTCCATGTCTCAGAAACTGTTGTGGCTGCTGCAGAGAGCAGACTTGGTTGGCCTTTGGTCCGTGTGGATTTTGTGACTAAGAAGATGGTTAAAGTGCCAGCCTTCTAAAATCTGTTTAAAGTTGTCACCCTGCTTAAACCAGCAGGGCACCAGCCTACAAAAGCCAGAGTACTCAGAGTAAGCAACCAGGGAATACTGGGAGATTGCAAATGTCTTTAACCAGTCTTGTGTAGAAATTTGCAGGCAACCCAGCAGGAGGTGTGACAGTCTATCCAGGGGACTCTGAGATGCCACTACAGCCTCACCCAGATCCAACTCATCTCCCCTGCCTTCCTCCATCACGCATGTCTAACAAAGCCTGCTGATTTGGGATGGAAGACACAGCCACTTCAGATCTGCTGGAGCTGAGACCTTTACATTGTCCTGACCCTTTGCCCTCTTAATTGTTATTCATTTGTGCTCTCTTCCACCTGCCAGTAAGGTTAAATGATATGATTTGATTTGATGACACATGGATCTCATTCAGTCTGCTGTTCTCTAAGTGTTACATCAGAACTCGGGCAAGTACTTGTTGGTCAATTCTCAACAAGTTACAGGTAAGCTTACTACTCCTATTGTTCTCCTGTTGCTTTAATTGGAAATAAAAAGGGCTTTTATGGCTAAGACTCCTTGGATTGAAGTTCAAAGCCAGCCCAGGCAAGAAAAAATATCCCTCTAAAATTCCATCTCCCAACTAACCAGCAAAGAGCCAGACTGGAAGCTTTGCTCAAGAGAACCGGCTAAATGCTGAAAGTGGCACCATGGCTCAAGTGGTAGAGCACTAGCCTCGAGCAGAAGTGCTCAGGGACAGTGCCCAGGCCTTGAGTTCAAATCCCATGGATGCCAACTGGGACAAAGTATCCAAGCAATGAGCACCTAGACCTTCAGGATGAGGTCAATCCTGACAACGAGGAACCATGGTGAGGAGTAAGAGGAGATGAAGTCTCATCTTAAATGGAGTCAATTTAAACTTGCCCTTTCAAAATTAATCAGAGCCAGGAGATCAAGAGGAATAGTTGTTTACCCACCTAGTGTCCATACCTGTACATTTTCCATCTGGACAGAAACTTGCACTTTTGCTTTTGTTACTTGAGATATATATATATATATATATATATATATATATATATATATATATATATATATATATATATATATATATTAGCTTCTGACTGGTTACTCCCAACCAATCCACTATCCCTAAACACTTCCTTCCTGCCCCCAGTCCAGTTATTCCTCCTTTCTTGTAATGGGCCACAATTGGTTTTATGTTCCAAATGGAACTTTTCAGGCTTGTGCCCAGGGTATGTTCTCCCATGTCGTTCATGTTAACTGGTCCTGTGAACTAGTCAGCCTTTTGCCTGACCTTCTCAAAAGTCTCTTTTAACAGGATAACAACATCCCAGGACGCCACTGGGAACTTGCACTTCAAGGCCATCCTCTTCCTACACTTCTCTGCCCAGCACAGATCTGGACCCTGAAGACCCAAGCCCCAGTGACTCCTTGATGTGCCCAAGCTGCAGAAGGTAGCCAGAGGAGACCATGACACCCATTGGTCCTGATAACCATTCTCATGGAAATGATGAGGACTTTTACCAACCAAACTGTCAAACAAATACTTCTTGGGTGGTACCAGGCCAAATGACGAATCAGGGACCCCTGACTACTTCGCCCCTTTTCAGCAGGAAGTAGCTCCAGAAGAAACAACCTCCGCCATACTCCCAGCCTGGTACCCCTCCTCTGTTATTAATAAACAACAAATGGGGGAATGTTATTATTTCCCTAGCCTCAGGTCCTCAGCTCCTCCCACTAACCCCCAGATCCACTCATACCTAATGAGCCACTCCTACTCACTACCTAACTACTTCCCCTTTACCTCCCTAGAGAGAAGCTGCCACCTGGATAAGGTGCAGATGCCTTGTAGCTTCCTCTCCTGTGGGAACTATGTCCCCACTAATAAACTTCCTTATGAACCTTCTTCTTCTGTCTGTGATTATCTCCACATGGTCCTCTGGGATGGCCAATACCTATGCTTTCAGGGATGATTATTGCTCAAATGATGTGTGCATAAGTAAGTAGACAGAGAAAAAATAAGTAGAGGACATAAGATGTTTATTTAGCATCCAGAACAAAAGTACTAATCAATAAACTGAACAAGCACTGAATAACATAGGTACTAATAGGACTAGTATGGCTACATATCAACACTCAAAGGAAATCTTCAAGTAACTAAAAATGTAGACGATGACATGAGATTCTATTAGGAATCCATGGGGCAGTACTAGAAGGCATAATAATTATAACCATGTTTTGCCAACAGAACTGAAGTTCAGGCAGTCTGAAGAGTAGCTTCAGCAGATTCAAGCATGAGGGGCAAGTTGGCCTGCTCTCTACAATAGTTTCTCAGTGCCAACAAGTTGGTAGAGCTTTCATACTTCACTAATGAAAATATTTTTAATCAGATAGTGAGATGAGGTAGGGTATGTTGGTTTTCTGATTTGCATCTTTTCCCTTTAGCCTAAAATACTCCAGGTTCTTATCTATTTCCTACACAATTCTCCATAGCTCAGGTGGTAGAACGTTCTAGGTGTTTCTGTCTCATTATTTTTACCTTCCACTTGGTGGTTGATAATGGTCATTGAGAACATCCTTTAAGTGGCAGATGAAACCAATGTATTTCATATAGAGCCAGAGCAGACAACTCAATTATTAATATCCATTGCTTTTTCATCATCAGATCCTTGGCTTGTCCTAACCAAAAGAAAAAAAACAACTCCTTTTCAAATATAGTACCTCTTATGGAAACAGTAACGTTAAAGATAAACATAAAACCTGAGCTACCTACATGACACTTGACACTAATTAACAAAGACATCATTGGTGGGCCTGTAATGGTCAACTCTTATATAGTAAAAGAATGGATCAAATAAGCTAAATATACACAATTTAGTAAGTGTTTCATATACAAGCATATATGTGGGTGTGTGTATAAACATATATATGTATATATGTATATATTCCAAGAAGATAAATATATATACACACTTATGTGTGTATGCGCATGCACGCATTAAGTATATTTCAAGAAGACAATTAAAAATAACAAAAATAAAGAGAGAAAATTTTCCATTCTTACCCAGACATGAGGGGAAAAAATAACTCAGGAGTTCACAAAAGTTTGTTTCACCAGGGGGCATTCTTGGTGAACTTATTTAATGAGACGAGTCCTCTCCTGTGGGAAAGAACACTGAGCAAAAGAATGCCTGGTGGTGTCACTCAGAGTGCTCGCTGTCTCTACTCTGGATAATGTGACACTTATCACACTCCTCTCTGTGCATTTTCAGGACTGCCATTAGAATAATGTGGATTACAGTATCTGGATGTTACATTCGAATATGTCACTAACAGGAAATGGATTCTGCTCTAAGAAATGATGAGGAAGCTGGCCAGAGTCTGTTGAAAGTGGCTATCTGCCTTAACCAGACACAAAGAAAGATAACCCTCGATGTACATTAAATCTGCAATGCATACATATTCTTGATTTGGTCAGGGCCATTAGAGACAGTGAATCTAGAGAGATTTGAGGCAGAGCTGATTATGAACATTTACCTTACATTGAATTTCATGGCATGCATAAAAATCTACCATTTCTGTGGTGTTCAGGCTTCTGGCAGAGAGATCTCAAATTTGTGCTCCTGAAGCTTGCTTGGGAGTATGTAGTCAAAGTTTCCAAACACAGGATTTAGGTGTTTTTTATTATTATCATCATTAAAAATGTATGTGCCTATTTTCATGTTGCAAGATGACAGGTGGTATACAATACAAGATGAATCCATTATCCATGCCCTTGAGGGCAAAGAGAAAGGACAAAGAGAAATACTGTTTTGCAGAAAATAACCTAATAAAGCACCTAAAAATTACATATTTTTGGCTCCAATTTCTTTATTTACATAAAAAATAGCTGTCTTGTAAACTAATGAGTTAGAAGGATCCGTCTCTGAATTGAGGGCAGTTTGTAGTTTTGATTAGTATTGAGTACATAGGTATTATTTACCCTCCCACAGGATAAACAATAAATCTGTGCAAGTTGGTTGTCCAGATGAGAAGCAATGAAGAAAAGACTAGAAATGATGTGCAGACTTAATTTTTTTTTCAGTTATACTACTGGTGACATTATTCTAGATGTGATCTAAAATCACTTGAGCCCAGCAATTGTTTTGGCATCTCTGAAATTTAAGCAGAAAGAAAGCCCGACTAGAGCAAAATAAAATTGTATTAGAAATGCATATGGTTGGAGACTAAGAGGACTTTAATCTCAGTACATTCTGCAAGACAAACTCAGTCAAGAGCTCTAGAAGTTCCTGTGTTCTTCTCCTGGCCTATTTACCTGCGCTCTTCAATACAGGGACTACATTTCCAGGTGAGCCCATGTCATGAAAATTGATTTAGAGATAGACTTTAATGGCTATCGGCCTGGAGCCAAGACTTAAACCAGTGACCTTTTGTATATCAATATGATCATCAGCCTACAAACTGACAACTATCTAATGCAATCCCCAAGAGGACACAATTTGCTTGTCCAATAAAGTTCACAGTGCTTCTTCCTTTTGTACACTGATGGACTTTTTGTAAAATGAGATATCTATGATGCATGAGTCATTCTTTGGGTTCCCTGCCATAGCCTAGTTTCATCTATATAAATAATTTCAACATTTAGGTAGAACAAGAAATGTGATTTTCCTCTTATACCTGCCCTACCTGAGCTTGTGACATGTTTGTCTTTCTAAATGGCAGGAGAAACTTGTATGCTAGAGTTGCCGTTTCTGTGGCTACTTCTATTACTGCCTCTTCCTTTTTCTCCCCCTACTTCTCCTTTTCTTTCCTTCCTCAAGCTTCTGTATTTCTCATTTTTCCTCACTAGTAAATGTCACATAATAATTGGAAAACTAGCATTTTTGTGACCTTAGCAGATTAGCAAACCTATGTGAGCCTGCATATTGATCAACCAGCCCAGAATTAGTTCTTGTCACACCTGCGTTTTACCTAGCCATGCTACTTCTCTCCATTACTAAAGTCTTATTCAATCACCACATGCTGAGTGGTAGATTCTACAGAAAAATAAATGTCAACTTATTTTTGGAAATTATTTGTTGAAAAGGATGCCTCCTTCAGTTTCCTCATCCTGTGTCCTTATACTTGTTATGTAAACTTTCTAAAGGATATATGTAGAGAAGAGTAAGGGATTTAATGAAAGAATATTTTAGAGTTGTCCCTTTATACAAGATGGATAGAAAGGAGATAGAACATCCCATGTCCATGTTCTGAGGAATTTTTTTACTGACAAGTGATAATAAGTGGCCAGATTAATTGGCTGAGCTGTCATTTAAGGACCAGATCAATCTTGACTAATATCTATGAAGATACAAGCTGGTTGGCATATTTCTAAGACAAAGACTCATGTAATATTATATATATATATATATATATATATATATATATATATGATTCATAGTTTAGCTCATAACTATTCTCCAAGCCAGCAGAAATAACTGACACCAAGACATAATCAGTTACTAAGGTCCAGTTTCTCAGGTCTTATGATTAATAATAATTAGTGCATCTATCAATGATGCAAGTTATTTTCAGACCAATTAAGGCATTTCTTACAGTAATAGAAAATTGTTTGTTTTATCACCACCTTTATTCTTGAAGCATTAGCATTATTAAATGAAACATCAGCACAGAAAAGGTTGTTTGCTTTTCGAATAACTTTAGCAGAAAGAGATATTTGATGAATTGGTAATGTTTTTGACCTTGAGAAACTGACCAGAATATCTGGTTTTGGGGTCCTTTACTTTGATGCTTAAGTATTTTTTTAAGATGAATTTTACAAGTCCCTTAGCAAATTGGTTTTGCAATGGTTTTTTCTTTGTATCTCCATGTTACTTAGCTGCTGACAAACCTGTTGAAAGAAAAATAGGGAAAAAATGAAGTTCTGAGTAACCAGTGGCCTCTACAATCTCTACAGACACCCAGTGAGTTGTATAGTGCCTTTTAATTGAAAAAAATACATATTCATGTGTTGGAAAATGACCATGCTAACTTCAAGAAATGAAGAGCCTGCTATATTGGCACAGTTGAAAGTTAACTTCTAAGATGTTAAAAGATGTTCCTAGGACTGTAACTTCATGTTGTTTGTCCAGGAAATTTATTTTTTAGACAATTACATCTATGGGGAACACCCAGAGCTAGAGGGAACAATTTTACTGAATCTTCCTGTTACTGAGTCAGCACTGCTAGCTACTAAATAACAGGTGGCAGGCTGTGATTTATATGCACAAGTGGCACTATGCAGTCATCCTGTGGAGGCCCTCACCCTCAGGAAAGAAAAGCGAAGATGGTACATCAATTACTATAAAACTAAAGCATCTTGCCTTTTTCCTCAACCCAAATGTGCTTGCTTATTAAGCTATAAAAAATTCCATGAGCCAAGATACAAAGTCACCAATGTATACTCACTGTACAGATATGTAAGATCTTGCCATCTATCATCACCTGTGCATAGTTATTACACATTTATGAAGAAAAAGCATGACTCTTGCTACCTGATCCTAGAAGAGGTGCTTATCCCTAAGTGATGTTTATGGCACTGAGCCAAAAGAACCTGAATCAAATGCTTTATTGAATAGGCAAGTCCTAAATGTATAATCTGAGAAAGAGTATGCATGTCATTTTTTTTTTGGTTTGCACTGTTATCAGCTTTGTATTATATTCATATTTTTCTAGGCATAATAGATGCATTTCATGTTTTTGGTAGCATTGTCAGCTCATTCTGCTCTACATATTTTAAATATATGGATGTATATGCCTGATTGCCCATTGTAGATGGTTGATAGGGGCTTCATTTGAACACCATCTTCCCCTCACCTGAAGAGTAAAAACAAAGCACTGATTTGCTCAAGTTCAGGACCCCAAGAAAGACCACCAGAGACCAATATGGATGTAAGCAGCAAGGAGGCATTTATTGCGAGCTAGCTCGGTCCTCTGCGCACACAGAAGCAACTGGTGACTCTTAGAGGCCCCGAGTCAAAGTCTAGCAGTCTTTTTATATCGTGAAACAAACAACTATTAAGCAATTTTGGGGAACTTTCATACAAGCAGGCATATAATCGATTAACGGTTACATCATACTAAGCAAGCAAAGAGGAATTGGCTAATTTTATCTATAGTTAACATTGTTAGCTGAGGGCTAAACCACAGTCCTTCCTCTCATCCCTTGTCTACCTCAAGCACTGTCCACATCTAGCACATACACCCTCTGTTTTGGAACATTCAGCAGTTTTTCTCAAAAAAATGTTTATGCAGGCTTTCTGTGTGACTTCCCGGTTTAGGGGAGAGCAAGTTTAAGGTTCGGTTTTAAGATGGAGTCACTTGGGTCTTTTGTGTCTCTTCAGCACCATACTGCCTCACAGGTTCAATTAAATACTTCTCCTTCGTGAGGATGTCAGCAATGTCTAGCACTTACCATATTTTATTGGCCAGCGTAAGGTAATCCACTAATTTCAAAAGAGGCGAGAAAGTCTAACACTAATCCACAAATAGAATGAGCATGTTAATAATCCTAATGACTTACTTCCTATTGAACACACCACCTTCAAATCCAGATATTGAGTAGCCTGATGATTCCTAATAATCATGCCAATATTCTCTGTTTCTACCATTACCATTCTCTGTTTCTATATTAACATGAGAGTGGGGGGTTTCCATATAATAAACAACATGTATATATAAAAACTCATTTGGAGTTACCTTATGAATTCTAAGTCTGTTAGTTCAATCAATGACTAAATTTTAAGATCCATTATCACTGACGATCCATTTTTTTCATTAGTTCTCATTTATAGATCTGAATAAAAAGAATCTGTTTGAATTCTGCTTAATGCATCAGGATAACTAAAAAAAATCCTTCTTTTGATTTTTTTATTCCCTTCTATATGTGATCATATAGTTAGCAGCTTCTCCCTGATCGAGCTCATCTCTCTTCTAAACTCAATTGATTAGGTTTGCAGCTTTTTACGTTATCTACATTCAGCACATTTTCCAAGTCCAAAGCCATCATTCCTGTTATCCAAGTTGTTTCCTCTGAGCTATTTCACCATAGTGGCACTTCTTTTCTGTGCTAAATACAGCTCTTCTGAGGAAAAAGAAACGAATTGTTGCTACTCCCATAAGGGACTTGCAGAGGTTGTTAGAAGCTTCTCTCTACTGCTCCAGGCTACAAGTGCTTCACCAGGTCTTCTGTGTTTGTTTGACAATCTCTTGAGCAGTAATGGCTGTGGGGAGAGGAAGAGAGTGAAATAAAAAGGAGAATGGAAGCCAGACTCTATTTATGAAAGCTCCCCCCATCAGAATATTTACTGTCTAATGTTGAATGCTAAATGCTTGTCTGCCTTACACATTTGACAGTTTTGGAAAAATGAGCTCTCTTCCAATTAATGTATCTCATCAGTTTATTGTACATAAGGTGACTTTCTGATAATCCTTAGCTGCATCCTGCAGTTACCTGTGGATTATTGTCACAGTCTTTACTGTCTTCCAGTTTTCCAATCCAATGCCTCCTGCTGGCAAGAATTAACTTGCCTAAAAACCTGTGTTAATATAGTTATTGAGATGTAAATTTTACTTTATTCTACTTGAAGAAAGGAATTAATTAGATGGAATTAGATGGAAGCAACAAAAGCTTTTTTTTCTAAGCCTGGGCTATTACTTTAGCCTGAGTTGTGTGAAGCAGACTTGTGAGCACATTCCTCCATATGAATGCTTTTGTGAAAGTAAGCTGGCTGACTGAGGTTAAGATATTGAGTGAAGACAGCAGAATCTGCTCTTGATGGAAGCATTGTGGCCCCAAATGGTGGCAGAGCCAGCCTTCCCAGATTTACATTCTAATGTGGTATTGATACCTCATGGGGTAAGTTGAATTTGTGTTGGGATCATCCAAGAATAAAGATCTCCAAGTTATGGAAACAAGTGGTTTATCATTGTTGTTGTTATTTTCAACACAACATGAAAATTATGCCTTTTTCTTTTGTCTTTCTTCCTCATGGTTTGACCTCTGATATCACTGTAACTGATTTTTTTTTATTTTTTTGGCCAGTCGTGGGCCTTGGACTCAGGGCCTGAGCACTGTCCCTGGCTTCTTCCCGCTCAAGGATAGCACTCTGCCACTTGAGCCACAGCGCCGTTTCTGGCCGTTTTCTGTACATGTGGTGCTGGGGAATCGAACCTAGGGCCTCGTGTATCCAAGGCAGGCACTCTTGCCACTAGGCTATATCCCCAGGCCCACTGTAACTGATTTTGATAGACTGGATAATGTATATACATGTATTGGAACTAAGGAAGGGAAGGGGAATACCAAAATGGAGAGATAAAGAATAATAGACAAGCCAATGCAACAGCAATACTTACCAAACTATATGCTGTAAGCCAACTGTACAACTCATGGAGTGGGAGGGAAATGGGAAAAGGGGGAAAGCAGGGGAAAATGAAGGAGGTAACAAATTGGATAAGAAATTTATGCACTGCCTTGTGTATGAAACAATTAAGAAATAAATAAAAATTTTAAAAGAATGATGAGTCAACAGAAAGCAATAAGTTTTGTGGAAAGACAGTGAATTTTTCATTTTATTTTGTCCTTGTTCAATGAATCTCTCTACTTCCTTGGTCCCTTTTTTTTATTACACTGCTCTTTTTGATTTATCAGTTTAACCTGCTGCCTACAAGTTGTTTAAATCCCCAACAACCTTCTTTCCCATTAATTTCTATCAGAACTCCTTGTGACAAAAAGATGCAGAAGACAAGGTGACAAAGCACAAAAGGAGCATGATGCTGGAGCCACAGTTAAATCATGAAGGGGATAGAAGAGTGTTTGGATGACAGGCTTGAAAGAATACAATAATAATAAGAAGAAACACTATAAGCTAAAGGCTAGAGACCTCATCACTACTCCAAATTTTTTTGTGAGAATTGTGAGAAAAGGAGGTTTCCTCTCTTCCTTTTCAAAAGATAAAAATTACTTCCACTTAGGGTAGATAGATGTGATTTGCTTTGAAACATTAACATTTAGTGAAGGTTCCCTTATTTGAATAATACAATCTAAACTGAAAGCCACAGTGATGTAATTTAGAGGGACAGGCCATATCTCTACCAGGTAAAGATTAAGATACGGATGAATAAGGAAGTGTAGTAACAAAGTAAAAACTTTACTGAAAACAAAGTAGGGCATCATTTCCCCCTAGAGAGGGAACCAAGGGTCCATTGAACTTCCCCAGGGAAGTGGTCTTTGTGCTTTACTAATTATCCTTCTATCCTTGGGCAGGATTTGTCAGTGAGGGCCCATTTGTCATCTCAGAAGGAAATCTAGTTGGTCCTGGCCAAATATGCATGAGAATAGAAGTGGATTTGATAGATCATAGCCAGTCTGGGGCTTGAATGCAGGCCCTGAGCATTGTCCCTGGCTTCTTTTTGCTCCAGGCTAGCACTCTACCACTTGAGCCACAGTGCCACTTCTGGATTTTTTTGTTTATGTGGTGCTGAGGAATCAAATCAGGGCTTTGTGCACACTAGGCAAGCACTCTACCACTAAGCCACATTCCCAGCTGCCATAACAGGATTTTTCATAAGAACTTATGGCATTATGGGAAGAAGAAACATCATTTTAAACAGGAGCCTGAGACACTTTGGAAGTAAGAAGCAAGATGATGGACCATATATTGTCTGGCATATGTTCTGTCTGTCATTTTCTATTCCTATCTACTGACAATTCCCCTTTCTTTCCTTCAACAGTATCTCAATTTTTTCAGTATTCTCTCTCCACAGGTGTACATTTCTTGCTGCATTTGGTCTTATCTCCACAAGTGACTCTTCAGAGTCCACCATAGTTGCTATAAGCTATGTTCCTTACCTTTGCTAAGCAAGTTTACTTACTCCTTTTTTTAAATACTCATCCTCTGCTCCAGTCTCTACTCACACTTTTGCTTTAGTTTTTGCCTTGTGGAGAAGTGTTTACTAAGTCCTTGAGATTTGAAAGTACTTCATTCTCATGCAACTGTACTATATAACTACCTTATACACTCTAGAATTATTTATATTTGCTTCATTATGGTTAGCATTTTTACTGTGATGAAAATTTCCTACTACCAGAATCTTACCTAATATTTCTTTTATGCTTACAGTGTCTAGAAAAGGATTAGGCACAAAAATATATTCCCCAATCAATCTTATTATAAGTAAATCTTTCCATATGGAGTACAATTGTGGCCCAGAAGCTCATTCAGGAGCACTCAGGATAATTCCCAGACATAACAGAAGTTATGTTAAAAATGTACAGAAGACAATTGATGGGTGGATTCCTGCACAGAAACAGAGTTCAACTGACTTGACAGTGATGAGAATTATACTGACTCAACTTCCTTTCTTCATGGCTCTGTCAAGCACAATTTAATGTTTCTTCGTGCTGAATATTGTTAGTCTTGTTCTGAGAGAAGAATTGATGCAAGATAAAAAGGGCCAGTTGTTCATTCTAATTCTAAAACACAAAGCACAAGGTCCTGAGCTTGTTGCCTGTGGTAACAGGTATCATAGTAATCACTAAATTTAGCCAAGTAAAGACAAAGAGGTATAATTAGTGTTCTATGTAAAGAAAAATACTAGAGGCAGAAATAAATAATAATTTGGCCAATTGTTTTAATTTGCATAAAGCAATTAGTGTGAAATTCTGCTTTGCATTGCAAAGGTAAGCTAGATAATTGTCCTTGTTTACCAATCTCAGTTTTGTATAGGATAAAACTACTAAGGATACTTGTGGAGAAGTAAATGAGGAGATTACTAATATTTAGCAATGTCTTCTACTTTTATAAATAACTTTTCAAATAAGCCTGTGAAATCTCAATGTTTCCAAAGTAAGAAATATAGAAAAATGAAACAAAGCAGCTTCTGTTTCTTAATATTATAATTCAATCTTCATTAAAATGCAGAAAATAAAAATTATTATTGCTTTTGTGTCTGCTTTTACCTTCCCCATTATATGATAGAAATTCTGTGAAAAGGACTAACTCTCCCAGGTCTCCTGTTTTCTGCTAACCTTTCTTGTTATGAAAGGCATAAGACAAGAACAGTCATTGATTGGGGAATTGAAGTTTTCCCATAAAAGATGAGTATGTCGACAGAAATACCATCAGTTTCCTGGCATGCAGGTCAAATATTCCTTAATCTCACTCTGTCAAGGGATTTCCTGGCCACCCTCAGACAAGGACAGCCAATATTACCTGCACTAGGAGCAAAACCTGTTGAAAACGCAAAGGAAAGGGACAGAGAGAACCAAAGAGCCGCAGTGCCTCCCTCAGACACACAGAGACATCGAGCTGTATCTTAAACATCAAATGAGCTATGTTACCTATTTTACTGCCTGACATTTACCAGAGGGAAAAAGATACATAAGTAATGAGGCAAAAGGGCATAAAAGCCGGGTGTATATTTTCTCATTACATAAAGCAATGAGCCAAGCAAAAATTACACTTAGAATGCAAAGTTAAAAATGAATTAGATGAGTATCCTTCACATTTGTCACAGCATCTGCATAAATTCTATAATACTCCATGTACACATGTTGTTGATTTTTTTCCCTTATGCCCTAACAAATGTTACGCATTTGTGTTCACTGTATGAAGTGGTACATACTTTTATGTGAGCATGTAAATGCTGACATCTGTGTGTGTGTGTGTGTGTGTGTGTGTGTGTGTGTGTGTGTAGTATCTGTTATTTTCCTTAATTATAAGAGCTGTTATCATTCTCTACTACCTGCTATTTTCTGGGAACAGCATTAGTAGCACACATATTTTCTGTAAAAAATAAATAAAACATTTTAAATTTCTTAATCATTAATAAAATTCTGTGGCAGTCTTTCTCACCATTGTTTTAATAAAGTGAGTAAGTCATGGTTCATGAAGGATGTTCATTCAATGAAGCAGCTGGTTTCCTGAGCACACTCCACTGTTTTCTTTCTGTCCATCCCTCCCTTTCTTAGCCTATCATAGTGTTCAGCCACCTCTAAATTCTGAATCAATATATTGCCTATATTGCTTTCATGTGTGAATAAAACAACAGGTTGAAGCATAATTAACATAACAATGTAAAGATATGTAAATGACCCATCAGTTCAACCACTTGTTCTGAAATGATAAATGCACACACATACATGTTATATTTAGCCTTAAGAACACACAGCCTTATTCCTTACCACACAGACTGGATTAAACACTTTTCATTATACTTTTGCGATGAGATCAGTCACTTCATATAACAGGGTATATGCAACTTGAATTTCATCAGATTCGTATCCAACATCTATGAAGGATGCCCATGAATGGGTAGAAGTTTGAGTTCTAAATTTATACATCTCTGAACAGAGTCTCCACTTATGTTTTCCTTGTCCCAGGATAGTTTGAGAACGAAAACTGCAAGTTACAGTTGAAAAGCACCTAGAATATCTAGCATAGTTCCAAGAATTCAGACTTCCTTAATGCTGTCTCATATCAAAACAAAATAGATCAACTCGGCAGCACCTGTACAAGGTGCTTAAAATGCCATTGCCACCTGCAATTACATGGAGAATTCAATTACTATAGCTAAGGAATCAGATTGCTACATACAATTTGTATATGCTGGCCATGTTGTCCATAAGAGTTATAACAGGAAAGACACACAGATCTGTGGCTATATTCATCTGGTATCATGGTCTGAAAAACAATTAGGATATATCAAGTAATGGAGATGAATAAGAATAAATGTGTTTTACTGAATTAATATCATTAAATTAAGAAAAATTATTGACAAGTGAAGATAAATTTGTATGATATATTAAAATAAGTGGTGAAAACATATAATCACAGAATAATGGAGTTATATTAATGTGTTTCATGTATAGTGTATGTATACTTAGCTTGAACTATTCAATGAAATGTTAGGAATTACCACTTGCATTGAGCAGTTTCTCAAAATGGAGGGGTTGTTCAGTCCTATGTGAATGCTGGATTCAGATACACAGAGTCAAGCAAACCCCTTGTGACAATCATCATAGCAGTTACATGAGTTACACTAAATTATGATCTCTTCTCCTATAGATGGAGGAGTGATAAATGCAGAGCTCTCTGCCAGCCTATTATACGGTTTGTAGCAGTGAAAGGAATGGAAAATGACATGAATAAATAACATAATCTGATCAGTAAGTGGCACACAAAGACTTCTGGGACTCTGCTTTGTGTGATAATCTGTGGTCTCCTGGGAGTCCCCTCAGAGAGAGTGACAGTTGCCACTGATAAACTCAACTGTGTGAAGGACAAGAAGCATTCATTTTTATATGCTTTCATTTACACTGCTTGCTATCTGATGCAAATGAACATCCTATTAAGTTATGTGATGCAAACTACTCACCATGTGAGATAGAAAACAATACACATGTTTTTAATTGAATGCCTTCTTTGTAAATTTTTTTGCAAGTATAAATTTCTTCAAAAATATATGCAAAACCCATAAGGTAACACTATATATGTATGTTGTACATTCTCACTGCCAAATTTTAATATTTACAACTTATGAGAATATGCACAGTAGTATATTTTGTTGCAAGATAATTTCCTGGTCTAGAGACAAGCAATTAGAACTTTTCAAAATTGAAGTGAGTATTAAATATTAACTAATACACAATATTCTCCTGTCCAACTTAAATGATAATTGGCTTATTATAAATTCTGCTGTTTGAAGGCCCACAGATTAGGAGAAGATCTTTACTGGCCATTCAACGGACAAAGGCCTCATATCTAAATTATATGCAGAACTAAAAAAATTAAGTTCCTCCAAGCCAAAATCTCAAAGAACCAACAGCCCCAATAAGTGGGCTAAAGACAAAAAGAGACTTCTCTGAAGAGGAAATGAGAATGGCCAAGAGACACATGAAAAAAAGTGCTCTACATCACTGGCCATAAAAGGAAGGCAAATCAAAACAACATTGAGATTCCACTTCACCCAAGTAAGAATTTCCATTATCAGGAAAACTAACAATAACAAATGCTGGAGGGGATGTGGCCAAAAGGGAACCCTACTTCATTGTTAGTGGGAATGTAAACTTGTTCAGCCACTCTGGAAAGTGGTATGGAGATTCCTCAGAAGGCTAAACATAGAGCTCCCCTATGACTCAGCAGCCCCACTCTTGGGGCCACCAGAACAATGTTCATCATAGCACAATTTGTCATTGCTAAAATTTGGAATCAACACAGATGCCCCTCAGTAGATGAATGGATCAGGAAAATGTGGTACATATACACAATGGAATTTTATGTCTCTTATCAGAAAGAATGTCATTGCCCCATTGTAAGGAAATGGAAGGACTTGGAAAAAATTATACTAAATGAAGTGAGCCAGACCCAAAGAAATATGGTCTCTATGGTTTCCCTCATGGGGAATAATTAGTACAGGTTCAGGCTAGTCATAGTAGAGGATCACAAGAGCCCAATAGCTATTCCCTTATGAACACACAGATGATGCTAAGTGAAATGAACTCCATGTTATGGAAACAAGTGTTATATCACTGCTGTAATTACATTCAACATGCCATGTGAAACTGTAGCTTTTTTGTTGTTTATGATCTTCTTGTATCCACTTCCTGTGGTTGTCCCTGTGCTATCACAGTATCTCATCTGAGTATCTTGGATACTGTATATACTGGTATTAGAACTAGGGAAGGGAAAGGGAACATCAAAATCAAGAGACAAAGAATAAAAAGACAAACGACTCCAAAAGCAATGCTTACAAAACCATTTGCTGTAAACCAACTGAACAACTCATATTGAGAGAGGGAAAAAGGAAGGGGGGAGGGGGAGAAATGAGGCAGGAGGTAACAAATTGTACAATAAATGTACCCTCTGACTTACATATGAAACTATAACCCCTATGTACATCACTTTGACAATAAATAAGTAATTAATAAAAAATAAATTCTGCTGTTTATTTTTATTATTAAAACAGCTTCATTGATATCTAATCAATAATCAAAACAAACACCTACTAAATTTATATGATTGGATTAATTTAGACATAGGCATATACTTGTGAAATAATCACTACAGCCAAAATTCTAGATATAGCATTACAACTTCAGGTGTCTTTTCTTATTTGATTCTATATAGTGTTAAGCCCAGTGAATCTCTTCATACTCACTCCTATGGTTTTCTAATGATAAGGTGTACCTTAACTCTCTCTGACCTCAACTGCTACATTCTAGTCTTCATTGCTTGCACCTCTAGTCTTAGCCCTCTTCACTCTCAGAAATGTCATTGGGCAAAATCATAAGGCTCTATGCCTTTGTGTCCACTGCTAGCTTTTGAATATTTATTTCTATATGTGTGTGTCTTGTCATCAATATTTATCCCAGACTAAAATCTACCCCCTATCCTCTGCTTCCTCCTTCCTTAGACCCAATCTAAGTTTCAACATTGTGCATTATTCTGTGTGTGTGTGTGTGTGTGTGTGTGTGCGTGTGCATTATTCTTTTTCTTCCTCAAACTGCCACTTTCCACCTCCAGGCCCACAACATTTCTGTGAGTCTTTGCTGTGGTGATATCTAAAAACCTCTCTCCCTGTCACCAGTTTTTCTTCTATTTAGTCTCCAGTAGACTAAAAACCTGATCACATCACTTAACTCTCCAAAACATGTTAATGATTATTCTTCACCACATAAGATAAAAGCCAGACTTGAAAAAACAGCTGATTGGGCCTATCTCTACCTGTTTGCTTCTTTGCTTTCTCATTCCCTAATCTCCTCTCTCTCAAAGATAGCCTATGACATTTGCACAACTGCAGGCATGCCCCTTTTCAGGTGTTGAAAATATTTTTTCTTTATCAGCACAATAAAACCATATCTATCCTTCAAGGTTCCTAACAGATGTTATATTTATTATGAAAATTTCTTTGGTGTGTTTTTCCCTGAGCTTCTAGAAGTTTCTCCATAGACACCTAGAAGAGTCCAGTTCTTAACCAAGTCTTCATTTTCCTAATGTAGATTATATTTATTTAATACAGGAACAAGTGTTATGTGTTTCAAACATTTTGTGGATTGCTAGCTTATTATTAGACAGTTGTCTTTTTCTACCACTTGGGATAATTAGGTTACTTATTTTTTAATGAATTTTCTCAAAAGCACAAAACACCACATTTTTGGTTTTATATTCTTTTTCACTTTTTGACTATCTTTGTCCATCAATATTTACTGACAAATAACTTTTATAGAATGACTTAATACTTAAAGATTTATTGATCTACACAAGGCTTATGTGATAATAAGTAAGAAACATCTATGATAACAAGAAAGATTGCTGATGCAGCAAAATGTAATAACATGATTTAGTATGAGATTGGAATGATGTGAATATTCAACTAGAGCTAGAAGTGTTTAGAAGATGGACTTATATACTTAAAGGACATGACTGATGTTTTAGTAGAACAGTAGAACAGTAACACTGATGTTGATCCTTTATATATTGACAGCATCTCCTCAGATGGATTGTGATAGAAGGATTTAAAAGGCAAAACGATAATGTGGGGCAAGAAGGCAAAGAGGGTGACAAAGACATTTAGTGAACTCACACTAATATTCTTTGGGTTTTATCAACTAAGTGGATCAGTGGGTTTGAAGGTGAGTAGATAAGAGGACTGAATGATTGAGTCTCCAAAACTTTACAACTTTACATATACACAAACAGGCGACACAATACATTTATCTTTTAAGACAATTAATAAGTATGTGACTTGTAGTTTTCAGAAACTCTTAAAATCAGAGGCAAATTACCTCATTAGTGGGGCTGGGGATATGGCCTAATGGCAAGAGTGCTTGCCTCATATACATGAGGCCCTGGGTTCAATTCCCCAGCACCACATATACAGAAAATGGCCAGAAGTGGCGCTGTGGCTCAAGTGGCAGAGTGCTAGCCTTGAGCAAAAAGAAGCCAGGGACAGTGCTCAGGCCCTGAGTCCAAGGCCCAGGACTGGCAAAAAAAAAATAAAAAAAAAATTACCTCATTAGTGTAGGATAGAAAGTTAAAATTATCCATGCCAAGATACTTACTAAGCATGAAAATAAAGCAGTTAAATTTATCCAACATAGACATGGCAACTTGTTTTCAAAAGTGATTATTTACAAACTTAGCACTAGTAGTTCATGCCTATAATTCAGGCTACTTGGAAGGCTGACCAAAATCCTAAAAGATCACAACTCAATTGTTCATGCATGTTGGTGCTTTATTGTGGATTTCCATACCCTCATTCCTTTGTAAATTAGTCACCTTGTAGCAACAAATAATGAACTTGGAAAGACAGTACAGAAGGAGCACAGGAAAATCAAACCATATCTTATATTTATAATATTATATCAAAAAGAGAAATATTATATCAAAAATAGAAAACAAGGAAGTGGGATTTCAGTGCTTCACAAAAAATATGTAAACACATTTACATGTGACTGAGAAATGTACATCCATGCACACCTGTGGTTTTGGCTGCTGACTATGATCTACTCAGTTCCAATGTTTTCTAAACTCTGGGAAGAAATGGTTGTACTTATGTACAAAATACATCCATTTTTGTATAAGACATATACATTATTTCTTTTTTTACTTTTTTTTTTTTTTGGCCAGTCCTGGGCCTTGGGGCCTTGGACTCAGGGCCTGAGCACTGTCCCTGGCTTCTTCCAGCTCAAGGCTAGCACTCTGCCACTTGAGCCACAGTGCCGCTTCTGGCCGTTTTCTGCATATGTGGTGCTGGGGAATCGAACCTAGGGCCTCGTGTATCCGAGGCAGGCACTCTTGCCACTAAGCTATATCTCCAGCCCCATTATTTCTTTTTTTAATCCATAGGAATAAACTATATGTATAGTTAACTCAAAATATTTTAAATGATCACACAGACAAAAGTTTGTTTTTCTTTTTTCTATTTGTTTGTGGGACATAAACTCTAGACCTTGGATCTGTCTCTGATCTCTTCAGCTCAAGGCCAGAACTCTAACACTTGAGCCATAGCACCACTTCCGATTTTCTGGTGTATAATTGGAGATTATCCCTGATGTCACTGTAACTGATTTTGCTACCCTCGGTATTATATATACGTTTATTGGAAATAGAGAAGGGAAGGGGAACATAAAAATGGAAAGACAAAGGATAAAAGATGAACCAATGCAAAAGAAAGACTTACAAAACTATATGCTGTAAACCAACTGAACAACTCATGGGGGGATGGAGAGGGGGGAAAGTAGGAGAATAATGAGGGAGGAGGTAACAATTTGGATAAGAAATGTACTCACTGCCTTATTATGAAACAGTAACCCCTCTGCACATCATTTTGACAATAGAGAAATTTAAAAAAATATTAATTAACAAAAAAAGAATGTCACAGACTTTCCTGCCCTGGCAGGCTGTGGACTATGCACCCCCAATCCTTATATCTCAAGTCTCCTGAGTAGCTAGGTTTATAGGTGATAGCCACTGGTGCCTGGTGTGTGTTTATTCAACTATTATACTTTTCTTGAATATCTTAATCTGACTTTAAAAAGTTCTTGATGCCATCCAGGTGCAGATGCCTTATTCCTATAAGCCTTACCTACTCAGGTAATGGAGATATAAGTAGCTTCAAAGTGGCTTCATACTTTCAAGTTAGCCTAAGCAGGAAAATCTATGAAATGCTTACTTCCAACTTAGAACTGCAAAACCCAGAAGTGGAATTGTGGTTAAGTGATAGAGCACTGGACTTGACAATAAAAGCTCAGGGATAACACCCAGGCTCTGCTTCCACATGAGAACACCAGTTGATCAACTGTGACATTATAATGATATTTATGACACTTATGGACCCAGGCCATATTCAGTAGACACACACACATACACACACATGCAAATATACATTTAAACACTGATAGTAGTAACAGATATGTGTATGTGTTTTATGTATAACATATTTGTGTGTGCTACTATATTATCTCATGTCAACTCCTTAATATGGTTGAGGTATTTCACATACTCAGTAATGATCATCAACTCAGGACAGAAACTGAGTGTTATCCCTATACTTGTCCTAACCTAGAGTAAGTAAAACTTTTTTCATGAATTGTGCATATATGAAAAAATAACATCTGAGTGAATTATGAAAAAATATACTAATAAATTTTATATGTTTAATTTCGTTATCTTGCTTTTATTCATCTTTAAACTACACTGAGAATGATTCCACATTATTCTCAGCTCTCAGTCATCTCATGTTGTTATAAAATTCCCAGAATTTGCTATAAATTTGTACCAGGTGATAGTCCCTTGAGACTCCATCTCATAGGTCAAAGAAATCACATAATTTCCATGAATAAGAACTAGCCTTTGGGGCTGGGATGTAACTCATTGGTAAAGCACTTTCCTATCAAGTGCATCACCCTGAGTACTATCCCTAGTACAAAAGAAAGAAAGAAAGAAAGAAAGAAAGAAAGAAAGAAAGAAAGAGAGAGAGAGAGAGAGAGAGAGAGAAAGAGAAAAAAGAGAAAAGACAAAGAACTAACCTTTCTTTTGTTGCACATACTTAGACCCATTCTCTATTTTTTTGTTTCATGGTTTGTTTTCATTTTAAAGATGTTATATGAATTGACATGGTTAAGCTACTGCCAGCCTATTGAGAATTTTAACAATCAAAGCACCTAGATAGAGAGAAGAGAGAAATAAGCATCTTTAAGAGCTTAGCAAAGGAGCCACCATTGAGGAACAGAGCCTCCCTCACTCTTGATCAAAAACTGGAGCCTGGTGAAGCATGTGTTTGTAGCCATGATATTAAAGAAGCAGTTGCTGGGGCAATGTGAAAAATTCTGATTGCTCGTTGCAGTTGTCTTCCTTCCCTATAAATCAGAAAGTAGCCTCCTGAGAGCCTTGCAAGCCTGAATAATAACCTGTCTGTGGTACCTTCCCATCTAGGTGGTTATTAACTTCTTCAATTCACTTTACTTCTTTCTAAATATTGTGCAAAGGGCTGCTATTTAATATTCACCTTCTCTTTAATGTGCTAAAGTAAATGAGTATTTCTTTTCATTATTATAGAACGTTTTAGCAGAATGGCCTCTTGTTCTGGCAGGAATCGTAACTATAGCAGTCCAGGTAGTGAAGATCAAATGTTGGTATTGAGACATGAGTACTTCTGGCATACCACCAGTTTATGACGATATTCTTTTCCAGAGTGGAGGTTGGAATCTCTGGGATTTGTTTTATGAGAGAAGCATGCAATGCCTGTTGTGTTTACCTGGACTCAATGCCTATTGTGACAGAGAAATTATGTGGGTTCTAGAAACACTGGCCGTAATTTTCTGGGAATTGTAGTCTTAGGAACTGAGTTGGACTTGCTTTCAATTTGCTAAGTTTCAGAAAAACCATAATATTTCCTAATTTCCCTCTCACCTTTATTATCAATCTTTTCTGAAAGCGCTGGAGATTCACATCTAAACCAATTAGAAGCCTGTGAGATTCTGTATTACCTGATGGTGTGAGAAATAATCTGTGTTGTGTAATTGCTAATATTTTTTATAAAGAATAGAGTATAAATTCTAGAATGCATAAGCATAAATATGAATTAAAGAACAGGAAAAATATTTTGCATGCATAAATATCTGCTATATTGAATTTCTACTACCTCATAATGGCTATTGTCCCTACTCATGTCTGATCCTGTTCCTCAGTCTTTGTCCTGGCACCCTCTTCCCTTACTTCAAGATCAGCTAACAATAGTAATTTGACCAGCAAATTGCATGGATGGATCATCATTAAATACTCCTTAGCATATTCTACATGTTTCAAAATACACACACACACACACACACACACACACATACACTATATATATATTGGTTTTCTAAGGTTAGTATTCCAAAAGTACCTGAGTGTTGGTAACAACACAGAAGAAATGGATTCTCCCACATCTGGATCCAGAATTTCAATGGAAACTTTAAGATACATTTCACCTCTTCTCTTTCATACGTCGTATTTTACATTTCTGTCCCAAAACTCTGCTTCCACCCTCATAACCTAGGAGATAATTCTCTTGTTTAGTATTTCAATTCAATTTCATCTTTTTGTCCAAAATAAGGAAATACTCTGTTTTTGTTCTATAGGACTATCTTCACAAATTGAGGGATTAGGATAAAACATGTTTTTGAGAAAATATTAGTAAACCTACTACACCCTTAATATCTCTATTTTAAAGATAAAGTAAATACATTTTAAGAATGTTAATGATCATAGGTTTGTATGAATAAGAAAAGGTTGTGATTGGAATCTGAAGCATCACCTTTACTCACAAAGCTCACATTTTTTGTTAGATGTAATTTTTCTCCTTCCATGTCTGATATAGACACTTATTTTAGTGCTCTCTTCCCTTTCCTAGTCTAGCTCTTATATATGCAAAATTAATGCCTTCTTTTTTTAAAAAATAATTACTCATTTATTGTCAAAGTCATGTACAGAGGGGTTACAGTTTCATGCGTGAAGCAGTGGGTACATTTCTTGTACAATTTTTTACCTCCTCTCTCATCTTCCCCTTCCCCCTTTCCTTTCCCCCCCATGAGTTGCTAATCTGAAGAAAAATTAATACTTTTGGTCCTCTGTGAAAATTATGCATTACTAAATATGTGATCTTCTCTCTTTGGTTTGTTTGGTCTTTTTTTTTTTTTTTTTTTTTTTTTTTGCCAATCCTGGGGCTTGAACTCAGGACCTGAGCACTGTCCCTGGCTTCTTTTTGCTCAAGGCTAGCACTCTGCCACTTGAACCACAGTGCCACTTCTGGCTTTTTCTATATATGTGGGGCTGAGGACTCGAACCGAGGGATTCATGTATAAGAGATGAGCACTTTAAAACTATGCCATATTCCCAGCCTCGTGACCTTCTCTTAGTCACGTAATTATTTGGTGCTCTCTTAAGTTCAGTTTTCATTGATTGCATAATTGCTGATCTTTCCAGCTTGACAAGCAGGGAGTTTAGTTAGCATAGTGCCTCTAATGAAAAAAGTACTGTATGTAAAAATCACATATATTAAGCTTTTAATTATATTGTTGTCACTAAAAGTTTGCTAGGTCTTATTATAATTTATATTTAGTGTACAAATATGCAAAGAAATAAGAATATATGCATATATATATACATACATATACATGTATATATACCTACATATGGTCATAGTAGGGATGAGTTTTAGAACTAGTATATTTTGATAACTATGGTTCAACTGAAGTTATATATTCCTTGATCTGGAAACAGCATGTAAATTTGCTACACATATGCACATCTAATCAGAATGAAGGACTGGGTAACAGGGCCTATTTGAGCATATCCACAATCAATGCCCCACTACTTCTTGAAGAAATATTCAAGTAATTTTAAAAGGTCAAGAGATTATATACTCAATTTTCCTAATGAAAACTTAATTATTTATAGATAGGCTACAAGAGCATGCTTATACATTATGATTTAAATGAAAGTACGGCTAGACATTTCAGAGTATTCAGAAATGGGCTTTAAGAAACAATCCAGATGGCAATATAGGAACACTTTACTAGATATTTATATTTATATTATATTACTAGGGATTTATATTAGCAAAGCACATTAAAACTTTAAAAACTTTTATCTACGAGACCTTTTCCACAGCACCATTATTCAAAATCTGCATGGATAATAAACATATTTAACACTTTTATTACCAGGGCAACAAACTCACAAAAGAAAATGCTAAATTATTTATCCAGGTGTTTGATCTGTTCCAGGAAGAATGAGGAAACCTTAAACAGTATTTCTACTCCTTTTAAGATTCAACTATAATGAAACAGTAACTCCTCTGTACATCACTTTGACAGTAAATAAGTAATTACTTTAAAAAAAAGACTCAAATATAAAGTGTAGGATGCACTTTGGGTATATAAGTTCATGGTCTTGAGAAATGAAAGGCTATGTGGGTGTGAAGGAATGGTCACAAACTGCAAAAAATACACAAAACCATTGACTTTAAGTTTTTGCTTTTAAAGGAAGGCAGTTGAAAAAAATGAGAGCAAGTTCTTTATGAATACACTGCTTTGTAATGGTAAATCCTTAAAATTGAAGGTACAGGACTTCTGGGAAGACAGCAGAGGAGCAGCAGAGCCCTAGCTGAACTCCCTCCAACATTGCAGCTTTCCCGCTCCAGGGAAACTTTTACTCCTAGAAAGACAGCCCAAGTAAGTTATAACAGTACAGGGATTCTGGCCAGAAAGGAAAAATTGATTTTGCTGGCCTGAAAACACAGATTTGAGCTCCGGGTGGCAACCCGCTGCCACGTCAGTGCTGGCACCAGCACAGCGCCCTGCACTCTGTGCACCTAAAGCACACAGCGGTGACCAGGGAGAAGTCCTCCAGATGGCGGCAGACACACACGGATCGCAGGCTGAGCACGGACAGGCCGAAATTGCAGAGAAGTGTGAGTAGCCCACGAAAGACATACTCACTCATGCCCACAGAGCAGCTCCTTGAAGGTAGCCCTTCCCCCACCACCAGAGCAAAGCGCCATCTTTGACACTGGCATAGGGTCAGACCAGACTGGAACTAAAGCGGGCCTGGGGAAAGCGAGGACAAAGGAGCCATCTTTGAAAAGGGCAAGAGGGAACGACCAGTGAGAGCCAGCTCCGCCCAGGAGAACGACCCCTGCCCAGGTGGGAGGTGCATCCTGGGTTGCAGCTCACACGTTCCTGTGAACTCAGCCTGAGGTGCCCCACCCTCCCCGCTGGAATTTCTAAATTAAAACTGAAAGTGGTGAGCACCTACAGGCGGTACAGAACAACCAGATAGGAGGACAAACAGTTCTCGAGACAGACAAACCATCCCACCACAGAGGAAGCCCAATTTCCAGCTTGAAACGGAGCTGAATTCCATACCCACCTCCACCCATGAGGCCGCCCAGCACAGGAGGAAGGAACCTCTCCCAGGCAAGAGACTGTCAGCTGGGTAAACCAGGCCAGAGGTGCCACGCCCTGCTGAGTCCACAGCCTATTCAGAGCCAGGCATTAAAGACAGCGGCCCCACAGAAGACTGGAGGAGCCAAGGTTGCCAAGACAGTTCATGTCCCCATCTACAGTAGACGCCCATGGCCTACCTGCAAGCTGTGGGAACCACAGAGCCCCAGGATTTCACTAAAAGGGGAGGGGGTCAGAGCAGATCCACCCCCTGCAAACTGACAGCAAGTCAAACCAGCTAAGCAGCAAAATAGACTGTAGACCATCACAAGGAAACCAGGGACTGGAGAAAGCTCACCCAACCAAGGAAGACTCCATTTTTTTTCAAAACATTTTGTTAAGCATTTTTTGTTTTTTTTGTTTTTCATTTCTGAAACGTCATTGGTTTTTTGTTTTACATTTTTACCTATTTATTTTATCAAGTTTTTTTTTTTTTTGGTTGTTCATTTTTCCTTTTTTTAAAATAACTTTTCTCTGTTTTGTGCATTTGTCTTCCACTATTTTTTCTTTATCTTTCTCTTCACATTCTCTTTTTTAAAAACTTTACTTTCCTATGAATAACACCTCCACTCTTTTCTGCTAACACTCCATTGTCTATCATTTTAACCTTGTTCTTTCTACTGATTCTGCTCTTCTCCACATTTCCACATCATTGAAACTAAACCAAATCATCACCCCTCCCCCATACATTTTTCTCTATCTCCTTACTACCTCTAACTTACCCTCCCGACTTACTTCCAGGAACTCCAGATTACATTGACCCCTGGTTATTGGATAGAGGATATCCCTGCTCAATCAGACTGAATCAAAGGGGTTCAAAGACAAAGACAGCCAGTCCAAAAAGAACTTAATATAAGAACAAAAATTGCTCATACGGTTGTAACAGTAAATAAGTGACTACTGAATACAGGGCTCAGGATTGGTTGTTATATCAAAATTGTATTCTTTAGGAACACCAAATATAATTTTATACATAGGTGTACAAGGTATCTGTATATAATTGTGAAGCTTTAAGATTTACACCACATTGCTTGGAGGTCTGCTTTGGGTCTTAAACAGTGCTCACAAGTGCTTGTAGATTGGCATTCCCAATCCAAATGGGCAGAAGAAACACAAGAAAGATGGCAAACAATGGAGTCTCATCTCCCATTCAAAATAAGCAGGAAGCAGAGCAGTCAATCAAAGACATAGAAAAGAACCCTCAAAATGCTCTACAAAGTCTACTGATAAAAATAATAAATCAAATGTTTGAATCTCTTCAGTCAACTATTCTAGAGTGTGAAGAGACAAAGCAAAAATTAATGGAGAAGTTCATGGCCTCCACAAATAGAAAGATAATTGAACTTCAAGACTCAAATGAAAAGATAGCTACCCAGCTAAAAGATTTGAGAGACAGAACTCAAAACCAAATTAATGAAGTTAATGAAGTAAAGAAGTCCATGCAGGACCTAAGAGATAAGTATAGCAAGGAATAGGAAATCATCAGGAAAGTCCAGTGAGAAGGAAAAGAGATTCGAAATCAAGTAGCTAGCCTACAGTCCTGAATAGCTGACGCAGAGGAGCGAATCTCAGGAGCTGAACATTCCCTAGAATCTATAGAAAAGAACAAAAAGCAATACAAAACCAATCCAATAGACAAAAGAGATCATTCCACAGCTCCAAGACACATTCAGGAAGCAAAATTTAAAGACAACAGGTATTGAGGAAAATCTGGAGAAAGAAGTTATTGGAATACGCGACCTATTTAACAGAATATTACCTGAGAAATTCCCAAATATCCAGAAGGATAGGCCTATACAGATACCAGAAACATTTAGAACCCCAAACCGACCAGACCAGAATAGGACATCCCACCGATACATTGTGATCAAAACAGGATCACTAGAGTACAAGAAAATAAACTTAAAGCTGTTAGGGAGAAGAAAACAATCACATATAAAGGAAAAGCAATCAGAATTACCCTGTATTTCTCAGCAGAGACCATGAAAGCAAGGAGAGCCTGGAATGAGTTATACCAAACCCTAAACAAAAATAACTACCAACCAAGAATACTGTACCCAGCTAAACTCTGATTCATAGCCAAAGGTCAAATAAAAGTCTTCCATAGTGAGGACAAACTGAAACAATATATATCCGCCAAACCAGCTTTACAGCAAACCCTCAAAAATGTACTATACAGGTTAATAATCAAGATCCCAATACAGACAGAGAAATGAACCCTAAATAGAAAACCAGAGTATTAGATCAAGAAATAGGAAGACACAGCTGTTAGCAAGATAGATATAATGAAAGGAACAAACAATCATCTATCAATCCTGTCAACATTAATGGACTTAATTCTCCAATCAAACGATATAGGCTCATAAGTTGGATTAAAAATCAAGATTTAAATTTCTGCTGCCTCCAAGAGACACATCTATCCAGCAAAAGTAAACATCTCCTAAAAGTGAAAGGCTGGAATCAAATCTATCAAACAAATGGCCCCCATAATCAGGCTGGTGTTGCAATTCTAGTATCAGATAAAAGTGACTTCAAATTAAAAACGGTAAGAAGAGACAAAGAAGGTTACTACATTCTAATAAAGGGATCTCTCCTTCAGGAGAATATAACCATCCTAAATATCTATACACCAAATACAGGTGCACCCAATTTCATCAAACAAAGCCTACTGACTCTAAAAACACTAGTAGACCCAAACACATTGATAGTTGGGGACTTTAACACTCTACTATCACCTCTGGACAGATCAACATGGCAAAAACTGAACAAAGAAACCACAGAACTAAACAATTGCATAGACCAACTAGACTTAATTGACATCTAGAGAATATTCCATCCAGCAACAACTGAATACACATTCTTTTCAGCAGCACATGGAACATTCTCCAAAATAGATCACATCTTAGGGCACAAAGAAAATCTGTGCAAATTCAAAAGTATAAAAACTATTCCCTGCATTCTCTCAGACCACAATGGAATAAAATTAGAGCTCAACTCAAACAACCACCACAGAAAATCCTACAGTACATGGAGACTAAAAAGCACAGTGCTGAACCATCAGTGGGTCATTGAAGAAATTAGAACAGAAATTCAAATGTTTATGGAATTCAACCAAGATGAGTACACAAAGTACCAGCTCCTTTGCGACACAGCAAAGGCAGTACTCAGAGGGAAATGTATATCTCTGAGTGCCTACATCAACAAACTGGAGAAACAGCAACTCAACAACTTAAGGAAGCACCTTAATCTCCTCGAAAGAGAACAACAAGCCAAACTCCAAGTCAATAGATGGAAGCAAATAATTAAAATCAAATCAGAATTAAATCAATTAGAGACAAAAAAAAAACCATCGAAAGAATCAACAGAACAAAGAGTTGGTTCTTTGAAAAAATCAACAAGAACACAGACCCCTAGAAAACCTGACCAAAAAACCAAAGCAGCAAACCCACATAAACAAGATAAGAGATGAAACAGGTAACATCATCACAGAAACAACCCAAATTCAGAACACAATAAGGGACTATTTTGCAAACCTTTATGCCAACAAATTCGAGAACCTGGAAGAAATGGATGATTTCCTAAAAAATTTGATATCACCAAACTCAACCATGAAGATTTAAACCTTCCAAAGAGACCCATATCCAGCATTGAAATAGAAACGGCAATAAGTGATCTTCCACCCAAGAAAAGCCCAGGTCCAGATGGATTAACAGCAGAATTCTACAAGGCCTTCAAAACAGAACTCACACCAATATTTCTCAAACTCTTCAATGAAATTGAAAGAGAACGTTCACTACCACACAAATTTTCTGAAGCCAGTATAACCATCATCCCCAAACCAGGCAAGGACTCATCATGGAAAGAGAACTATAGACCAATTTCCCTGATGAACATAGGAGCAAGACAGGGATGTCCGCTCTCTCCCGTTCTCTTCAACATAGTATTAGAATTCGTAGCCACAGCAATTAGGCAAGAAGAAAATATAAAGGAGATCCAAATAGAAAAGATGAAGCTAAAGTTTCTCTCTTCGTAGATGACATGATCCTATACCTAAAGAACACCATTGACACTACTCCCAAGCTACTAGAGCTGATCCAAAACTTTGGCAATGTTGCAGGATATAAAATAAACCCTCAAAAATCAATGGCATTTCTATATGCTAATGACCCAAATGATGAAGCTGAAATCAGGAAAGCAACTCCTTTTGCAATAGCCTCAAAAAACATAAAATACCTAGGAATAACCTTAACGAAAGAAGTGAAAGACGTCTATGATGAGAACCTTAAAAATGTGATAAACGAAATTAAGGCAGAACTAAGGAAATAGAAAACCTTCCATGCTCCTGGATTGGGAGGATTAATATAATCAAAATGGCAATATTGCCAAAGGCTATCTATAAATTCAATGCAATACCCATTAATATCCCAACACCATTTTTAATTAAATAGAGAAAGCAATCCAGAAATTTATATGGAACAATAAAAGACCCAGAATAGCCAAAACAATCTTAAGCAGAAAGAACAGTGCTGGAGGAATTACAATACCCAGCTTCAAGCTGTATTATAAAGCTATAGTAATAAAAACAGCTTGGTATTGGCACCAGAACAGGCCTCAAGACCAATGGAACAGAATTGAAGAACCAGAATTGAATCCACAGAACTATGCCTACTTAATCTTTGATAAAGGAGCTAAAAAAAAATAGGATGGAAGAAAGACAGCGTCTTTAACAAATGGTGCTGGCAAAACTGGTTCAACACATGCACCAAACTAAAACTAGATCCTTATATATCACCCTGCACCAAAATCAATTCTAAATGGATCAAAGACCTCGAAATTAAAACAGATACCCTGAAAACACTAAAGGAAGGAGTAGGAGAAACACTTGGGCTCCTTGGCACAGGACAGAACTTCCTTAACAAAGACCCAGAAATGCGACAAATCAAAGAAAGGGTGGACAAATGGGATTGCATCAAACTGCAGAGCTTCTGCAGGGCAAAGGACATAGCTTGCAAGATAAACAGAAAGCCCACAGACTGGGAGAAGATCTTTACCGGCCATACAACAGACAAAGGCTTTATATCTAAAATACATGCAGAACTAAAAAAACTACATTCCTCCAATATAAAATCGCAAAGAACCAATAGCCCCATCAAATGTGGGCTAAAAACTTAAAAAGAGACTTCTCTGATGAGGAAATGAGAATGGCCAAGAGACGTATGAAAAAGTACTCTGCATCACTGGCCACAAAAGAAATGCAAATGAAAAAAAAACATTGAGATTCCATCTCACCCCAGTAAGAATGTCCTATATCAAGAAAACTAACAATGACAAATGTTGGAGGGGATGTGGCCAAAAGGGAACCCTACTTCATTGTTGGTGGGAATGTAAACTCGTTCAGGCACTCTGGCAAGAGGTACGGAGATTCATCAGAAGGCTAAGTATAGAGCACCCTTATGACCCAGCAACCCTACTTTTGGGCATCTACCCAAAAGACCACAAACAAAATCACACTAAAGCCACCAGCACAACAATGTTCATCGCTGCACAATTTGTCATAGCAAGAATTTGGAACCAACCCAGATGCCCCTCAGTAGACGAATGGATCAGGAAAATATGGTACATATACACAATGGAATTTTATGCTTCTATCAGAAAGAATGACATTGCCTATTTGTAAGGAAATGGAAGGACTTGGACAAATTTTTACTAAGTGAAGTGAGCCAGTCCCACAGAAACACCGACTCTATGTTCTTTCTCATAGGGAATCATTAGCCCAGGTTTAGGCAAGTCACAACAGGGCATCACAAGAGCCCAATATCTTTACCCTTATGAATACAAAAGATGATGCTAAGTGAAATGAACTCTATGTTATGAAAATGACTGTTATATCACTGTTGTAATTACTTTCAACATGCAATGTGAAACTGTAGCTTCTATTGTTGATGATCCTCTTGTATGCCCTTCCTGTGATCGTACCTGCACTATCTCTGTATCTTATCAGAGTACATTGGAAACTGTGTATACTGGTATTAGAACTAGGAAACTGTAAGGGCATACCAAAATCGAGAGACAGGGTAAAAAAGACAAACTATTACAAAAACAATACCTGCAAAACTGTTTAGTGTAAATCTACTGAACAACTCATGGTGGGAAAGGGAATAGGAGGTGTAAGAGGGGGGAATGAGGGAGGAGTTAACAAACAGTACAAGAAATGTATCCGATGCCTAAAGTATGAAACTGTAACCGCTCTGTATATCAGTTTGACAATTTAAAAAAAAAATTGAAGGGACATTCTTACCACCTACCAACTTAGTGGCTGGGCATTAATATGATTTTGAAACTAAAATTTCTCAATGATATCAAGTAAATGACATCAATGTGTACAATTGTACATGGCTGTGTGTGATCAAATGGCATGCAAATAGATCAATGATTAATACAAACTGGCATGTGTTGCTGGCATTCTCAAACATGTTTTGGTTAAGTCCTGAAATGCTCTCTAATATTTTACTTGTTAGTTTTCTTTCAGTCTTTGTTTTTTATATAAAAGCACAAAACATGAAAATCCACTAGCCATTAGAATTATTTAAATAAGTCCATGAAACAACAAAAGTGTCCTATTTACCATCTACACTGAGGATCCTTATCTGATAACAGAAGTGTTACATCCCTAACATATTTTCATTTTAAGTGTACATATACTTGGTATATTTATAGATCTCAATTTATATTTTCTGGATCTTTTTCTATTCCAAAGGATGATACACGGACCAACAGCTTCAGTATCTCTGGACAGTTATGATAAATGTTAAACCTAGCCACATTCCACCTAACTCCTAGTGACACCTAATTAAGAAACTGCTTTTCAATAACACATTCAGGATATTTGCATACACTTTACAAACCAAGAAAATCTAGTCTAAAAGTTGTAATCTAGAAAAGTTAGACCTGTTTGCTAAATAAATAAATCTTCTGTTAATTCTGGCATAGAGTCTTGAAAAATGGGTTGTATAGCATACTGAATTTTCATAACACAAATATTAAGTTATTTACTGGGTTCTTGCCTTGCTGCATGGACTAAGCACAACCTTACCAAAATAAGGGGAATGGATTACATGACTTCTTCGTTGTGGTCCGGTCCTGCATTCTCAGGATCACCTGTGGTAGTTTGAAACTCAGCATTGTTTGAAATGGCCATATTCACATAATGGCTTCCAATTTCATCCTTTCCTTGATGGAGTGAGGAAGGTTGAAAGTTCAGCTTTCATTTACACACACAATTTGAGCTGAACACTCCACAAGGCTATTGGTTTGAAGAAGAAATTTTTCCCAAGCATGGTAGATAAAACTGAATACTTTATGCAAATGAATTTAGACTCATTTGATAAAAAGAGTGCTTTTTTGTCCATTAGTTATAAACATAAAATAGGCCTGTTAGCATACTTTTGCTGTTCTCAATCTTTTAGGATAATTTGTGCACAACATTTCCAAATCTACCACAGAGAAATAATTTCAGGCAATTCTGAAACTTATTAGTTCAATACTAAGAACAACAATTATGCTCATTTTTTCCTATACCAACCAACCTGTAGTCTTATGGAATTCTTTTTAGCTCTAGGAAAATGGCAAGTGTTACTATTTAGGACTAAGTTAAAAATCTAACATTACATAGAGTTATATATTTCAGTCCCATTATAGTGCTTGAAGCTACATGAGCAAGTATCTTAAAGCAAATGAAATTAGTCCACACACATTTACCTCTTCACTGTAACTTAGAGATATATCTTCTTATGGGTTTGTTACAGCATTGAAAAATCAGGCTTACATTTTTAATGACACCATGTGTAGGCTATTTATCTAATAAACATAGACTAAAATAAGATGATCAATCAATATTTATGTAATTATAGCTTTGAGGAAACTTTTCCAAGCCATAAATAAGACAGTTGCATGTGGATGTTGGGCCTCATCAGTATTAGTCTAGGAGCCACCTGGAGAAACCGTGCTTCATCTCTGCAGGCATCGCCAGCCAATGCCAGTGGGCAGAATGCAACCTATCACTCCACAATTTTCTCCTCTTTAAATTTTCTTTTTTTTTTAAATTTGTTTTATTTTATTATTATTATTATTATTATTATTATTATTATTATTATTATTATTTTGCCAGCCCTAGAGCTTGGACTCAGGGCCTGAGCACTGTCCCTGGCTTCTTTTTGTTCAAGGCTAGCACTCTATGAGTTGAGCCACAGCGCCACTTTTGGCTATTTTCTGTATATGTGGTACTGGGGAATTGAACCCAGGGCTTCATGTATATGAGGCAAGCACTCTTGCCACTAGGCCATATCCCCAGCCCTCTTTAAATTTTCTTAATACACAGTTTCTTGGGCATTGAGGAAGTGATATGAAGAAGAGAGTTAGTTGGTGTAAAATGATAATAATAGAGTACATCAGCATTATCTCTTATGGAATGATTCTTCTTGCTCAGCAAAATGGTTTTGGGCAACAACCTGTAACTTTGGCCACTCTGAAGAGAGAACAGTTTTTGTTAAAAAAGGCAAAAAACAATCTGATACTGTGAGCCTTTCAAAGAATGCAAGTATGTATTGGATTTTATTCAAATGTGAAGATAAAATGAATTCTTTTCTTTTAAATAAAAAGTAGATTAGGAGGGCAATCCTGCCCATGTATGTATATAAGGTGCTCATACACACACACACACACACACACACACACACACACACACATCATAATACAAATACTGTATTTCTAAGATTTTTTCACATCTGAGCTTTCCTATGAAAACTGAATGAAAGTTGTATTAAAATGCAAAGTCATGCACCATAAAATGAGAGGAGTAAATATGTGCTAAGAATAAAGTTGTACATCCAATAGCAATTGACCTCTTCAACACATCATTTGGTTTAGTTATAAGGGTATGATGATTTTAAAATATAGTTTACATTTATATATAACAGAGTTCGTGTTTTAAATTGCTGTGTAAGAACAATGCCCTTTCCCTTAAAAAAATCACATCCTGGGTCCCACAGCATTTCTTGCCAATATTGCTTACTTCTATGTAACAAAAGACTCTCTGTAGCATTATTTCAGACACGACCACATAAGATCTCACAAGCCAGACCAGGTTTTGTTTGTGCACAAATGAGATCTCCAAGGAAAACCTAGATGCTCTACTCTCATAAGCTCAATAAATATCATTTGGAGGTGATTATAATAATGACCAAACAAATGTTAGCATGTTGGTAAAATTCAACAACATGGTACTTATTTTAGATGAAATTAAACCAGAAACCTCTATTGTAACAATCTTTGTGCCTGTTCTTATTTGTGTAATGTATAAAAGGTGCAGGCACCAGCTAGGTTTAAAAATAACAACAGAATCATTATTTTCATTTAATTTCCTAAAAACAATATAGGCGTACTTTTTCTTTAAGGCTTTTCTCTCCTTTGTGTTTGATATTTGTCTTTTTATTGCCCACAATATACAAGTGAATTGAGTCTAGGCTATACGTACATACAAATTGTTCTTATTATTAAATCATATGCCTGCATCAATTGATGAAGTATTATTTGAGAACAATATTTACATCAGGCCTTATAAAGACATTCACTTGTTTCATAAATTGTCTACATGTGGAGATGTGGAAATGTAATTCATCTAGATTTCTTTTACAGATGAGGGACTTCATAAAAGTACAATTTATAATAATAATAATAATAAATTATCTCTAGAGAGTAATAAGCACTAAAAGTTTAAATAACATCTGATGAGGTACTACTGGTGGCTCATGCCTATTAGCTACGCAAGAAACTGGGGTCTAATGATTCAGTTCAAAGCTCTTATCTCCAATTAACCAGTACCAAGTCATAGATGGAGGTGTGACACAAATAGTAGAGCATTAGACTTCAGTTAGAAAGCCAAGTGAGTTCACAAGGTCTTAATTCAAGTCTCAGTATGAGCTTTGGTGTGCACATCACAGCGTACACGCGGACACACACAAAAGAGGTAACATTAGTTTACTTTAGTTCCAACAGTGCCTGGTGACATAATAGTGAACGTTCTTAATTCTCATATGGAAAACAAAAAAGGATCCATAAAAGTGTGCAGGTATGGGGAAGAGACTAACACATTAAATTAGAAAAAGTGTGAAGCAAGACAAAACAGGTTTCTAAAATTTGGAAGAGACACTCTACTACCAGTTTGAACTTTATTATTAGGCAAGTGCTTTCAGAAAAACAAGTAAGGGATAAAAAAAATCCTTTTCAAAGATTGAGCTCATACTAGCTCCATAGGGAGGGAACAAAGACTTTACAGTTAGAATGGCAACTTAACATCTCAGCACTTAGCTAGCCCCCTACTGGGCCTAAAAGACCAAATCAAGTCCATTAAATACTTAAGTTTTAAAAGCTCTCTAAGTTTTATGCGTGGCTTTTCATGCTGACCTGACAAAGTTCAATAAATAGTAACAAGGGGTATTCAAATACACAAAGTACATAAATGCATTGTTATTTTTCACACTTTAAAGGGCCTAAATACCTCTCCAATAACTGCATTTACAGTCTGGCATATTGAAGCCAGTTTGTTTAGGGGAAAATGCTTATATTATTATATGAAAAGAAGGAGATATAAGAGGGCTATAAATCCCAAGAGAAAATAATATAGGGAAGGACAAAAGGAAGCCCCAGCAAATTATTAACAAATTACAGAGGGCCTTTCATTCTAAGATAAAAGCTCTAGCACAAAGAACATAATATTCATGTAAGGAGATCAATTTACACCTCATTTTAGTCTGTCCATTTCCATTTAACAAATGTTTCAATGTCAGCAGTACCTTAGCAGGCTAACACAGCATCCACAAAAAAAAAAAAAAAATTCAGAGTACATATACTAGTATAACATTACTATATTTCATTTAAAGTTGGTAAGATCACCTTTGGCAAATTAAAAAATTCTCTCCCTCCCTCTGTCTCTCTGTCTCTGACTCATCTCTCTTCTCTCTCTCTGTGTGTGTGTGTGTGTGTGTGTGTGTGTGTGTGTGTGTGTGTCTCCCTCTCTTGTTCTTTTCTAAACGCTGGAGGAAACATGAAATTGGCTTGGCTCAGACACAAAGAATTAGTTCCCAGGTACTGAGAATTTCAATATCTCAGAGCCTGAGCAGTATGCCAGGACTTAGGACCTACGAACAATCTTCAGGGGCTACTAAGAACCCTTGTTTAGTGAAACTCATCCTGAGTCCCTTATCACCATCTAATGTGCTCCAGGAACATCAGCTTCTAGTCTTCCCATTGTCAAAGTTTCTGGTAACCTGATGTGGGAAACTATATGCCATGGCCCTTGTGCCCAAAGGAGAATTAAACAGGTAAGTCATCACTTAGAAGCTTGCTCCAAATATTCAGCTTAGCAGAGCATCACAAGAGCCCAATAGCTATACCCTTATGAACACATAAGATGATGCTAAGTGAAATGAACTCCATGTTATGGAAACAATTGTTCTATCACAGTTGTAACTACTTTCAATGTCCCATCTGTATCTGTAGCTTCTATTATTGATGATGTTCTTGTATCACCTTCCAGTGGTTGTACCTACACTATGTCTGTAATCTTATCTGAGTATTTTGGAAACCGTGTATACTGGTACTAGAAGTAGGAAATTGAGAGGGAATACCAAAATTGAGAGACACAGGGTAAAAAAAGACAACTACAAAAGCAATACTTGCAAAACTGTTTGGTGAAAGTGAACTGAACACCTCAGGGAGGGAAAGGGAAAGGGGGAGGAGGAAGGGGGGTATGAGGGACAGGGTAACAAACAGTACAAGAAATGTATCCAATGCCTAACGTATGAAACTGTAACCTCTCTGTATATCAGTTTGATAATAAAAATTTGGAAAAAAAAAGAAAAACTCTAGTAAAATAAATAAAAGTGGAAACCACAAGATAAAAAAAACAAAAAACAAATATTCAGCTTAGGACTTACAATATGATATAATAATTCAGCAACGTGATAATTGAATAACCATCTTTCTCAGTATCACTACTCATTAATCTTACTCATTGCTCCTGTATATTCATAACCATTCAGCCTTACAGAGTGCATAAAAATATTACAGTGTGTATAAGAATATTAAAGTATGTATAAGAATAAGAATGTACTCATAAAAAGATCATCAAATTGTATGTGTGTATTGTAGGCCATGGAAACATTGCATATTTGATATTTTTAGTCTCTAAAATGTCTTTAATTAAATTGTGCAGTTAAATGTACTATGGTCTAGTCAAAGTGGATTTTGAGCTTTAAAATAGCACTTAGAAGAGAAAAGTAATAGAAATGGTAATTAATAGAATGTCTCACTCAAAATATCTTTTTTGTTTTTTAACCTACCCATGAGCTAGGTAGGACCTGGGTGACCAAAAAATGTCTGTCCTTGCAACCTGATTGGAGCATATGCAGAAAGGAAGTCTATTAATTATTTTGCTTCTAATTCAAAAGGACAGCTAAAGCTACTGCCAGGCACTAAAATATGGTGACTGTATCACACAGACATGTACATTTCCATTTGTTGCTTATAGAAATTGAGAGTGAGTAAAACAATCCATCCAGTCATTTATTTGGCCAGCATTTAACAATTGTTTAGCTCAGAATTCTATACTCTAGTTCAGTGAAGCTTGAAATCACCAGTATTATTTCTCATTTTGCTCATATGTTATCTGCATGCTTGAATGTACTGCTAACTAGACACGAATGTGAATTATCATTACTAAGCGGAAAGGGTATTTGTGTTTTGTGTTTTTTTGTATTTTTAGAGCATCTTTAATGTAAATGTTCTAGGCTATGCCACAGCTTTGCACTGTGCATTTTATTGTTTTATATTGCTGTCTTTAGGGTTTCTGAGAATTAAGCAGGGCCAGGAACTAACAACCTAACTCATATCACAGGGAAATACATTTTTGTGTATATTAGTTAATTGCCTATTTTTCACAATCTTGAAATGAACCTCATTACAACCATATGATTTCTAAAATTTAACTTCAAACTGTCCATGTGAAGAGAGTTCTTGCTTCTGCCAGCTCACTGACAAAAATAACCAGTCCCATGATGCTAAAATAGTGAGGGAGCACATGACTGAGGGAGCCACATGCCTACTTGTAATTTGGGTACACATTCTACCTCCCTGTTCCTGAGATACTCATTAGTCAATATATCACTTGTCTGCAGGTAAAATAAAGGATCAGACTCAAAGATAAAGTATCTGATCAAGTAAATTTAAAATAAAAGTCTGCAAGTACTTAAGCAATGGATGGGTAATAGAATTACAAAGTTGTACAACTAAAATACATTTAAAAATGTGACTTAATTCAATGACTGAATTTATTCAAAAAAAATTTAGGCCCCAGAACCTGGATTAGACTTTGAAAAACAAAACTAGATCAAGGGAGTTTTTGAAGAATAAAATAAAGTTATCCTACTTCAGAGAGGAGTAAGCAACTCTTCAGTACACATTGTTCAAACCTATTTAAGAAGTGGGGATTTAATCTAGTTGGGGATATATCCATGAAGAACTTGTGGAAATCTAATAGTTGCCACAAGGACTTATAAGTAAAAATATTTTGAATGTCCATAGGTGTGACTCCTAGTTACTCATGGTAATGTTTAACGCTGGTTTGTAAAATAAGCTTTTGTAATCTTTCTTGAAGAGGCAATGTTATGCCAAAATTCTCATAAACTAGATTGCATCAGGATACATCTTTCTGTTTTTAAGGAAATAGGGAGAACTAAGTGGTTTCTCATTGGCACCCCAGCTGAATAAACAAGGATTTGGAGTTTTCAGTGAAATTCCCAGGCCTTGTGTCAGTTCTTCTACACACTTTCATTTCAGTTTGCCAGTTCTGTGATTCTTTTCTTTATGTGTCCTGTGTGCTTTCCATTAAATTCCCCATTAAAAAAATCTAACATTTCATAGATCTATAGCAAAACTTGGTTGATCTGTTTCTTTTCCTCACAGGTTCCCATGTCATAGGAATGAAGTTGAGATGCATTTAGTCATCTAACTTAAACTGTCAGCTTTGTTTCATCTGAAGTGCTTAATTCATTCCTGCTATGTACCCTTAATTTGTAGGCCTTTGAATTTTTGTATCCCAATTAGTAACAGATAGGGATAACAAGTAGCATCATAATGCACATAATACATATTTAATTCATTTTTTGAAATAGTGTTTTACCAATGTGATGCCTATGTGGTTGTTTAGGCCTTTTCCAAATTAGTAGCTGAGATACCCTACAAAAAATGGCTCAAATTCCTTTCCCAGTGTCCAGGACTTTCTAATTTGTAACACATTAGAACCATGCTACTGCAATTTAAGTCATAGTCATGTGGCACACTTTTGCTAATGAAATATAAAGATACTCATTTTTAAAAAAAGACATAAAAACACACTATCACTTCTCTGTGAGTTGTTCATGAATCTTTTCTAAGGCTGGAAGGAAAAGCAAGAAATATGAATCACAGCTGAGTAGCTTGTTTCAATGAGACCATCCATAATTAATCAAGAAAGAGCCAAGTAACTGCTGAATATGTGCATGAGACCAGCTCATGCCAGGAAAACAAAATCGACCAGCTGAGCCAAATTGAAATAGCCAATCTATTAGTTTCTGACCTATAGAATCGCTTATTGTCCAATGAATTGGAGATGATTTGTTAGGTTATAGTACAGCAACACATGACTACTATAATTTGTTTTTTAACCTAGAAACGAGATACATATGTTGTAAAACAATATATGTAAGAAATACTTTGAAATCAAGCAGCTAGAAAAGGACAAGAAAGAGGCTTGATGAAGTTTTTATATGGAATAGAAAACATAACAGATCATATTTTGAATTAGAAATACTTTGGTAAAACTAATTTGAAGAACAGCCAATTTAAGGCTACTTGGGTTTGGGGAAAATTGGGGTTTGGGAAAGAGAGTTCCAGCACAATAGTGCTATCATATACTAAGCCGCTGCTTTGTTTGCACATATCCTAAAAACACTATGAGAGAAGGGAGAGAGAGAGAGAGAGAGAGAGAGAGAGAGAGAGAGAGAGAGAGAGAGAGAGAAAGAGAGAGAGAGTGAAGAGTGAAATGCAGTGAGGGAGAGCTATCATATACTAAGTCAGTGTTTTGTTTGCAAATATTCTAAAAATACTATGAGAGAAGGAATAGAGGGAGACACTGAAGAATTAAATGTAGTGAGGGAGAAAGGGAGAATGAAAGAGAGATAGAGAGAGAGAGTTTTCAAGCTATGGCAAATTGAGGATAAATATTGTTATCTTGTTAAGTTGTGAAATAAGGCTGTTTATCATCCATTCTGAAGAGCACAAAGAGATCCTAAACTAAGACATGTTCTCTGGGTAAAGGTCAAAGTAAAGGCATGGCTGTGAAACTTAAAAGATTCATGGTTATGCCTAACGGAACTGCTCAATTAGACAAAGGAGATTGTTGTACTCTTTTGTTAAAATTTTATTATAAAGGTTATGCCCAGAGAGGTTACATTAACATAAGTAAGGTAAGGTACATTTATTTTTTTAACAGTGTTACCCCCCTCTCATTTTCTCCCACTTTCCCTCCCCCACAACTTTCCCCTCCCCAAGTTATAAGAACGTTGATTCCAAAAGTTGATATGCTAATGCAAGATATATTTCATAAAGAAAATGATATGTATGATTTCACTTATGTATCAGCCCAAGGTAAAATTTATAAAAATCCCACATTTTATTATCATTCTTTTTGTTATTTTTGTATAATCTGTTTAGCTATTTTATTTATTAGCACACATTAATACTATCAGGACGCTTCACTGCTATACTTCCATAGATGTGAATAGTGTACTTTCGATAATTACACCATAGATTTTATTCCTTTAATCTCTCTTCCTCCTCCTTTTTCAAGCAAAGTGTATGCTATGTGAGTTTTCCAACTCTATTCATCTCTCTTAATTCTTTGTTGATGGGCTATTCTGGATCCTCTGTTTCTACATACATATCTGCCAATAAATTTGTTGGTATCCCAAAAATAACTTACTAGAATTTTGAATGCTATTAGTTGAATACAAATTGAAAATATTTCCACTTATTTTGATCTTTAATGTCTTTGGTTAATTTTTTTCACATAGATATTGGAAATAATTTGCTAGAAATAGACCAAATGTTTCATTTGACATGAGTGTTGCTAATATAGACACTTTTTAATTTATATTCTAGTTTAATTGGTATAAAGGAAAGCAACTGGCATTCTATATTAATTTTGTATCCTGTAGTGTTGGTATACTGCATGTTACTACTAAAAGTGGTAGAAATATTTTTTGTTTAGGATCCAAATCTCAATTTTCCAAACATTTATATTTATGGATAGTATGTGTTCATAAACATGGCATTTATGGGTATTGTGTGCTGATTAATCATTCACACATAAACCAACAGCCTATCATTTTATTTAGACTCTTGTGAACAACCATCAACATAGATTATCTGTATTATTCCTAAAAACATCTAAGAGGATCTATATAATGTCAGGAATGTTATAGCCAAGCCTGTTGGTACACACTTATAATCAGCTATGAATGTAATCAGTAGCTATGCATGTATTCACACATTTGCTCGAGGAATAAACACATACTTAATAAATACATATAGAACACGAGAGAGAGAGACAGAGAGACAGAGAGAGAGAGAGAGAATAATAAATTTTTTGGTATGTCCCAAGTATTAAAAAACACACAATTACCTACAAAGTACTTTTGAACCAAGCAACAAGGGTATTTATTCTTCACCAGAAACAGACAGAAGGATATGATATAAAAACCTATTTGAAAATTATCATACAGAGCTGTTCTTATTTTTCAGTTATTTATATGAACTATAGCAGTTCATTTTTCCTCTAATTTTAAAGAGCAAACTATTTTATTTTCAATGTATGTGACCTTTTTGGAGAAAGTAAATGCAAGTTCTCTCTGAAAAACCAAAGATATTTTATTTCTTAAAAATCTCAGATGCCCAGGAAGACAAGATGGTGAAATTTAACAGGAAGGAATCCTGTAGACTATATTTCTAAGGTTTTTGAGACAAATAAAGATGAACTCTAGGGGATCATTCAGCTCCCCAAAGTAAAACCATATTCCCATGTATCTATACGTCTAGAGGCGAACCTTTCGTAGTCTCATTATCATCATAAAATGAAGAGCAAAGAGTATAAAACAAAATCTACAAACTACATAGAAAATCATTTCATGAGGTGACACCGTTATTTTTATTAGCTTTCCAAAAGGCTTCTAAGTCTGAAGTCTTCTGACACATATGGCCCTGAATAGCAATCCTATTTCTATGATTTTAACACTATTAGATAAGTAGTAGCGGGAAATAGAGGATGTCACAAGCATGTTTTTCTTCTTTTTCTTTTCAAGAGGCTTTCTGTAAGTTTTCCCATCTAGTGTAGATTAGCAAATATTCATTTTAAGGTGAAGAAAAACATTTTCAGAAAAGGCTACTCAATTCTCTAAACTGTTTCCTTTTACAAAACAGATCATGGATAGTAGGTAATTGTTATTTCTCTCAAGCTTTTCATATTTTAGATAGTTTTAATGACTTTATGTCATCCTAAAGAAGTATTTAACAAAGGAAAAATGTCTTTCACATTTCTTAATCTTAAAGACTATGTTTAATTGTTATTTTAACTTATTCAAGGAACTTAAGAAGGTGATTCAAAAAGTTTAGGTGATGCATTTGAACAAAATATGGTTTACACATTGTGAGTACCACAATGAAACTCACTTGTGCAATTAACTTACACTAACAAAAATATTTTAAATGAGTATTGATTATCTCTTAGGAAGCAGACAGGACTGCAGGCTTTGGGGATGCTAAGAGATAAAAGTAGACAAAATTTCCCTTTCATGGGCATTAAAATCCAAGACTGATTCTAATAAAAATAAAAGCTAATGAAATATTTCAGATAGTGATGCATACAATGAAGAACATTAGATAGAGTCATACTAAAATGTACTCTGATTATAGTGGCCAGGAAAGTTTTCTTGAGCTAGCAGGCACAAGGACACTGAGGGTAGAACATGAGCAGTGCAGAGCCTACGGTAGAGAAATGCTCTACAATTCAAACTGAAGGAGCCTAGTCTAGAGAGTGTGGGAAACAGTCAGAAGGCTATCAAAACTCAAATGCAAAGAGACAAGGAGGTGTAAGATCCTCTAAGACTCCAGGTCTTGGAAAGGAACCAGGGAGAGAGATTGAGGATTTGAGGATGGAGAGAGAGTGAGAGAGAGAGAGAGAGACAGAGAGACACAGACAGAGACAGAGAGACAGACAGATGACAGACATACAGACAGATGTCACAATGAAACGCACCAATGATATATGAGAACCAAAGGGGAAAGAGCAGAAATAGTTTAAAAGGAATTACATAAATGAGGTGAATTTGATCAAAGTACATTTCATACAGGTTGTAATAAAATGAAGTTCATTTGCACAATTAACTTATGCCAATAAAATGTATTCAGAAGAAAATTCATGAAACACAAATAAGATTTTATTGAACTTCTATTAACGTTTACTACTAGTTAATGTTAACATTAGCTTTGTTTAAAATATTTTATTTAAAAATGTATATTGCTAAATAAGATTGGCTATTTTGTATCATGTTAAGTACAAATGTATCTAAAGAAACATGGTGGAAGAAGGAATGATTTTGGAGAGACTCCTTTTTTGTTTTCTATGTTCTTATGTTGGAAGTGACACCAGGCCATACAATAAAAATGTGCTACCATCGTTTAATGAGATACGAAGATCACTAAGGTCTCAAAAAAGCCAGCCTCAGCACATGTAACTGTTAACATTTTACTTTTTAAAAAAATTGGCTCTTCACCATGCTAAGAATAGGTTGACTGACATATCAGCAAATATCTGCAAGTGCTAGCAACACACCTAATGTCATCAAAAGAGAAAGAAAATTCTCAAAAAAAATAAAAACCTGCTACTGCTTAATGAAGGTTAAAATGCCCATTTTTTATACTGAAGGTTTTTGCTCTGAGTAGATTCATTAAGATAATTAATGTTCATTTGTATTTCACAGTGTTGCTAGAGTTGCATTTCTAAGAGACAAAAGCTTAGAAAATTTATTGCAATTTACAATCACAAAGGAAAGATTCGACTGAAAGCAAACCTTTACTTATGACAATGGAAGGTTAAAAAATCATCATTTTAATTTTCTAATATTTAATCATGATGATTGTTTGCAATTATTTCTATTTAATCATATAGCTCTTTTACGCACTATAGGCATTTACAATACATTAAGACTCCCTGCACATTTTCAACCATAAAGAAAACTCTTTGAGCTCGATATAATATCCAATAATGAGATCTGAAACAATTGTATTGGAAATGTTGATAATACATGAACCTCTAGGTACTCTTAAGTTGTACCACATTGAAAACTTCTGTGCATCCTATCAATGATGTAAAAAGGAGTTACTGAAATAAACTGTATATTGTGGAATTTCTTAACCCATATGTTCTGAAGAGAACTGCTGAAAATCTCACATCCCTACTACCCTAATATTTATTACCATTCCTTAGTGAGTCACAGGCAGAATATGAATCATACCCAACCTGGGATAATTGGAAAATCTGTCTCACATTCCGCATTTGGATCACAGATAATGAATTGAGTTGACTGTGGAACTTAACTTGGCTACTCTTACTGACTTTGAGGGTAATGGCTAAAAGGAGAAAGCATGATACTAAGATTTGCATTCTATTCCTCTATGTTTCTATCAGAATGACCTTGTCCCATTCATAAGGAAATGGAAAGACTTGGAAAAAAAATCATACTCCATTAAGTGATCTAGATTCAAAGAAACATAGACTATATGGTTTCCATCATAGGTAATAATTAGTGTTTGTTTAAGATAGTCCTATCAGAAGATCACAATAGCTCAATAGCTATGTACATATGATCGTGTAAAATGATGCTAAGAGAAATGAACTACAAGTTACGGAACAAGAGATTTTGTTTATTGTTTTTGTTATTTTCAATGTACTATGTGAAATTATGACTTTTTCTTTTGTCTTTCTTCCCCATGGTTTTACCCCTGATGTCACTGTAACTGATTTTGGTACCCTGGGTATTGTATATACATTTACTGAAACTAGGCAAGGGAAGGGGATGAGCAAAATGGAGAAACAAACGTAAAAGGCTAACCAATGCAACAGCAATACTTACAATATGCTGTAAACCAACTATGCAAGTGGGGGAGGGTGGCTGGAGAGGGGGAGAGGTGGGAGAAAAATGAGGGATGAGGTAACAAGTTTGATTTTAAAAAATGTACTTAATGCCTTACATATGAAACTGTAACCTGTCTGTATATCACCTTGACAAGAAATGAAGGAGGAAAGAAGGAAGGAAGGAAGGAAGGAAGGAAGGAAGGAAGGAAGGAAGGAAGGAAGGAAGGAAGGAAGGAAGGAAGGAAGGAAGGAAGGAAGGAAGGAAAGTAGGAAGGGTGCACTCTAAAGAGTGATCATTCAAACACCCAAAAGGCCTGGCACCAGTGGCTGACGCCTATAATCCTAGCTTCTCAGGAGGCTTAGATCAGAGGATCGTGATTCAAAGCCAACCCTGTGCAGGAAAGTCCATGAGACTTTTATCTTCACTTATTCACCAGAACACTAAAAGTAGTTCTGTGGCTCAAGTTATAGAGCACCAGCCTTAAGCTGAAGAACTCAGGGACAACACCCACGCCCCGAGTTCAAACCCCATGAGGGAGGAAAAAAAAAATTCCACAAACAAAATGAGGCATGACTTCATTCATTCAAGCCCAAGAAGTTAAGATCATTGGAGCAGATGAAGTGAATGATTCTTACATTTAGCATTCCTATAGTTGGGTGATTGTTTTCCAGCTGATGGGTTCTATATTTCCAGGCTTTTCTGTGTTTGATGTTTCTTCTGGTGTTTCTCATTAATTTCCCCTCCTGCTAGCCACTTCTGTTTGAAATCAGAGAATCTTTACTGAGATGTGTGTTACTCCATGGATCATCCGAGTATGTAATGCAGTGTGATGCAAGGGAAAAGAAAAGAAAATGAGGTGTGAGAGTGAACTGAATGAATCTTTTTAACTCTAAGATTGGTATCCATCTCAGGAGATGATTTTAACTCCAGCTGATTGTTAATTATTTTTTAATTAATTTATTTCTTTATTGTCAAAGTGATGTACAGAGGGATTATAGTTTCATATGTAAGGCAGTGCATACACTTCTTTTAGAACTTGTTACCTCCTCCCTCATTTTCCCCCACCTCCCCCCTCCCCATTTCCTTCCCCTAATGAGTTGTACAGTTGGTTACAGCATATAGTTTTTGTAAGTATTGGTGTTACATTGGTTTGTCTTTTGTTCTTTGTCTCTCTATTTTGATTTTCCCTTTCCCTGGCCTGGTTAAAATACATGTATATACAATATCCAGGGTACCAAAATCAGTTACAGTTATATCAGGGGTAAAAACATGGGGAAGAAAGATGAAAAAGGCGTAATTTCACATGGTATGTTGAAAATAGCAACAATGATAAACCACTTGTTTCCATAATTTGGAGTTCAATTTGCTTAGCATCATCGTGTGTGTGTGTGTGTATACATATATATACATATATATATATATCTGTAAAATCCCCACCTACATATTATATGGCATAAAGCTTGACCTCAGCCAATGTTCTGTTTAGGCAGAGGCTCCAAGGGTCTTATTATTGTATCTAGCTTATCTGTCATGTCTTAGTCCCTGGAGAATACTATTAAAAGATCCTACAAACTGGACAACCAAAACACAAATACTTTATTTCTCATAATTTTTAAAGGAAGAGTGACAAGAAGAAACAAAAGAATAAGGCAGGAATGTTGTAAAGGATCTGACTGTGCCCCACATTCCCCACCGAAGGTTTCTTAGATCAAGTCAAATTCAATTAACTGGCATTACATTGAATGTGAGACCAAAGGTCTCCTTGTACCACACACCTAACAATGAGATTGTCATTAATTGAAAGTGTTGGGAGAATTTTCTGGTTATGTCAAATTATCCTTAAGGAACAGGAAGAAAAGTTCAAAATAGGCTGATTGTAAACCAGTGGAATAGAGAAAGAAAAATTAAACTATTTCTGTAGTGGGTTTTATAAAAATTTGTATTGGTGGTAAATGGGCTCCAGATTTCTGAAGAAAATGTTTTTCTATAATATATCCAGGAAAACTATCTTCTTGAAAATAAGGGTATTGAACATTGCATTGTTCCATCAAACTTCCATGGGTACTTTTATAAGGTTTTGTTGTTCTAGAAAGAAGTCACGATGCATACTTCCCTCTGACCTATAAAGTTTTTCAATTTTCCCACTTATTCCTCACATACCTACTGCTGCCTTTTGCAAGAATCATCAATCAACCAATTATTGGTCTCACAGTCATTGATTTCTTATCTCATAAACACTCTGGTTTAGAAAAGAAGTTTGAGCTGACATTGGAAGATATGTCAAATGATGGCAAACTCCTCATTCAAAGCTCTTCTATATCTTTCACATGGCCATTTTCAGCAATCTCATAAACCACAGGGAGCTGTTTTCTCACTTATGCCCTGGGACCTGGAACTATTCCTGAAGAAAATCATGTTGTTGTAGAAGATGAATTATTTCTCTTTGATGACCAGACATGCAGTAGGATGGAGCAGGGAACCAATTGGTTCAATGAAGTTGACTGTAAGATATTGGAACAAAATGGAAAAGTGAACATAGTGTTTCTTTTCTATCCTTAAGCACAGCTTTTAGCAGCTACTCAGGAGCCTGAGATCTGTGGATTGTGGTAAGACAGTCCCCACAGGGAAGTCCATGAGACTCTTATCTCCAGTTAATCAAAGAAAAATCCAAAGTGGAACTGTGACCCAAGGGTAGAGCACTAACCCCGAGGAAAAGGAGCTCAGGGACAGCACCCAGGTCCACAGTTCAAGACCCAGGACTGGAAAAAATATTTTTAAAAATAATAGCCTTTTTTCCCGAAGGAATCTTTTTGGTATCTTTGAATAGAGAAATAAGTAGTCCATTAAATAGCCTCTTCTAATTCTACCTGCTCTTGTTCTTCCATAGATATATTCTACTCACATAGTAGAATAGCAAATACCAACATCTCCAATTTCTACAATTTCTCAAATAAACCAAACACTCATTTCCATACTTTCCTTTCAGAAAAAGGTTAATCCAGTGTCGCACAGGAATGCACCTGGCACATTAAACCCAATTACATTTATTTTTATTCATTGCCACTGCTAATGTTTATTATTCACATGAAAAATACAACACTGTTAGCTCTTGGGGATAAAAAAGGACAGTATTAAAGAGCAATTTGTGTGCTTAGGAGATATGATTTGCAAATATATAACCTTTAATATAAATAAAATAAACATGGTTATCTATTCTCATGGATTAATTTCTTTGATCCTAATTTTAAATACAAGGTCATTAAGCTCTTAAGACATCAACAATTGTATTCTATATCATGCCCCTCCATGTTTGAAGAAGGCTTGAAGTTTTAATAAGAATGAGAGTAAGAATTCTTTTCAATTATAGTTCTTTGGGATAGCCATTTCATTCACTTCAAAATACAAATTTCAAATCCTCCATGGATATAATTATCAGAAAAATACTTGCTTTGTTTCTATTTGTTGTCAAATGAGTAGAATCGGTATGTAATACAGTGTTGTTATTAAAATGACTGAATGACATATTCTAAGGCTGCCTACTTCCTTGTAAATCATGTGATTTTGTTCTATTTCCCAAGATGATTAATTTTCTCTCTAAGATTTGTGAGATTTATTCATGTTTTATATATTTCTGTTTTTTTTATTATTTTTTTTCTGTCCTTGAAGGTAAATTGTGTTTTACCCCAGAATACACATGTAGCTAATTTTACTCTTTGTGCGAGACTATTACATTTAGCAAACACAAGGCTCTATGGACTTAGGAAGGCATGAAATCACAACATCAAATCAAAACCAACCTGAAAACAACAAAAAGACAATCAGCTGATAACTGAAGTTAAGAATGAGAGTCTCGGGGCTGGGAATGTGGCTTAGTGGTAGAGAGTTTGCCTAACATGAATGAAGCCTTGGGTTTGATTCCTCAGCACCACATACGAGAAAAAGCCAGAAGTGGCACTGTGGCTCCAGTGGTAGAGTGCTAACCATGCGCAAAAAGAAGCCAGGACAGTGCTCAGGCCTTGAGTCCAAGTGTCAGGAGTGGCAAAATAATAATAATAATAAGTTGCCTACTTAAGAATGAGAATGTCATAATGTTATTATCAAACCAAAAATTACTTGTAAATATTTACCTTAAATTTGCCTCAAAACAACTATTGATTTAAATTCTCAGACTTTTACTACTTCCTTCATTCTCTTCTTTCTTTCTTCCATCCATCTTTCCCTCTCCCCCCCCCCAACCCCCGCCCCTGACCACACCCCCAGCCCTTCATGGGTCTTGAACTCAGGGCCTAAATCCTGTTTCTGTGCTTTTAGGCTCAAGGCTGGTATGCTAACACTTTGAGCAACAACTCTACTTCCTAGTGGTAATAATAATCTCCTGGAATTTTCTGCCTGGGATAGCTTTGAACTTTTATCATCAGATCACAGCCTCTTGAGTGGCTAGGATTACAGGTATAAACCACCAGCACTTGGCTTCATCTCTGAATTTTTTAAATTTTATTTTACATTTTTGAGATGTTAGTATTAAACTCGAGCTATACTAACCCTAACTCATATCATCAGTCTTTAAAGGCAGATTTCTGTCTTGAGTTTGGCTTTGAGACAGGGTCTTGCCACTTGCTATGTAGCAAAATTTGGTCATCAAATTGTGATGATTCTGCTTTCTTCTGCAGAGTGCTAAGCTTGAAAGTGGGCACTACTGTACTTGGCCTCCATAAAGACTCCCAAAGGAGTCTTCATTCAACTTATAACAAACTATTATACTAATGAGACCAAATACATGGAATGAAGCAAAAACATAGTTGTGGAGTCCCATCAGAATGCAGGAGGCACATGGAGGGAACATGACACCTGACTAGGCGTAGGAGGACCAGAAGGTTGAAGCCAGTACAAGAAAAGTGAGCAAGAAATGTTCTTAATATTAAGGCAAGCACAGAATAAGAGTGTACTATCCATAAAACGGACAAATGGAAATCATTATTCCATGCCATTTCAGAAATCTAGTCAGTGTCATGTTGCCTGTTCCTTGATATAGGTTATTATTATCATTGCCTTGTCACTCTTCTTCATAAATCCTTCTTCCAAACAGAGTGACACTTTCTTAAGAAATAACCTGAGACTGAGTATGTCTCAAAGCTGTATTCTTGTCCAAACCACTTAGAAAATACCAACAATCTTCTTATTTTGTGTTGTATCTATTTCATTCAGAAAAAACACTTGATACATTTTTATAGGTTTCTTCTAATTCAACACATCATGCATCCCTTTAGAGGAAAAAATAGCTTTATAAATGTCTTTTACATAAGTATATTTTTTTGTTTTGCCTGAGACTCCTTTGTGACCACATTAGGATAAGGTTATACTCATATTATATAACATAAATAGTCTGGGAATCTTAACCTAAAATTATTTAGGATATGCTTTATCTATTTGCACAAAGATTTGTAACTATTATTTTAAACATTTTAGCAATTTCTAACTACTCCATGGACCTATCCTTTATTTTAATTTTCTTTCGGATGGCATTTTTAAAATTTTAGAATATTTATCATCTGAAATGTCTAGACATGAGAAACGTTTGATATTATAATTCAGCTAACAGTGGCTTTATTCCTTTTGAATGGATATGTGGCCATACATAATTAAGGACACATATATTATTCAAATAATTTTATGTAGAGATATAATATTTGAGTAGTTGATCTCATGAAATACTACAACTACAAGGACTGAGTAGGGTAAAGTATATCTATGATCTCTGCTTCTCTGGAAGATGGGATCGAGAGAATCATAGTTCAAGGCCAGTCCAATAAAAAGTAAGCAACGTAGCAATAGCCCATTTTAAAAATAAACATGGTAGTGAGTGACGATGATCCAGGATACCCAGATTGCATAGGTGTGAGAATCCCAGTCTGAGGCTGGTTCCTACATAAATGTGAGATCTTTTATAAAACATAAAAACAAAACCTAAAGCGTGTAGCAGTGAGGGAGGTGATGGTAAGTGGTGGAGCTCCTGCCTAATGAACATGAGTCCTTGAGTTCAAATCCTAGTCCTGCAAATAAAATAGTACAAGAACAATAATATCAATTTTAGGCTATTCAAGTACCAACCCAAATATCCTTTTCACAGAAGTATCTTCTTGGATGGTTTTTCTAAAACTTGTCTTATCATAAAATGATTACATAGTAATCATTAAAATATAAAATTATCTTATTAATTCATATATTCAGAAGATTGTTTTTCTCAGTGGAAGGCACTCTCCTTGAGGAATGAAACTTACTGGAGTATTATGCTACTCTACCTTCAGTATCAAGCATTGAGCTGAATATAACACAGGTAGTCAACAAAAATTTCTCAAATGAATGACCATGTAATAATTGCTAGAAGTTTATAATAAGAAAGAGCCCACATTTTATATTTAGCAGTATATTATATACTATGCATAGTGAAAATGTATGAGTTAATACAAATAGGTTAAGTCTGCTTAGAAAAATGTCTGTTTCTCAAGTCTAAGATGTCTACGTTTCTCAAGTAGTTTGAAAGGTATAGATATTGGCATGCAAGACATTTAATAAGAGAATAATTCCTTTTCTCTGCCACCATAGGAATCCAGCATTCTGATATTACTATCCAAAATAATTGTTTTTAGATTGCTTGGTCAAAATATCCTTATAGATTTCTAAGACACTAGTCACATGTTAATGCCAAGATTGTTATTTTATGTCACAGATTTACAAAGAGATCACAATCATTATTTAAAAATAGCATATTCTATATTAGTCAATTCTCATTGTAAACAGAACTGATGAGTTACAAAATATGCACACAAAAACTATGTTATCTTTATGCACATTTTTATATGGGTATTATCTACAAATATGTCAATCTATACAGGTGTGAGATGTGTTGGCTAACACCTTATCATCTTAGCTATTCAGAATGTAGATATAACAGAACTTCAATTCAGCCCAGGCAAACAAATCTGCAATGGTTTGTCTCTGTTTAACCAGGAAATAGCTGGAAGTCAAGATGTGATTCAACCTAGAGAGCATCATTAATGAGTAAAAGAAGTCGAGCAATAGCACAGGGTCCTGATTTCAAGCTTCAGTACTAGAGCACAGGTTTACACACACACACACACACACACACAAACACACACACACACACACCTATTTAATCTATCTGTTCATCTGTCTCACTGTTTATACAAGGAGTTTTAGATGTGAACAGACATGCCCATGAAGTGAAATGGTGTGTGCCTTGAACTCAGACCAATGTTCCGACTCTAAGTAAAATAGATTGATGTTTATTTTTATTTATTTTTATTTTTTATTTTTTGGCCAGTCCTGGGCCTTGGACTCAGGGCCTGAGCACTGTCCCTGGCTTCTTCCCGCTCAAGGCTAGCACTCTGCCACTTGAGCCACAGCGCCGCTTCTGGCCGTTTTCTGTATATGTGGTGCTGGGGAATCGAACCTAGGGCCTCGTGTATCCGAGGCAGGCACTCTTGCCACTAGGCTATATCCCCAGCCCATGATGTTTATTTTTAAGCCATTTTTTTATAGCAGAATTTCAGTCTAAGCCTTGGTTCTTTGTATGATGACTATTTCTAAGTTTATTTTGAGGACATGAAGCAGTAATTTTGAATAAAAATATTTAAGTAAACATAGAAAATATAGCAAACTTCACTTTTTAATTAATGTATTAGGTTCACAAGGAATATTTTCACTAAAATTTTCTGCATGTAAGTAGAATTCAATCAATTTCACTGTAACACTTATTCTCAATCTTCCGGGGTTTTGTTTGTCCGTCATGAGGCTTGAACTCTGGGCGATGTGCCTGAGCTCTTCAGCTCAAGGGTAGTGCTCTACCACTTGAGCCACAGTGCCACTTCTGGCTTTATGGTGGTAAAATAGAGATAAAGCTTTCACGTACTTTCCTACCTGAGATTGGATTTGAACCGTGATCCTCAGATCTCAGCTTCCAGAGTAGCTTGGAAAACAGGTGTGAATCACTAGTATCTGGATTCTCCATCTACTTAACTTGTTTTTAACAATTTCAAAAGGCTTCATCGTCCTGAATTTTCAGGAAAGCAATCAAACTATCTTGACCATGTTTATTCTCATTTACCCCCTTTGGTAGCCCAATCCACACCCAGAGGTACCGTTCCCAATAAAGCCTTCATTTCCTGATATTATTATTTAATGTGGATGAAAATTTCACCAAGGACTCTCACCGTGGTATTTTAAACTTGCGTATATTTTGTTTCTCTCAGAATAATTCTAACTATTGCTTCTTTTCTCTATCCCTTCAACCTCTATTAATCAAAAACTGCCATTAAAATTCTTTATGATTTCATATACAGCTGCAAAGTCTTACAAAATTATTAACATTTTATTAAATTTATTTAGTTACTGTCAAGGTGATGTACAGAAGGGTTACAGTTACATACGTAAGATAGTGAGTATATTTCTTGTAATACTTGCTATGTCATCCCCTATTTTTCTCCCAACTTCCCTTCCCCTAATCTCCCCCTCCCAAGTTGCACAGTTAATTTCCAACATATGGTCTTGTGAGTATCACTATTGCATTGGTTCTCCCTTTATCCTTTGTCTTACCATTTTATTGCTCTCCTTCCCTTCTCTAATTCAGATAAGTGCATATACAATCCCAGGGTACCAAAATCAAATACAGTAAAAATAGAGGATAAACCATAGGAAAGAAAAGACAAATAATCTGACATAGTACAATAAAAAAATCAACAATTTAAAAAAAATCCTGTTTCCATATCTTGAACTTCATTTCACTTAGCATCATCTTATATGATCATATCTACATATGATCATATGAGCTACTGAGCTATTGACTTGGTGGGTGGGGGCTGCCATTTGAGCCCAAAACTGGGTTAATGTGAAAAATGATGCAATAAAAATATGTGCACAGGTGTCTTCCTGGTCTGTTGATTTATTCTATTTCGGATGTATGCTTAAAGGTGGTATGGCCAGATCCTGAAGTGTTTTTTTTTTTTTTTTATCAGTATGAAAACTTCATATTGTTAAAGGCCCTAAAGTGATTGCACTACTTTATATTCTCATCAACAGTTTTAAGAGGCTTCCATTTCCTGTATCCTTTCCAGCATTTGTTTGTTTTCTTTATGAATGCCAGTCTGATTGGGGAAAGATGACATTTTGGTGGAGCTTTAACTTGTATTTCTTCTGCCTACAAATATTTAACTTTTATTCATGTATTTGTTAGTCATCTGTATTTCTTTTGAGAACTATCTGTTCAACTTGCTGGACCATTTTTAACTGGATTATTTGTTCTTTGTGTACAGCGTCATCAATCTAGTTTTTGACAAAGGCATCAAATCACATACTAGTTTAAAAAACATCAACAAATGAGACTGGGAAACTAGCAAAATATTTTCAGGAGAATGAAAATTCTTATCTTTCACCTTATTCAAAAACAAACTCCAAGTGGATCAATGAACTCAAGATAAAACTAAATCGTTGAATCATCTACAGGAAAACACATGAGAAATTCTTGAAAGGCATAGGCACAGGTAATTGTGTTTCTGAATAAGATTCCAGTTTGCTCAGAAAATAACTAGAATTGACGTATGGGATTACATCAAATTAAAAATGGTTTTACACAGCAACAAAATTTTGAAGCAAGAGACCACCCAAAGAATAATAAAAAATAAAACCTGAACCAGCTATTCAAGGGATAAAGGATTAAGATCTAGCATACACAGATTTCACTTTATTTGATCTTATCTTTCAGAAATTACCAGAATCATTTACTTCAGTTCTCCTTGCAAGCCTGAATTCATCTGTATTTGCTTTTACTATGATAATAACAGTAATATTGAAAGTCAAACAAACCTAATGAGTTTCTGGAACTAGATGGAAAAAGTAGAGTACAAATTATGGCTCTGACAAAAGAAATGTGATAGAATGTAAGTCTTTTATCGTGCTTTGTCTCCCTTTGGAAAGTGAGTTATTAGACCATAGTTAATCTTCCCACATTCAAATGGTCTGTGCTTATATATGGCCTACACCCTGGAGATCTTTATATCTACAGTAGGTTTCTACCTGTGCCAGAATTAATATTAATAATAAAATTATATAACACTCCAGCTGACTACTTTTAAAATAGCACAATACTGATATGAATTAGTATAAAAAACATTTTCTTCTAAGAAAAACCATCTTTAATGTGACATTGCCTAAAAATTATGGTTAATTCTTAATGGATCATGAAGCTAAACTGTGCTTGCTGCTTATGAAATATAGCATTGCTGTTTTAAGATAGAATGGACACTTTTGAGATGTGTGTGTGTTTTGAGGGAGAATGGGGGAGAAGCATGACTATGAGGGCTTGAATTCAGAACCTCATTGCCTGCCTTCCCATTTTCCTCATGGTTGATGGGTCCTCTAAAATTTGAGCCACACCTTCAGTTACGCCTTTTTACTGGATAACTGGAGATGACTCTTGTAAATCTTTGTCTGCCTTGGTTGAGTTTAAACTGTCATTATCAGATCCCCGCCTCCTGAATAGGTAGAATTTTAGGTGTTTGTCACTGGTACATGGATATCCTATTCTTTTCACTAAAAATAATGACCAAAACATGTACATATATACATATATATGCAGACATAGATAGATAGATAGATGGAAATGATGACAGAAGTGAGTGAGAGAGAGAGAGTGAGGGAAAGAGAGAGGGAGAGACAGAGATCTCTCAAGAGTTTGGTGATTCTTTTCAGGGAGGTAGATTTCCACTTGACTAAAATCATAATGCTGGCACTATTGACTCAAAGCCAGCCTAGATAGAAGATTCTAGCTTGCAGACATCAAGTAGTACATGTATTAATCAAGTGGAAGAACACTAATGTTAAGTGAAAAAGCCAATAGTGTGAGGCCATCAGTTAAATCCTCAGTACAAACACATACACAAACACACATACACACACACACGTGCTCAGCCTTCCTACTGTGGGTGTGTCTTTCTTCTACTTCCAAATGTCTTATTTCCATTTTTTATTTTCAGTGGTCGAATTACAAGTTAGTTGATTATATATTGGTAGTTTATTGGTAATTCTAAATCATTGGTATCAACTAATAACTTAAGAATTAACTCATGAACAAATTGATGCTTTTGAAAGATAACTATCCCAAATTTTCCCAAAATATTTGAAGTTTTAAAATAGGATGAGAAATGTGCTTTGAAATGAGGTACATTTGCTGTTGATTTGCTAACACATTGGTTCTACTAAAACCAAATCACCAAAGAGTGAGAATGTGCTGAGATTATACTGGATACAAAAGAGCAAAGGCATCTAAAGACTTTAAACATGCAAAACTCACTGAGAGTTTTCTATGTGGGAGCAATGTTGATGAATTGTTGATGCAGAGTAACTGAACCAAGAAAGACGAGTGCTTAAAGAAGATATGGGAACCATAAAAGAGGTTCTATGTAATAGATGTCTACCACTCCTAGGCCAGTGTTAGCTTTAGTCAATACAGAAAATATTCATAAAATTAATTGCATAGAATACCACCACTGTCACTTCCATTTCAATGGTACTGAGTGAAGAGAGCCAGGACACTGGAGAAAAGACATTTGAGGAAACAAATTATACATATTTTATTTTTCACACTCTTGTCTACTTAAAAAAAAAACTTTGGTGTTCTGATATTTTTTTAATAGAAGGTCCTAGAAGTTGCCTTGTAAGTTAGATATCTAATTGAGTAAGTAAAGATTGTTTTTGCAATGAAGGAAAATCAAATCTAGAAAGCAGACCAATGATGATTTTTGAGAGGGAGATTGAGGAAAGCAATAAGTAGGACTTCAACTTTATCTATAAGCAAAATAAATGCATATAAATAATTGTTGATAATTAGAATGTACTGTAGTCCTAAGACTATTGAAAATGTATCAAAAAGAGATACAGTAGAATAAAATGTAATGTAATAAGAATTTATTGCCCCGTGCTGGGGGCTCACGTCTGAAATCCTAGCTATTCAGAAGACTAAGATGTGAGGATCCCAGTTCAAAGCCATTCCAAGTAGAAAAGTCTGTGTGAAACTCTTACCTCCAATTAACCACTCAAAAACTGGAAGTAGCAATGGGGCTCAAGCTGTAGAATGCTAGCCTTGAGCAGAAAGAGGCTTAGGAACACGACCTAGGCTCTGAGTTAAAGCTTCATGAGCAAGAAAAGAAAAAGAATTTACATTAATTTTATGAATCCCTGCATATTATATATACATATATATTATCTATCTATCTATCTATCTTTATTTCTATATTTATTTTTGGTGCTCACCCTGGAGCTTGAACTCAGGTCCTGGGCTATGTCCCTTAGCTTTTTCACTCAAGTGTGGCTCTCTACCATTTGAGCCACAGCTTACTTCAGGGTTTTGAGTGATCAATTGAAGATAAGAGTCTAGCCAACTTTCTTTCCCTGGCTGGCTTTGAACGTCAACTTGCTTCAAAATGTAAGCCTCAGATTTCAGCTTCCTCAGTATGTAGAAGTAGAGGTGTGAGCCATTGGCACCCAGATTTCCTTCATTATTTTTTATCAATGATCTAACAAATAAATGGCAGGTGATGTCAAAAGCATTTCATATCAGGCTCATGGTAACAATAAAACATATGATAATATCACTCATAATGGGATGCATGAAAACCACTTCCTTTTTTTTTTTGGCAAGTTGGTGTTTCTTTTTTTTTTTTTTTTCTTTTTTTATTGTCAAACAGAGCTGTTACAGTTTCATACGTTAGGCTTTGGATACAATTCTTGTACTGTTTGTTACCTCCTCCCTCATTCCCCCTTTCCCCTCCCCCTTTTCCTTTCCCCCATGAGTTGTTCAGTAGATTTACACTAAACAGTTTTGCAAGTATTGCTTTTGTAATTGTTTGTCTTTTTCACCCTGAGTCTCTCCATTAGGGTATTCCCTTTAAGTTTCCTAGTTCTAATACCTGTATACATGGTTTCCAATGTACTCAGATAACATACAGAGATAGTGCAGGTAAAACCACAGAAAGGGCATACAAGAGGATCATAAACAATAGAAGCTATGGTTTCACATCACATGTTGAAAGTAATTACAACAGTGATATAACAGTCGTTTCCATAACATGGAGTTCATTTCACATAACATCATCTTTTGTGTTCATAAGGGTATAGCTATTGGGTTCTTGTGATCCTCTGCTGTGACTAGCCTAAACCTATGCTAATTATTCCCTATGAGGGAGACCATAGAGTCCATGTTTCTTTGGGTCTGGCTCACGTCACTTACTATAACTTTTTCCAAGTCCTTCCATTTCCTTACAAATGGGGCAATGTCATTCTTTCTGATAGAGGCATAAAATTCCATTGTGTATATGTACCACATTTTCCTGATCCATTAGTCTACTGAGGGGCATCTGAGTTAAGGCAGAACTAAGGAAATGGATAAACCTCCCATGCTCCTGGATTGGGAGGATTAATATAATCAAAATGGCAATATTGCCAAAGGCTATCTACAAATTCAATGCAATAACCCATTAATATCCCAACACCATTTTTTAATGAAATAGAGGAAGCAATCCAGAAATTTATATGGAACAATAAAAGACCCAGAATAGCAAAAACAATCCTAAGCAGAAAGAACAGTGCTGGAGGAATTACAATACCCAGCTTCAAGCTGTATTATAAAGCTATAGTAATAAAAACAGCTTGGTATTGGCACCAGAACAGGCCTCAAGACCAATGGAACAGAAATGAAGACCCAGAAATGAATCCACAGAACTATGCCTACTTAATCTTTGATAAAGGAGCTAAAAAGAAAGGATGGAAGAAAGACAGCCTCTTTAACAAATGGTGCTGGCAAAACTGGTTCAACACACGCAACAAACTAAAACTAGATCCTTATATATCACCCTGCACCAAAATCAATTCCAAATGGATCAAAGACCTCAAAATTAAAAGAAATACCCTGAAAACGCTAAAGGGAGGAGTAGGAGAAACACTTGAGTTCCTTGGCACAGGACGGAATTTCCTTAACAAAGACCCAGAAATGCGACAAATCAAAGAAAGGATGGACAAATGGGATTGCATTAAACTGCAGAGCTTCTGCAGGGCAAAGGACATAGCTTGCAAGATAAACAGAAAGCCCACAGACTGGGAGAAGATCTTTACCAGCCATACAACAGACAAAGGCCTCATATCTAAAATATATATAGAACTAAAAAAATTACATTCTTCCAAAACAAAACTGCAAAGAACCAATAGCCCCCTCAAAAAGTGGGCTAAAGACTTAAAAAGAGACTTCTCTGATGAGGAAATGAGAATGGCCAAGAGACATATGAAAAAGTGCTCTACATCACTGGCCATAAAAGAAATGCAAATCAAAACAACATTGAGATTCCATCTCACCCCAGTAAGAATGTCCTATATCAAGAAAACTAACAATGACAAATGTTGGAGGGGATGTGGCCAAAAGGGAACCCTACTTCTTTGTTGGTGGGAATGTAAACTGGTTCAGCCACTCTGGCAAGCATTATGGAGATTCCTCAGAAGGCTAAGCATAGAGCTCCCCTATGACCCAGCATCTCCACTTTTGGGCATCTACCCAAAAGACCACAAACAAGAACACACTAAAGCCACCAGCACAACAGTGTTCATCACAGCACAATTTGTCATAGCTAAAACCACTTCCTTTTAGAGACTACATCCTATACTTTCTGAACTTAAAATTCTCTTATGTCAACTTTGTCATGTTATCTCACGAAGTACTGAAGCTAAGAAAACGACTCCCCCAAGACCCATTGATCATAGATAGAGATGCTGCCTTTAGGACAAGGGCAAATGGATTTCAGTGATTACATAATTGTTCACTCCAAGTGTACCATTCCCTTAGCTGAGTGGAGGTTTATGTGGAAATCTTTGTTTTGTTTTATGGGTAATATTATGTTAAAGCACATATATGGCAGATACCTTTTTACTGCTGGGAAATAATCTTCTTGGAATTTAACAGGATTGTTTGGCAACATTATTATCCTAACAAATATAATATTTTTATGAAGCATGCACACAAGAATTAAGAATTTAAAATTAACCCATCAAATTAAATTATCTGTGTAAGGGATCCACCTGTATTGGTCCTGTCACTATGTACACCATTGCTTTGCTTACCTTTCAAATAAATTATATCAGTGCAATGCTCCCAAGGTATTGCATTCCTTTCAAGCTCTTCTTTATGCCAGGAGAACTTATTGGGAAAACTAGTGAAAAGAAAAGATTTTCTGGGGCAAACAGATTGAACAGGTTTGTCCATGTGTACTGCAAGAAATTTTTCAAAACTCTTAATCCAAAGTAACTCACACAACAAAAATGTCTTTAAAAGAATTGGTATACACACAATAATTATGAAGCCACTGGTAAATTCCTCAACAGTTACTATTTTTTTTTAATTAAAGTAAGTATACATGAAGCAATAACAAGAGAATTTATGCCAGAATTGAAAACTTGTTATACAGAATTTATAAAAGGAAGCTTTTTTTCTGAGGGTCGAAGCTAGATCATTCTGGCTACATGTGTAATTAAATATTGTTGCTGCTGGCAGAGAGAGAACATCATTACCCTTATGCCTAATGAACAGTGCTACAAAAAGTTCTTTGAACTAATTGGAACCCAGTAGGGAAGAAGGCAAAGCAGACACTGTGACATGTCAACTTGTGTATTTCCAAGACAGTGTTACAAGCCACTAGAACAAGCTATTTTCCAAATCAAGCTTCAGCTCTATCTTCACATTCTATCCTGAGAAAAGTAGCCTAAGATTTATCATAGTCACTGCTATTCCCTCCAAAATAAAGGAGAAACAAGACTAAGTTAGGAACGAGGATCTCTAGAAAGAAGATGATGACATCTTATAAATACCATATAAATAAAAAGTAAAATTGGAAATTAATCACCCATGTAGAAAACTAACATCACTGAAAAATAAGCAATAAGCAGTCCTCAAAGAACTAAGTAAGGATGCTCAAGAGAGAAAGGAAAACACAGGTAAATGTAAAGACCTTTTATGATAAGAATGCCCATGAACCAGATAGCAATTTAGCTATTAGAAAGTAAACTAGAGAATCTGCTGTTCCCATTGATTATACGGTATTAACAGGCCCTAATCTATTAATATTAGCAGGCCTTAATCAATTAATAGTGACCAAATATTTACCTTTCCATAGAATAGCAAGTTTCTGTTCAGTGGCTAAAATCTAATGAAATTTGAAGTTGATTATTATTTGATAGTAAATGTTCTTTTAGAAATTTTTTTTCTATTTCTACTGTTTAAGTTGTAACTTGAATGAGATACAGAAGCCAAAAAAATCATGGAATATTAGGCACCAATCAGTTAGACCTTGCTCAGCATCAGAAATCTTTTGTTCTTTGCCCATCTTCTTCCAAATTCTGGTAGAGAAGAGCCTTCTAGATCAGGAGGGGTCAAAACTAATGGAGAAAAGGCACTCTAGATCAAAGGGCAGTCAACTCTGACACAAGCAGGAGGTGGTTTCCTATTAGTAAGTGATTGTGACTTACCAGAATTACTTAAAAGCTTATTTGAACACGTTCCCATAGATTTAGATGATTTATATAATTAAATACAATAAAAGTATTAAAGTTATAATTGTAAAGTACTGAAACTGCCTGCACTGAGTTTCTGTCACTCATGAATTAATGCACTATTCAAATCCTTCCATTCTCCCACTACATTTTCAGGCATTCTATTATAATTTTGTCTGTGGGTGGATTCTATAATGTTTTATAGAGATGTAAAAAATGAATCTAGAATAAGTCAGATGTTGCATAAATATTTCAGTGTACAAGATAATATAAAATTTTCACCATTTCCAGGAGGGAGGAAACTCTGGTTTCCAGGTAGAAGTATCCAAATTTAGGACTGATTAGTCAAAGGAGATAAGAGGTAGGTATGTGATGGATGGTATAACATTTGACATTTGGGAAAGTGATCATGAAAATGCTGTTTCCCTGGACACTGGGTTGCTTCCCCTTTGTCCATTTTCACCTCAGCTCAGACAGGCTTCTAGGTACCCAGATGAATTCTCTCAGATCCAGATGAATCTTCTCAGCCTCCTTCAGCCCAGATGAAGTATGATTATTGTTGATCAATTGAGGAAGTAATAGAGACCTTACTCTCAGATGGAAGTTTCCTCTAAAATTTCTATTTATAAGCTGTGTCCTTTATATTTCCCTCAAGGTCTTAGGATTTTCAAACTTTAAATTAAAAAATAGGCTTACTTTTTTCCAGCACTTTTCATTATTTATTTATTTGCAAGCAATGATTACATAAATTGTATACACATTCAAATATGGAGAAAGAAAGTAGGGAAATATTGGTGCACATTTTACAAATAATGTTCCTTCCTTTGATAAAACCAACCTTTAGTAGCTTTCAAGGGCTATTTAAATTTTCACAAATTCTTTATTTTTTAAAATTTCAAATGTTCCTGTGTCCTCTGGAACCCCTTAGTGAGCTCTACCCATAATTTCGACCATGGAATTATACATAAAATCTTCCTTGGTTTGTATAACTATAGATTATCTTTCATATGCTGACAGTTCACACACACACACACACACACACACACACACACACAAACACATCTCAGATTCTTCTCCTTTTCCTTCCAACTTCTTTTGGAAAGTAAAAATCACACAATCTTCTCAGTATTTAACCAGGTTTATGGTACAAACCTAGACATAATGAGAGAAGTTTTATACAGTTATATGCAAGAAAAGTACTAAAACTACCATTGTAAAGTACTGAAGCTGTCTATGCAGAGCTTCAGTCCTTACATTCTGCCCATTAGACTTTTGAGCATTGTTTTCTCTGGGAAAAAATATGTGCATCACGTATGTTCTAACGAGACAAAATTCTTTTTTTTTTTTTTTTGGCCAGTCCTGGGCCTTGGACTCAGGGCCTGAGCACTGTCCCTGGCTTCTTCCCACTCAAGGCTAGCACTCTGCCACTTGAGCCACAGCGCCACTTCTGGCCGTTTTCTGTATATGTGGTGCTGGGGAATTGAACCCAGGGCCTCATGTATACGAGGCAAGCACTCTTGCCACTAGGCCATATCCCCAGCCCAGGACAAAATTCTTAAGCCATTTCTCTGGAGTTTAGGGGTGAACTTGAATCCCATTGATACAAACATCACCAAGTACTTTTTCTCAGTGCCACACAGAACTTAGAGATGGATACTAGTTCTGTATGATTGTATGTCACCTTTGCAGATTGCATTCTCACTGTTTCAGGAAGCTAATGAGTGTGTCTAGAAAAGATATGAGTTGAATTGCTAAGTTGGCAACAAATTTTAAATAAATTAAAATAAATAAATATATAGACTGCACAGAGCAACTCGTTTATTGTGCTATTGCTTCAATGTGATTTTCCATTAGAGGTAATAATTCATTACTGTTTTAAAAGCTAAGAAAATGAAAAGGCTTCAGCTACTTCTTTGTAAGTGCATATTAGTTAGCACAGCAGTAATGATCAATTAATCAAGTAAATATCTCTAAGAACATAGAAGCTATAAATGCAGTGGGGGAGAAAGGAAGCTATTGATTTCTGTTGGAGAGAACACTCTTTCTGAGCCTTCTTATGGCTCATTAATCTGTGTCTAAATTCTGAGTCTACATAAGCATTTTGGAGGTATGGGAGCATGTGACATTGTAAAGGAGAGATTACAACTCACATATAGTGGTACATTGAGAATATCTTCTCTCTGCTGAGGCCTCTTCTTGAATGCAAGTTTGTACTTTTTTAAAATGACAGTACAAGCCCAAGAGGTATGACATAGATTCCATCAGGATACTGGTTCTATTTTTCTTCTCACAAATTATTTTTTTAATCTCTGTTTCTGTGAAAGAACGGATCAAACGGATCAAATGGTAAAATTTAAAACTTTGACTCAAATATAAGGTTTAAAAAGTTGTGTTCTCATCAAATGATACTATGTCATGGTTAGAAGTAAATTCTGGCATGCTACAATATATTGCATAATGTGTATCTCAGAAACTGAGAAAAAGTATTTTGAACATTTTTCCATAAAGAAATTATAAAGGTTGCAGAATATGTTATAAAGTTTGGAGGATGTGTTTCATATGTATATTACTATGTAATATCCCATTAGTCTTAATACAAATACAAAGTATATAAATTATATTTATTTAAATTTAAATATACTTTTAGCTGAGCAAGGTGGCTACCAACGCTAATTTCAGCTACTCAGCAGGTTGAAATGATAGAATCATGAGGACAGTCTAAACAAGAAAATATAATTTTTTTCTCAACAGTAGGTGCTGAGTGTCATTACTCAATCTATAATCCTGGCAACAGGGTAGATATAAGTGGGATAGTCATGGTCAGTCTGAGCAAGGTATATAAGGCATGATCATGGTCAGTCTAGAGAAAAGTGTGAGTCCCTGTTCAAAAAGGTAACTAAAGTATTAAACACAGAATGGGCAAATGAAGGAAAATGATGATGAGTGCAGTCATAATATTCAATGCATACCCAATGAACCTGTGAAAATTGAGGGGAGGGCTTGAGTTGAGAGGGATGGGGGAAATGATGAAAGTGGTGATGCTAATAAAGACATGTTGAACAAATAGACTCATTTGTTGAACAGTAACATTCTGCAACTACTTCACCAAAGCTAGTCAGCCAGGATTTCCCTGAATGGATGAATGGATCAGTAAAATGTGGTATGTAATTTTATTCATCCATTAGAAAGAATGCTATTTTTTCAGTTGTAAAGAAATGGAAAGACCTAGAAAAAGTTTATCCTAAGAGAAGTAAGTCAGGCCCAGAAAGACAAGTTTAAATATGGATGCTAGATCTAGCTTATACACTTACAATATGTTGGGTGGTAAGTAAGTGCATACAGCTATATTAACGGAAACATAGTAAATTCAAAGAATTCAAATAGTGTAATTACTTAGAAAGACACAAACAAAGCACAATAAAACATCAGGAAGTAGGTACTACAAAGAGGTGTGGAGAAGTCAAAGGGAAAGTATAAGACAAATAATAGAGAGGAGAAGCCAGGGATAATGCAGTAAAAAATGTGTATCCAATAAAATTAAGAAGAATGAGGGAAGGAGTGGGTAGGGAATGCTTGGGTAAACACGCTGAAAGAGATGAAATTGATCAAGATATATTATATCCATAAACTAATTTGTTAGCAATCAACTCTTTTATACTACTTAAATATAATAAAAAATAAAAATAAATGAAAACAAAAAATGCATATATGTACACTACAAAATTAAGAAAAGTGATGGAAGGTGTGAGTTGGGAGTGATGAGTAAGGATATTGAGAGTGATGACACTGATCAAAATGCTTTATATTCATAAACTACTTTGTTACATATCTACTCCTTTGTACAACTATGCAAAGACAATTAAAATATAATTAAAAGACTTTTAAAAATGAAACCTAAATAAAAAGCACTGATGACATGTTTCAAGCGAAGATGGTAAAGCACTTGCCTAGCATGCTGACGTAGTTTCTCTGGGTTTAAAACTCCTGTATTAACTAACTAAATAACACACTCAATAACTAAATAAATAAACAAAATTGTAATAATTATGTCCTTAAAAGGAATTAATGCATCTTGAACCTTAGTACAGGATGAGGTTAAGAAGATGCCTCCTGACTTAGACCCCACATTTCCTGAAAGAATGTATCAGAAGAAGTAAATTCCTAATTATTAGTGACAATTTAAGTATTTAAGCAGGAGATATTTTGAATAGTCAAGAAAATACACTATATTTCAAAGTAAGAACTTTATTTTCTACAAGGGGGAAATGGAGAATGCATATATCATTAAGAAAAAATAAGGGAAAGGTATGTTGAGGGGGAGTGAAAGCATGGAAAGGGTGAAAGAGATCAAGATGTACTGTACACATAAACTACTTGGTAGAATGGCAAAAAAATCAATCCATATCCTACAAAATTCAGAAAAGTGAGGGAACGGGTAGGTTAGAAGGAATGAGTGACAATGTTTAAAGGAGTGGCACTGATGAAGAAACACTACTCATAACTTGCTATATTGAATGAAAAGTCCTTTACATGACTACTTAAAGATAATAAAAATATATATTTAAAACCCTTGATTGCCTAAATAAATGTCATACAACAATTCTTGTGACAAAATAATGATCCAAGTGATGTTTAACTTATTTTATGATTATAAGGAAGTATTAAAAAGTTAGAAAATTACTCCTTTTGAATGTGAGGAATCATTAGGCTTGTGAAATGCTAATTGGTTCATCTGTTTTTCTCCCTATTGGATAATACATAAAATGACATAACTTCATAGAATTATTCAGTTTAAAAATATGCTTCTATATTTAAAAGGGGGCTTCGATAATAGAGAAGAAAAGAATGATTTCCCAGTGCATTTTTATTTGTTTTGCAAGTATGCCCTTTTTACTCTGAAAGGAAAAATAAATATGGCACTGAATTGACACAGCTCTGTTGAAATATTAGAACCAACCCATCAATTTGTGAATCACCAATCACATTTGTCACTGTACAGCACATATATAAGATGATTTCTGCCATAGAGAGAAAGTGTAAAATACCTACCTTATTTTTAAAGACAACCTTAAAGTGAGACAATAGCAGTAAGAAAATCTTGGAGAGGTTAACTTCTCTATCTGGAATTCATTTTCTACTTCTGTGTGGAAGGTATTTGAATATCTTTCACTACCTAATATTCTTTGATTCAATATGTTTATGAAAAATAATGTATGTCTCTACTCATAGCTTTCAAAATACTATACTTTGTGTGGAAGAAATGTCATTTTCATATGATAATCTATATATTAAGATCAAATCACAAACTTTGTAATAGTCTTTAAAATTGTCAGGCATGGACAGCATGAAAATGGTTCCCATCCGAAGTCCTCTGGGAATCACACTAAGTAGAGATATTAGGAGAACACATGTGGAAATGATTGTTGATCCACAATATGGTAACTGATCAAATTAAAATCATTTTGTTTTGTAAAAATCATTTAGCAAGGCGTTCTACCACTGCCTTTTTTTCCAAAAGTGAGAATTGAAAAGAAGCCCAAGTAATAAGGCAACTTTAAGAAAAAGAAATTAAATTGGAGTGGTCTTCAGTGAGCATTTAAAGAACCCAAAATAAGTAAGAAATCATCTAGAAAATCTCATAAATCTGAGATAAAACTCACTCTTGTGACTTTTAAATTACCAGCACATAACAGAAAACTTGACAAATTCAAAACAGCTAATTTTACTTCATTCATCTCTGCTGGCATTGTAAAATTCACCAGGCCTGTGTGAAGGCAAAGCTATGACTATATTTTGGTAAGAAAAACAATGTAGTAAAGCACATAATACTACACTCTTCTGGAAATTATCTCCATTTATGCTGTGGGTGTTATACAAATATATTACTACTATAGGACAAGATTTTCAAATTGTCCCTTATTGGGAATCGTGTATTTCAAACATTATTTCCTAAATTCTCTCTCTCTTCTCCTCTCTCTTCATCTTTCTGAGTGTTAAACGAGGTAAGGGAGAGGGAAGAAGTTAGAGAGGAAGGGAGAGGACAAATACTTTTAAAATAAACTTATTATTTATCTCTGAATTTTCCACTATCCTAATGACGATGTTTGAATAAAATGCAGAGATTTATTGTTATACCTTTGGACAGCAGAGACAAGGAGAGGTGTGTTTCTCCCACAGAGTAAGGGTATTGTTCTATTTGCCCTCTAAAACCTCCACAGCAGATCATAATATCTACAGTCAATTCCAGTGTGGACACTAGACTAGAGAAACTGGTATGGCACCAACTCATTTCACCCAAGCCAACAGCAAACTGTCAGACAATGAGACTTCACTGCTTCTCTGACCTCAGGCTATGTCTAAACCAGTAACCTGCAGGTGAAGACTTTCCTATAAGCCATTACTGATCATTTCACTCATGACTTTCTTTGAATTGAATTTATTCCATACAACAGAATTTGAAATAACCTCTCCATGCTCTGCCTAAAACAATGTGACAGTAGCTAAAATTTAAAAGAACAATTCCAACAACTTAGGAAGTTTTTAAATGTATTCCATCTCTATAGCATCTCTATTTTAAAGTGTTAATTTCAATGAGAAAGGAAGTGTTTTATATCCCAAGGTATCTTGTAACAGAATGTAGAGTGATTTCATTACAGCATATGGAAATATAATATATAAATTGGAATTAACTTTATTTTTAAGATATCTTTGCATAAAAATAATATGGGGTAAGGAAATAGATTTATTCAGTGTAGCTTTACTTGGAAATTGGAACCATCTAAATTGAAATAATTTGTGCCATATGTGTTAATAGCCTGACTTCTTGTGTGCTTTAGTTCCCAAGTAACAAGGCTGCATAAAATTTGGAAAAAACAACTAGATTAGTACTTGACATGTAGAGGATGCACACAAATATGCAAAATGGGAAGTATAGGGAGAAATGATGGATAAATGCAGTCATAATCCTCAATGTACATATGTAAAAATTGACCTAGAAAACTGGAGAGGATTGGGTAGGGATGAGATGGGAGGGATGATGAGAAAGGACATTGGTCAAAATATATTCATAAATTGACATGTCAAATTAAAATTTCTTTGAACAATTATTTAAAGATAATAAAAAATTAAGAAGAGAGTATCAGTTAAAAGGAGAAGCTTATATCCATTCATATATTTGTAATTTGGTAGACTGTAGTTGTTTACAACTTGGGCATAATGCCCTCATCTCTGCTGCTACCACATTACAGAAGCATGGGTCTCTTTTGCTCTTGATTACAGACATTGTCCTTTGACCCAGATTAAGGACACTGTAAATTTCCTGCCATCTGAGTTTACATTGTGATGAGGCAGTTTACTGTTTCCTTAAATGTATATTCAATCCAAACAAAGATGTTATTGATCAGTGATAAGTCCTATCCTTTCCTAATTCCAAAGTGATTTCAAAGAGACTGCAGAGAGAATGGCTTAGAGCAGAGACATAAAATGGAAGCAGTATGCTCAGCTTTACTTGTTTTTAATTAATTTGATGATCTATCAAAAGCAACTTTTAAATACCTCTTGGAATTGTAGTTTGGTTTGTGTCTACTCTGCTACAATCTGAATGGATGCATGATTGGGAGCTTCATTTACTTATCCATTTACTTTTTATTTCATTGCAGTGTAAATTTAAATTATGCATAAAGTTTAAAAATAGTCACTTACAAAATCCAAACTGCATTTTTTCATTTGATTACTAATATGTGTTTGTGGTACTAAAATTTTTTGATGGAGAAATGCTGAGTAAAGGTGCCTGAAATCAGTGATAAGGGAGATGTTATTAAATAAGTACTATAATTTGATTGGAAATGTTTATGGAAAAGTGACGCAGTAGTACAAAGAGCACACCCTTGTATTCCTGCTCCACCTCTTGGGGTGTCTCTGAGATATTTCTTTTTCCACCAGTTGTATGTTCTCCACATATTTTTAGAAAATGGAATAACTATTATTTTGATTGTTACAAATAAGGGATTGGTTGTCTTTTGGGAATTAAAGTATGAATATTACTGCCTAGCCCCACCCTATCCTTTGGGACAGCTCTTTAGCCTGTTGTCATACTTTCCCTTCCATTGAACAAAAATATTCTAGACCTGCCTTCTGTGTTGCTTCTATTTCTACAGTAAGGGCATTGGCTCTTACTGCTCCAAGGAAAATCATTATTTAATTAGGACTAAGATGACAATGCCTTCAAACATTTTGAACTTTTTTCTTGATAAAAAATATTATATAATGAATGTAATATAGATTTAACCTTGGGACATACAGGGCAATTGTAAGCTGCTTTGCAATCTTTCAGGATTTCTCTAGAAACACCATTTTAATAACTACTATAACCAGTCATTATAAGACCCATATTTCTCATATACAGTTATGTAGACACATTCCCCATAATAGAACTCAAGCGACCTTGTTTGTTAGCAAATATATATGTGTATATATTAATTATATATTGTATATATTATATTATTGTGTATATTCTCTCTATATATCCTATATATACATATATGTATACATACATATATACATATATACATATATGTATGTATACATATATGTATATATATAAATTCATGTAAGGGATCTGATTATTTTCCAAGAAGTATTTTTCTGGAGGCAAGTCCTGGAAAAGACACTGATATTTTTTTGTTTGTTTATTTTAAGTTGTAAAAGGCACTCTGTTCCAGTCAGGAAAATTTCTGCCTCTTTTGTTCAAGTATTATTTTTCTATTTGATACTATTAGAGATACCACAGTTAATGTAGTTTTCTTAATTCTCTCCAGGTAAATACTAGATTGGGGTGGGGGAAGGTTTTTACAAAGTACTTCCTTACAACATTTTTAGTAATGTATCACAAGCATGTTGGCTGCTTTAATATTTAGGATCTAATTCTGCGCAGTTGAGGTTATTTTATTACAAAAAACTTTCAACATTTAATGGATTTGAGACATTTTAAAGCTGTGTCTAGACTCCATGTGCACATTGAGAATATTGATTTGACACTGGTTGAGAAAGTTTTCTCTTTACAAAGCCATTTCCAACTAATTAAGTTACAAGGTATAAGATAGGAATTCTATGATTGATCAATGGAATATGTTCCTGCTATACTTCCAGAAAGTGATATGGACGTCCTAGTCTTTTCAAATCCTTTAATAAATTATACCTGGTTGATATTAGGTATTTTCCTGTAAACATGTGTGCCTGGAAGACTACAATCTGTTGAGTTATTTTATTACTCATTTTGTTCACAGTTAAAGAAATGCTCACAAATCATTGTCAAAGTTATTCTTTCACTACCAACATAGGAAGTACTAAGTGTCCTTTATGAATATGCTACTCTCAGGAAGGCCAGCTGCTTGTTATGCAAAGCTGATTCTCTCAGAAGATGCAGTGTTGAAGGAAGCAAGTATCTCCCAAAAGTGCAGCTCACATTCAAAAACTGAAGGAAGTTAAATACCCCTCAAAGCAGCAAAATTCTGGCAAACCATGCCATTAGCTGAGCCTCTCCTGAGATCAGCAGAATCCCGTGCTGTAGCTTCTTTACACATCAACTTCTCCACTTCAGTCCTGCTTTGCTCGACTTTACAATTTTATCCCTGCAAGCTCTCCACATAGATTCCTCAAAACTGTCTCTTAAAATTCTTGACACACTGGAGTAAATATTAGAAGTAGCATAATTGTAATCATCAGTTGGCTGGCAGGCAAATCCTTAGCTGCAGTCTTTGATGGGACATAGTGGGCCTGGACTTAGTCTCCAGGTAATTTTTAAAGCTCTCACTACTGGAGAACTTGTATTGAATTTCATTGAAGTGATTGTACTATAAGAAGCAATATATAGACATTTAAAAGTCCAAGGCAACTTGTATATATTAAGATTAAGGAGTCAGATGGCTGGAAACTACCAACATATTGGCTAATAGAAACTATAAGGCTAATAGAATCAGATCACTCCTTAGTATTTATTAAATAGAGTTTCCTATAGTATAAATGAGTGTATTTGGGGTGGGGCTATGGAGAGAACCTGATGGTAACTTTTCCTGGAAATTAATATTGAAGTTCAGCAGAACTTCAGAGATAAGTGGATATTCAACTATTCTCTTATGAAGGTTTTACTTTTACCTTTTGTCTAAAAATGGTGAAAAGAATCTTCTGGTTTACCCTCTTGCTCCTATTATCATGTACCTAATTCATCTTCCTCTCTATTAAAACAATTAATGGGTCAATTCATAACACAACCATGTCCTGCCAAGAATATCTGAGGAAAAAAGTACAAAAGAGTGTGCAGGAGTTTTGGTATCTGGCTAATATTGGGACACAGGAAAGTGGAAATTCTGTATGGATACAGAGAATCCTGTGTAAAGAAGAGAGGGTTCCATAAAACATGGAACCCAACCAGATGTTCCTCAGCACATGAATGGATCAAGAAATTGTGGTACATATGCGCAATGGAATTCTATGCTTCTATCAGAAAGAATGACATGGCCCCATTGGTAAGGAAATGGAAAGACTGGGGGGAAAAATCTATTAAGTGAAGTGATCCAGACCCAAAGAAACATACATTCTATGGTTTTTCTCATTGGAAATAATTAGTGTATGTCTAGGATTATCCTAGCAGAAGATCACAATAGGTCAATAACTATGTACATATGATCACATAAGATGAAGCTAAGTGAAACTAACTCCAAGTTATGGAAACAAGTGATTTATCGTTGGTGTTGTGATTTCTAATGCACTACGTGAAATTATTTATTTTTTCTTTTATCTTCCCTATAGTTTAACCCCTGTTGCTATTGCCTTTGATTTTGGTACCCTAGGTATTAAATATATGTTTGTCTGGAAGGAAGGGAAAGGGAACATCAAAATGGTGATACAAAGGGTGAAATGTGAACCAATGCAACAGCAATACTTACAAGACAATATGTAGTAGACGAACTGTACAATTTGGCAGGGCAGGAGGTATTGGGGAGGAGGGAGGATGGGAGAAAAATGAGGGAGGAGGTAAAAAGTTAGACAAGAAAAATGTTCATTACCTTACATATGTAACTGTAACCCTTCTGTACATCACCTTGACAATATTTTTTGAGAGTGTACCGAGAGTATAAGAAAATGAAGGAGAATATTTGAGAGCATTTCTATAACACAAGATTCAAACCCCTAAAGTTATCATCTGGCTTCATTGGTCTTAGAGATGTAAAGAGGAGAGTGAGGGAGACAGAGAGAGAGACAAAACGAGCTGTATATACTTTATATAGAAACACCAGACCTATAGGAAAAAGGAAAAAAAAAAAGAAGGATAGACACTGAATGGAGATTCTAGTGTGGAAATGATATCTAAAGCCAGAAAACTAACTCAGTACTAGAGGAACTCCTTCTGTTCAATAGAAAACACCCCACTGGGAGAAGGCACTTATCTACCTAAGTAGCAAGCCAGGTGCTGCCAAGATGGGCATCATCAGAGTGGATTCCCTTATAAAATGTTAGCAATTACTGGGTGCCAGTGGTCACACCTGTAATCCTAGCTATTCAGGAGGCTGAGATTTGAGGATCATGGTTCAAAGCCAGTACTTTACAATCTAAAACAAAAGAGATACAGTAGGTACTACCATGAATGTACATAATCAGAGTTCAAATATTACTTTATTTTCTATCATATATATGCTTTATTCATCAAGCTGGTTACTACCCATGGATTTCAAAATTGCACCATTTGCTGTTATGCTTGAGAAAGCCAAAGAAATTGCATTCAGGGTGATTGTATTCTGAGCCCAAGCCCATTTATTTTTCCTTTGTCTACAAATGTAATTTAGCAAAGCCCAATTGGTATGTAGAGGGTTAATTTTCCAGTGACAACACTTGATGAAAGAAACAAAGTAATTGCAAAAGTGAATAAAAATTCTGATTCTTCTAACAAATGACCTCTTCCTTTTGAAAAAGATTATATTTACATTCGGTCAAAACTTAATAGAACTCTTAGACATGACTATGGGGGACTATGGGGACTAATCTCCTAAGAGACAGAACTGGAAAATTTGGAAAGTTTCATACTGTCAGTATAACAGGGAACATTGCTAAAGACAGGATTGAACTGTGCATGCAATTGTTCACTCCAATGGATCTCTGGCACAGTGTTACCTGAGGGCTTTGTTGTCATGACTCCATAATTGGGATGTCTGGTCTTTTGTCACTAAATGTACTGAGGCAAACCCAGATGGTGGATGAAACATAGATTGGGTTGTTGAATCTCTTCTCCCTTCCTTAACTGGCTCTAATGTTGGTTCTTACATGGATTGATGCTCTGGTTAGGAGCCCTGTCCACAGGTAAGATATTAGTCAGGATTCTTTCTTTCCTTCCTTCCTTCCTTCCTCCCTTCCTTCCTTCCTTCCCTTTTTTTTTCTTTTTCTCTTTCACTTTCTTTCCTTCCTCCCCACCCCCTTTCTTTCTTTCTCCAGTACTTTGGCTTGAATATGGAATTTATGCCTTGTCCCTTAGCTTTTTCCAGACTAGCATTTTACTACTTGAACTGCAGCAACTTTTTTCAAGAGTTTGTTGGTTAATTAGAGATTAAGATTCTCACAGATTTCCCTGCCTGAACTGACTTTAAATATCAATCCTCACATCTCAGTCTCCTGAATAGCTAGGATTTCAGGCATAAGCAACTGGCTTTTTCCTTTTTGTGCCACTCTAAGTGAAGGTATACTCATTTCTCACTATTTCTGGCTTCTGAACTTTTAAATATACATTTTGATTTCCTGTGCCTTCCTTGCCTATATTCATATAGATAGACCTAGTAAGAAGTACTCTACCTATAGGTAAACCTTCTGAATGTGCTACCTTTTCTTGCTAGGAGGACGACAACTAAAATCAGTGAACATTTTAATTTGTATTTGTCTTTATAACTAAAGTATATATAAGAATGTTACCTACAGGAAAAAAGAGAAATATATAGATTACTACCATATATGTTGAAAACATTAAGGAAATTCCACACAGTTACTTAATTTGATTTGGCTTTGATACTTTATTGCAGGTAAAAACATCTTGAGGGATGTACAAAGCTACATGGTACATGTTGTCCATTTTCTCTGTTTCAGCATATATCACAGCAAAATTCTAACTTGCCCCCTTTTCCCTAGGGTTTGTGTTTAGTTCTAAAGTTTATGCTGTTGAATTAAAGCATTGTATTACTGACAATAAAAGCTTTAGATGAACTAAAATTACCAGGGAAGATATCCAAAACAGTCATTAGATCATTCAATTCTAAAATAAAGTATGAAAGTAGTACCTGCAAAGCAGTCTCAAAGTTCCCTTGAGATAGATCTTAAAAGGTCTACATTATTACATAATAATAGATGCAAATACAATGTCTTCATTTTTATTTTAAGCATTTTATGAGAAAAAGTAAAGTTGTGGCTAAATTTGGCTAAATTAGGAAATACTTGTTTAATTGAAACCTTGGTTAGCATTTCCATTCAAGAGATTTCCTCCCCCATGCATTATAGAAAGAAAAGTAATTAAGCTTCTATATATAGAAAGAATTGTTCTATTTAGGCACATCATTTACTTTTTACTTGGCTGCTCCATGGGAGGGCAGACAAATACAGCTTCATATGCATGACTCTGCATCTGTGTTCTTTCTGTAAAACAAACACCCAGAAATTTTGGGCTCACTCCGAGACTGAAATAATGAAAACATTTTATCAAGAGGGAAATATTTTCTGACAAGTTCATCTCTGTGGTACCCCCCTCCTACTTAGAAGTATTGCAGAAGAAAAATATTTGGGCATATATTCTATACAGGATTGTATTGCTATGTAGCTGTTATCCCAAGTTGAGTTGGAAATGAGGTCCATTCCCCCTATAAGAAAGTTCAACATGATTGTTAGACAGTAGACACCATCGTACAGAAATGTATCATCTTGGAGAAGACCATGAGGCTAAAATAAGAACCCCCTCTAATGTTATATATCTACATAGTCCCAGCCCTCTTGTGTCCCAGGCCTGTCTACCCAGTGTCTCAAACTATCTTTTCATGTGGTTACAAATTTTTTTTGTCTTGAGATGTATCATTTTCAGTTTCATTCAACACACATATATTGAGAACATACTGTGTTCACAAGGCTGTTTTGGGTGCCGGAGGCTCTATAACATGTAGGCACTAGAAACCCTCTACAAAATCAAAGGAAGAATTACTGGGAAAGAAAAGAGCAAACCAGAACCAACTCTTCTTAAATCAGATTGATAATAATATTATCTAAGACTTTGTGTGCTTAGAAAGACTTGTGGAATGAGTAGAATACATACTGAGAGTCACTCACCAGTCAGTTATACTTCAAACAGTACCTGATAGGAATAGGAACATAATGTGGGAGTCATTCTTGATGGCTGGGCAGAATTCAGCCACGTGACTGTAGTAACTGGTAGATTAACCAACTTTTTCATAGTGTGAGAAAAGGGGAAAGGTAAACTCTAAAAATTTCCAACACTTTTGATGTCATACAAGAAAAAAAAAGGCCTCCAATGCTAAGAAGCAACAACCAAAAGAAAGTGGCATTGAACTGAAAGTGTTAAAGTTTAAAATCGTTTTGTACTGGACACTGGGCACTTATGCTTATAATCCTAGGTACTCAGAAGCCTGAGATCTGAGGATCGTGGGTTGAAGGCAGCTTGGGTAGGAAAATCCATGACTCTCATCTTCAATTAACCACCAGAAACAAAACAGGAAGTGGTGCTGGGGCTCAAAGTGGTAGAGCACTGGCCTTGAGTACAAAAGCTCAGAAACGGTGCCCAGGCCTTGAATTCAAGCCCCATGACTGACCAAAAGAAAGGGAGGAGGGGTATTGGTTTTGTTTTAAAAGATGGGACATAAAGGGCTGGGAATATGGCCTAGTGGCAAGAGTGCTTGCCTTGCATACAAGAAGCCCTGGGTTCAATTCCTCAGCACCGCGTATTTAGAAAAGGCCAGAAGAGGCGGGGTGGCTCAAGTGGCAGACTGCTTGCCTTGAGCCAAAGGAAACCAGGGACAGTGCTCAGGCTGAGTCCAAGTGCCAGAACTGGCAAAAAAAAAAAAAAAAAAAAAAAAAAAAAAGATGGGATGTAAAGCATCATCAATGCACTCTTGCAGAATAAAATTTCCTACTAAGACCTACTAGAGTCAGCATGTGTATGAAAATTTTAATAAAGCTTTAGATATTAAAGCCTACTCAAAGTAGGATAGAGTGCTAAGAGGAAGACAAAATATCAGAGCTTCTAATATCCTTTTTAAAAGAAATAGGTGAATAAATAGCCAAGGCAAAGAAGATTGTGTGTGAAGGAAATTTTCTTCTGTGAGAAGAAAGAGAGGCATGATTTTATACCCTCAATTTAAGTACAAAGCCATGCATATGTTTGAAAAACAAAAACAAACTTTTCTTAAGTGACCCCATAAAGACTAAGAAATATAGATTTCTTTGTATAACTAATACACAACTCTGTGTGTGCAAGTCTTTATAATTAGAATGGAAAAAGAGGGAAATTATTCAAAAATCCACCTTTTCCATCACACTATCAGATAGAGGGTGCATTGGGCCTGGTGCCTTGGAGATTCACTGGGACTTTTCTGTTCCACTTACTGCAGGTGTGAGTATTCCCAAATCTGACCATGGTGATTAGCCCTGACAAGTCAAATCTCTCAGATTCACTCAGATTCACTTTTGCCACAGAAGTCAGGATGAAGAGAGATATTTACCAACAAAGAGCTGTCAAAATGACACTGAGTGATTGAGCTTAAAAAATAATTTAGAGCTCCTTCACTTGAGACAATCATCTCTGACTGATTCCTGTCAAATTAAATGGTCGTTCTGAATGGCCTAAGATGACATGTAAGTCTGATACTTTACTATGGGACATCGTCATTCCAGGAAGACATTTCCATTGAAAGGTATTGAGTTCCTTCTTAGCATTTATACAGGTTACAGTAAATTGTAAACACTTTGTTCTCAAAAGGGCTTGCATGCTTGACAGTAGTAAATTTTTCATTGCACAGTAAAAATATTGTCAGTCTGGCCACTTTCTGTTCAAGACGAGAAGACTGTCTAAATGTAGCTGCCACTTTATTCAATAATGTAGCAAATGAAATGAGCTAAAATAGCCCAATGTTGCTACCTGATCACAGGTATGCAATGTGTTTTACTACAGAAAAAATTTTGAGACTATTTCAGTAGCAATAGCTTGCCTTTCCTAAGCATCAGCATGGTCTACCAGTGGCAGTGCAGTATATTAAATACAATTTCCATTCTATGCCTTTTTGTTCAATAACACATCCACAAACCCACAGGAATTAGGAATATCTGGATTCTCATAATGTTTCTACTCATATGCTCGGATCTTTTCTTCTAATCAAGTTGCAGAAAAGAGAAAGGATATTTCAGAACTTCCTTTTGTTTCCAGTTGGTCAGGGTGGATACATGCTTGTTTAATACTAGAAAAGATGACACAGTTAAGACAAATGTCTCTTGGGATTTTTGGATATTCCTTTCTGCCTCCCACCAATCCCAGAGTCTCTTCAAACTTCCAGTCATAAGTTCTAAATGGAAGACACTAGGACAAGGATGATGTGAGCTGAAAAGTTCATGGGCCAAGGACATTCCCAGAGGCTGAGGCCGATTCTGATTGTTTATGAAGTCACTTTTACCATGAGAATCTGACCTATTTAGTGACAATAACTGTACCCACATGAATGGAAGACAGCTGTTCATCATTCTCTATACTTACTCTATACTTGTCTTTCTGTGTGCCAGGCTCTCCACATGAAGTCTAGCATTGGGAGAGTCAAGCAGTTTCAAAACTTGCTAAGTGATATGCCATCAGAACAAGCTCATAGTCTAGAAAGCAGTGAAGTTGAATTTAGGCTTAATGAGGTAATCCCTGTGGCTCTTTATTACTTAGTAATTATGCCATTTTGAGCTGATGGTAGTGTCAGAGACCAATCAATCACCCAGACACTAACTTGAGTAAGTGTGGGTTATGCATTCAATGCCTATCCCCTGGTAGCCAATGACTGACCAATAAAAGACACAAAACACAAGTCTAATGAACCTAGGATGAAACTGATTTTGTGGGTCCAGATCTTGTTGTGGGATTAGGCTACTGCCAATAAACAAAAGAGATCAGGTTTTTCCTAGAATTTCCTCTCTTCCCTGTCCTAGTTCTGTCCTTTTCATTTTGACAGACAACTCTGTAGCTTTCTCTGTCTCAATCTCTCCCTCATTCCCGCTCTCCGGCTTCCTCCCACCCCCACACCCTTCTCTCTCTCAGAAGATCACTACCCCAAGAACCTATGCTTTGGGCTCTACTTCTAAAATTCTCAACCATAGCACCTTTCCTATTCCATAAACTGAGTTAGATATAAATGAAATGTACTTTAACCACATTTACAAATAGATTTTGTGTGTTACACATGGTAAACAGGAAGCCAAGAAATCAAGTAAATGTCTGCAGTTAATGTTGGTCAAAGGAGAGAAACTTGAAGCAAGAATATTCGCCATTAATAGTTTTCAAATCCCTGGATGGGAACAGATGAATTTATAGTTTATCCATTGGGACAAGAAATTTGACAGATCACACATGAGGAGCAAAACAATGATGAATATGGTTACTGTAATGGATAGACATATTTATTGTTTGCAAACATCACTAAGAAACCATATTAAACCATGAGCACAGATAAAAAAATATTTACAGTACATAAGTGCAGATATTTGAGAAGGATGATTGCACAAATGAGGTCCACAAATTAGGAAACAAATTAGTTGCAAGTTTTTCTTTGTTAAAAGTTGGCTGTGTCAACCATATACAGGTATCAAGTGGTTAACAAATTTCACAACAAAATAATTATACATGGTTTATTTTTTCTTATGATTAATTTATTCATCAACCATTACTACTAATCCTGTTTTAAAGAAAATAAGCTTCGGATCATAGAAAAAGTAATGTTAAAATTTCAATTTCACATGGAAATGATTCTAATTAGAATTTGGGACTTTAGTCTGTTAGATAGCATCTCCAGATCAAACAATAGACACATTGTTGAGTTTTACAGTTTTAAACACAATTTCAAGTTTCCAATAATATATTTGAATTTTTTCCTTAGATAATTTTTTAAATTGTTTTCTTCCAAACTCTACAACAGGAGATATCAGTTGTAATTTACATGAAGGTCTTCTCACAGTACTTGTCATTGTTTATGTTTATCCCATTCTTTTCAGGAGTGGAGTTTTCTTTTTTTTTTCTTTTTCCCTCACCTTTTGATGCTTTGACAAATAGAACAGAACAAAGGAGTCACTCTGGTGATTGTAGATCAAGGCCCTAAAAAGGCCTAGAAGCTCCATATTTTTCTCCAAGAAGTCAGTCACCTTGAAATAAGTAAGGGAAACATTCTGCATAAATGCTGAGATTTCACAGGAAAAAGAGAAGGCCAACATGATGGACACTGATATTTGAACGTGTGAGAGCAGCCTTTTAACACCTTCTAGTTCAAGCCAACTACTCAGTAAAACAAGAAAACAGCAACAACAAAAAAATAACCCAGCACAGTGAGGATTCCACCCTGAGACACACGGGTAAATCAAATGATAGCTCGTTTCCGAGTATAGTTATATAGAATATGTGTGTGTGTGTTTGAGTGTATGTGTGTGTGCATGCATGCATAATTGTTGCTTTAAGCCACAATATGAATTTTAGAAATAATTACCTAAACATTGATAATTTTACTATTCACTAATGGTAGTATAAAAACACTTATGAGTTGCATTCAAATAGATACCAGTGAGATGGGTACTATATTTGTTGATTTGTGCATAATTAACCAAATTTTCATCTTTTGAGATCATACAAAAAGAAAATTGGTGGAAGACAGGTGAATTTGGAAGGCATTTCTCTAGGAGTCATTTATGAATGGTGTTTGTTGAAAAGAGAACACAAATGTCAGCCAGTAGAAATGTCAAGGTCAATAGGAAGGAAACATGAAATTCACAGGGAATTAAATAAATAAAAACAAAGTTCCAAGATTTCTAACTTCTCTAAATCTATAATGAACCAGAGATGGTTGTTGGAGAGAGTTATTGAATTCAATAGTTAGGTCCATGATGGGTTCTAATCTTTGTTCCACAGTTAAATTCAAAGTATCTCAGATGTCTTGACAGAGTGCCTGAATGTGGAGATATAGTGAACCATAATAGATATCACTTAGACAATCAGTCACATCCTTAAACAGAGTGATTAGTGAGGTAACACAAATGAAAGTCAAGTTGTTGCCAATATATACTTGATCATCCCTTGAGTGACAATGGAATTGAATGTCAACTCTGGATGATATTATACATTCATCAACAATATGTGCTGAGAACACAAAATGCTACATATTATTTTCACTTTACCAGAAAACCTAAATATTTCTTTGGCAGATGTTTAAGGTTGAAAATTGTCTTAATATTTTCTTAATATTTAAAATCACAGATGAGAAAGCAAGATCCTTCAGGGAGAAGTTACCAAAATCTACTATTACAATGACTACTTTGATTTTGAAATGAAGTAATAAGTAGAGCTATGCAGGGGGGTGGGTGTATATATCTATTCAGGTCACAAATGCAGGTTTATAAAGAATCATGGAAATGGGTGAAAATGTATGACTATAACTATATTAGCAGTATAAAGAGGAAAATAAAATTTTTTAAGAGGAAAGGACCTAAATTACAAATATATGTTTCAAAATACTACCTGGGCCACTAACCTAGTGGTAGGAAAAAGTCCAAAGGCATGACTGGGGAATTAAGAAAATATGGCAGAAGTGGGATTGTAGAGTATGAAAGCCAAGACAGTTGCTGCTGAAGGGATGGTTTAATAATCTAGTGAGAGATTATGGATGTGATCAGTTTTTCCAGGCTAAACTATCTGAGGGCTTTCACCAAAGTATGATAGGGCTCTGGTTTATTTAGGAGGTCCTGACAGAATAAACAAGGTGTGATTCTGTATTCCTAAGATTTCTCAATCCATTCATCTACTCCTTCATTGATAATAATTAGTATATGTCTAGCATATTCCTAGAAAGTTATCACAATAGTTCAATAAGTATGTGTATATTATCACATAAGATGAAGCTAAGTAAAATGAACTCCAAGTTAGGGAAACAGACAGTTTTTCATTGTTGTTGTTATTTCTAATACACTACATAAAATTATGTCTTTTTTACTTTTGTTTATCTTCCCTATGATTTAGCCCCTGTTGTCACAGTATTTGAGTTTGCTACCCTAGGTATTGTATATATGTCTGTCTAAATTAGGAAAGGAAAGGGGAACATCAAAATGAACCAATGCAACAGCAATATTTACAAGGCAATATGTAGTAAACCATCTGTACAATTTAGGGTGAGGGATTGGAGAGGAGAGTGGGTAGGAGAAAAATGAGGGAGGAAGTAAAAAGTTTGACAAGAAATGTACTCACTACATTAAACATGTAACTGTAACCCCTCTGTACATCACCTTGACCATAAAAATTAAAAGAAGATTTCTTGACATTAAAAATAAAACTGGAGAAGGGTTGAAGAAAGAAATGGGGCAAAGGGTAGAGTATAAATAAGAATTCATTGTATATATCATAGAATTGAGAAACATAAAATAATGGGTGCAGTGAAGTGGGGTGACATTGTTTAAGTGATAACACAGAAGAATATGCATTGTACACATAAACTGCTTTGTTAAATGCCCAAAGTTCAATACATATTATAACATTAAGAAAGTAAGCGAGGGCTGGGATTATGGCCTAGTGGCAAGAGTGCTTGCCACCTACACATGAAGCTCTCAGTTAGATTCCCCAGCACCACATATATGGATAACGGCCAGAAGGGGTGCTGTGGCTCAGGTGGCAGAGTGCTAGCCTTGAGCGGGAAGAAGCCAGGGATGGTGCTCAGGCCCTGAGTCCAAGGCCCAGGATTGGCCAAAAAAAAAAAAAAGATAAGTAAGGGAAATATAAGGGGTGGGTTAAGGATAGGGGTGGGTGAGAACGGTGAAAGGGGTGACATTGATCAAGATGCACTGTATTCATAAACTGCTTGGTGAATGGCAGCTAGTTTGTACAACTACTTAAAGATAATATAAAATATTCAGATAAAGATGTTGTGCTAAAATATTAGTGTTCTTCAAAAATTTCAAAGATGCTGGGTTGCAAGAGAAAATAACAATGAGGAATTGAAGTGAGCCAAAGCACAAGGGTCTTATACAAAGGTCACGAACACAGAAAGACTAGAGATTCCATCTGTTTGGAATGACACTACAGCATAATTCCCAAAACCTTCCAAGAAGAGAGATCTGCAAATTCCTCTAGGTGTCATCAACCTCTCTAAACAGGTAAATGATTTCAGCTATTTACCTATATTTGGAGATCACAGCACCACAGCTAGCAATAAGTCAGGGGAAAATGACAATATGTTGCTGAATAGAGCCCCTAAATCAGATGGTGAGTGTGAATTCTCAAAATGAAATGAACACAGAAAGTAATCAGGAAGTGCCAAAACAAATTAACCTTTGGGGGCTCTTGTTACTAATGGAAAGTTGAAGCCTACAGCGCTGTGTACACTTGTCAGGCCGGACAAGTGCCCTTTCATAAGTCATAATCAACAACTGCCTGGGAGGAATTCTTTGACTCAGATGTTCAGAGTTGAGCACTATTCTTGAGAAATAGACAGTTATGTGCCCTCCTCATTTTCTTTTCCTCTTGATGAAAAATTATTTAAAACATCCTCTTCCTACTTTTCATGGCAACTCTGGTTCAGAGAAAATGAAACTAGTATGGCCAATTCTCCTGAAGTTTCCAAAGTTGAACTTCCAAATATAGATTCTCATTGATATGTCCTGTTCTCTCCAGGGAGCTGCATTTTCTTATAGTCAGTTGACAATTACTGAGGGACCCCGTTATTATGTAACTATGGACCAAACTCCAGTCCCTTTTTCTTCATCAGAAATATATGAAAAATTCATAGCTTTCAGAAAGGCACTCAATAAAAAGAAATCTAAATCTATGATGTATATTATACTGGAATATCAGAATGGAAAATGCTTCATAATATTCAGTCCTCTGTCTATAAATCCTGAGCAGTACTGTTTATTAGTTTTCATACTTTAACATAACTGCCTTTACAGAAAGCACTTCTAATGGGAAATTTTTTCAGCTAAATAAAAGAGAGACTGAGAATCTCAACACTAGAATTCAGAGAGAAAGTAATTAATTTGCATAAAAATCAATTCACTGCGCCTAGAGATAGTGTCTTTAATGTATGTAACCAGAGATACATTAGTCTATAGCATAAATTCTACAAATCTATTCATTAATCTATCCAGATGGAAAAATTCTTAAAATGATTTATAACATTTTACTCAAGGTGGGTATGTGGTTGTCCATTAGAACTATTCAATCTCAGTCTTCAATTGAGCCCCTTAATCTACTTCTGTACACTTACCCTGGTTCACATTCATGTTGAACAGGCCAGTATACAAGCTGAACTTCAGGACACTGGGGCTTAGAGAACCATGCAGGCTAGACCTTGTCTTCACCCTACAGATGAAACTTGCTCCCCTTTGCAGGTTTTCTCCAAGCCCCAGTAAAGACCTATCAGTGTTTGTACTTAAAAAAAAAAAATAATCCTACTTTCTCCCAATTCATACTATTTCTATTTTAACATGCTTACTCGTTTTTCAGATTAGAAGCAACTCCTTTAAAGATGCTTTCTCTGAAAGCAAGGCTGATCATTTGCCTTTTCCTACCCAGACAGCCTCTGGGAAGGGGCCACACCACTTGGATAAAGCCCAAAGAGAGATAAACCTAGGAACTTCTTCCTGTTGGATAAAACCCCAAGCTACTTCCTCCTCCTCATCCCTTCTGTTATAATTCTGATTTAATAATAAAAAGATCATTCCACTATGAAAAAAGAAACTTCATTTGATAATCAAAAGCTGGATTATGTTTATTTTTACAATCTGATAACACCCCTTCCTTGTCCTTATTTGAAAATTTGTCCTATCTCACTTCTCTGTGTCTAGTCATTGATATGTTTCTTTGTATCACTGGTTTTTCCGTACTTCCCAGCTTTTAATCTTATGTCACCTGCATTATCAGGATTTGGTGGGGAATCTGAGCAATGCTATATAATGCAGGTGCTGAATATGAAATTGTTGGATGGATGAAGAAAATATAATCCATATAATTTTTCTGGCAGCCTATATGTATGTTAGATTTAAGTGTTCCAATCAAAAGTTCAAAAACTTTTACTTCTGTAGAGAATTTAAAACATTACAAAGCAGGGGAGAAAAGTGAAGGCTGAGGGGTGGCTTCTGCAAGACCCATCTAGATAATGATCTGCAGGATCCTCTGTCACACTGAGGCTGCTTTTGATGAATGGCAGCCCAAAAGCTGGGAGCATGTGCCTGGGATAGAACCACAACTCCTCTAAGTGCCATATTTTATTTTCTGCAGCAAACAGCAGGTTTTTAAACCCACAGACTCATTTTTTTTCTGCTCCTTTTATGGCTGCTTGACCAAGGACTACTTTAAACTGGCAGTTTGCCTTGGATAGAAAACTCTCAGCAAGGAGAATATTCTTACTGCAACATGTTTCTCAGCCAGTGGTATAAATGCATTGAACTCAGAATTCCAGAGGTATTTAGATAGATGTGTCGGCTTTTCTTATTTCTCACAGAGAAGGTTAATGTGGTGTGTCTTATCTTTCTCAGACCAGAAGAACCTCTATTATATTCTGGTGTATCTTTATTGAATCATTTATCTAGATTTCAGTGGCAACACGGGCACTCTCATAGAGCTTTTCAAAATATATATATCACGGTAATAAGAAAGTAGTTTCCTTTATTGTTCAGGGAAAAAAAAAAACCCAAAAACAGAACTGTGTTGAGGGTAGAAGGAAAGTCAACTCTTTTGAGACCTGATTTGGATTTGTGAGCCTGCCAAGCTGGTATAACTTTCTTTCAGAGTGGTCTTAGCTACAAACAAGCCAAAAGTATGGGTAAATGTGAGAGGGTTAAGATACACCAAATTACAAATAAAGAAGTGTTTTATTTGTGTGAATCTTCACTGATGATTATCTCTTGGCCTTCTTTTGACTTACTACAAATGCTGAATCATTTAGAAAGTTCTTTTTCCTACTTAATAAGACTGTGCATATGTATTTATCTGCTGTTATAATCATTTCCTATTTGAACATGGTTTATTATTCTTACACAGTGTTTACTTCTTAACGGTAATCTTATTTCTTAAGCTGTCAGAGGTCTACAGAAGGAGCAAATGTAAGAGTGAATTTTCTTATAAGTTCGTAGGATTCTCAATCAATGCCCAAATTAACTTCAAGAAATTTTCCTAGAAAGAACATGTATTTAAGGACCTGTTGTTCAATATCAGGGAAAACCTCAACATCAGTATACTTTATTGAATTTTTATATTTTAGGGGAATTGATCTACTGGATTCCTTTACTTGTAGTTCAAAGAAAAATGGACACTTTTGATCTGAGAACATCAAGGTCAAGTTATTTAATTCCTATCATTATTCCTACTTAATTTCTATCATTATACTATCTTGGTCAAATATTTTAATGTTCAAAGTGAAACTTGACATAAACTGGATGTTTTATTTTCCATATCAAATTTTCCATATCATTCGACTTGAAGGGAGCATTCAAGCTTATGTTTTATATCTAGATAAAATATCGTTTATTAAAAAATACCTTGGTTTTTAGATTGGATTGTAGAAAGAGAAGAATTATCAACAATTTTCCCTAAGACTCATAAAACAGCAGGTGATTCAGAGACGTTCCATTTCATGTAAATCTCATTAGCTCTGTAATTTGTTCAATAGCATAATAAAAAGAAAATTCCAGGTCATTAAAGCCTTCTCAATCTTCACTTGTACAAAAGCCTAATGAAATAATTGAACAATTCATCCTTCTTGGAAAGCAATTTTGCCATTCAAACTCATAGATAATTCAACATTGAACAACATCTGTGACAACAACTAGGTGGACTGACTTTGGAAAATACAAAAATAAGTCAAATACAAATAAAAAATGTCAGCAGTACCAAGCATGAGTATGTCCCTCCATCAAAGGCTCACTAGCAGGGCAACGGTCAGTTAACACTCTATAAAATAAGATGTATCCTAATGGAGACATGCGCTACATATGTATGGGTGACAAATCAATTCCTCTCAGTATATTAGCTCCACAGGGAAGCATCCCAGTATAATGGAAGAACATAATGCTGCATTAGTATTCCTATTTGAGTTAGGACAAGGACTATATCTCTTCAGAGGCAGTTTCCTCCTGCCACTCTTTTAGTATAACTTGTCCTCAACAACATGTTATTATGAAGCAAAGATAATATATCCTTAAGATTTTAGGTACTGCTTACATGGGAAAGACTGAAAATAAAACACAATAATGTCATTTAAACTACTTAGATATAATTTGAGAATATATTACACATTACATCATTCTGTTTTTTGGTTGTAATTTGAATAACTAAATGGCATCACCAAACTTACCACCTATAAATCCTTGCCTAATCATAATGCTCCAAATCAATATTCTGATATATAAGTTATTTATATTTTCTTATTGAACATACATTTTGCTCTAACTCTATAGGTGTGATCATTTGCATTGCATCTCACATATCTGAACACTCCTTATGTCCAGGTGGATGAGTTCAAAGGAGTAAGATGCTAACTTTCAGAAGCAACTGGTCAGTAAGAAGAGGGAAAGGCATGAAACAAGTAAAACAAGGAATCCAAAGAGGAGGATTAAATGTTAGTCTACACCAGGAAAGGAGGGCCTTCTTTCTTTAAAGAAATTATAATGATGGAACTAAGTGCCCTAAGTTATTTTATAGAGTTTAAACATCTAGCTGATATGGGCAAGATAATAAACTATGCATCAGTCCACTCAAAACCATCTACATGACTAAAGAGGAAAGAAAAAGTGTTGTCTTCAGGAGTTAGAGAGTCAGTAGGGGCTTAGGAATTGTAGTATAAATGGAAATTGGTAGAAACAAACTGGTCAACAGGACGTGGGAATTAATGAGAGGAGCAGAGAAATGCTTTGAGCATTCACTTACCACACAGGAGCAGAGGCTTGTAGCCCAGTGAAAGGATATATCCAGACTTCATTGTCAATAAAGATTAACTCCAACCTCAG